>NW_024704745.1:18602962-19192962 GCF_018977255.1 Callorhinchus milii
TATTTGACTCTTTCTTTGGGTTACAGGGAGGAAAACAATCAGCTGATGTTCTAACTTTGTACTTTTATCATGTAATCCCTGCTCAAGCGGATGTGAATGCGTGTGTGGATATTGGATGAAAATCGGGATCAATCCCAACGATTGAATTAGGCTGTCAACTCGCACTGTCAAAGATCACACAAAAAAATGGACACTTTGGGCAGGGTACCAGAGAGTGAGACTTGTGAAACAAATTCCTACATGAGAGAAAGGAAATTGGCAGAGAGAATAGTTATTTTGGATACTAATTGTGCATTTCTAGCAATTTCCTGTGTTCAATTTTATTTCATAACTAGGTGTGGACTGAGAACTACAGTATTCTGAAGACATTTGATCTCAAACTGATGAGACAGCAGCTCCCAGATCAAACCGACGCAGCTCAAGCTGGGAGTAACAGCAACAATTTGTATTTATAGAGTTCCTTTTACATCGGCAGGACATCCCAAGGTGCAATTAAGGGTTTGCACCTGAGCTGGGAGTTGGGATTAAAAGGGTTGCAGGGCAAGGCGGGTGGTGGTAGGAGGATGATCGATAAAACAGTGCAGAGAGAAGTGAACCGATGCTGAGCACGGATGTGCTTTATGATTTTTTTTCACTTGTACCAATGTTACCAAATAATAATCAGAACATTCTCATATTCTGTGCCCATACTAAGCCCAAACAATAACTTGCACGCTTCATACTGATTTATTCATCCTGATCTGTGACACATAAAACCAAATGTCGATGCCAGCATTCATTAAGACAGAACAGTTGCTTCTCAAAGGCCTATCTGGAATGAATCACAATTATTTGTTTCCTTCTTGTTCCACACGTGATTTCAGCTTGTGGTTTAAATATGGGGGGGTGGGGGGTGGTGAGGAAGAGATATATTTTCACTCTCCTACCACAGATTTCTCACATTTCTCTGAATCATCAGGACAGTTTGTAGAAAATAAGTTACTCCAAATGGTAACTATAATGGGCTATTATGTTACACTCCAGTGGCATACGTATGACATTGATCTAAAGGCACTGGCAGTTCTTGTTATATCACATCTTGCCAGTTTTACATTACATCCACACATCTGGAAAGGGCAAAAACATGGGCATAATGGCAATATGATGTTCTGAGCATTTGTGCATCCATACCCCATGTTCAAAACCATTATAAATTTATTTCCACAATCTCTACTACTAAAGTCAGTATATTTGTTCCTGAGGTAAAGCTGTACTTAACCAATCTGAACTGCTGCATTTTTCCCCAGCCAATTGTACAGGTTTCCAAATATAATTTCCCTTAAGCTAAATCTGCAAAACATTATCCATCCACAAACCAGTCGGAAATTTCTATCAACACATTGTTACAAGATGTACTGCAGTGCCTGGAACCCCACTGTTTAAAACGTTTAAAGTAACGTTAACTGCTAAGTTTTCTTCTACTGTAATTTAAGGAATAAAAACGTGAGAATTCCCATCTCTTGCAAGTCCATATTGCAGATGTAGTGCAATGATTAGAATATGTATATTTTTAATGTAGTCATATCAGTTAGACAGTCCTAGTATAAAACAAAGATTATTCTTATGAAATAAGGACTTATCTTGTCAGTATCAAATTTAAGAACCTACAATTCTGAACTGTGATTTATTCACAAACCAATTGCCAATCATGGAATGCCACAAAAGTCAATAAAACTCTCCTGCTGTACACAAACATCTAGAATAAGGCACCAGACATCACATTCAGACTGTTTAGCAAGATGTTCTATGTCACAAGCCACTGACATTTCTTTTAATAGTAAAGTTTCTGGAATATTGCGTTTTTGTGGAGTCCTGTAGCTCAGTGGTTAGAGCACTCGCTTTGCAAGTGAGAGACCCGAGTTCAATTCCAGGCAGGGCAAAACCTTGGGCAAGTTTCCTTACTCCACACAGAGCCTAATAATAATCCCTCCAAAAACCCAAAACAATAATGAATTGGTCATTTTCAATCTACGACTGTTTGTGGGACATTGCTGTGCGCAATTGGCTGCCGCGTTCGCCCACAAATATACAGTCAATTCACTTTACAGTGTGTTCTGTGAAGTGCTTTGGGACGTCCTCCCGATGTGAAAAGCGCTATATCAAATGCAAGGATTATTATTATTATTTTACTCGGTTTATTTGGATTTACTTTACAATCTTTCAATTTCTTCCTAATAAGACATTTACTGTTTCATTGTTAGTTCTTCCACACACAAAGTGTTATGCAGGCAGATGAATTGGTATTTTATACCAGCACAATGTAAAACAAAGTCTCTCTACAACATCCATTGGTTAGTATCAGCACTGGCTCTGCCACTGTCTACCGCAGGCCGCCGAAACCCTCATACACGCTTTCATTACATCCAGGCTTGACTATGCAAACTCACTGCTTGTCGGCCTCCCCAACTCCTTCCTCCATGGGCTGCAGATCATGCAGAACTCTGCAGCCCGTATCCTCTCCCGCACTAGCCTCTGCAACCCTATTACCGCCATCCTTGCCCAACTCCACTGGCTCCCATCACACAGAGGATACAGTTCAAGATCCTAGTCCTCATGTTCAAAGCCCTCCACGGTCTTGCTCCCCCCTACCTCCTAATCCCTTATCATTCTGCTCGTTCCCACCACTCAGCGGGCTCTGGCCTGCTTCACGTCCCCCGCCTTGCTCGCCCTATTGGTGGGCGGGCCTTCTGCCACTCTGTCCCCACCCTCTGGAACTCCATCCCGCAGTCCCTCCACCTCACTTGCCTCCTTCAAGACCCACTCAAGACCCTCCTCTTCGACCGTGCTTTCGATCTCCCTGCTTCCCCCCATGCCTTCACCCTCCCCGACCCCAACCCCCAGCTCAGGTCCGTAACGCTGTCTATCCAGCGCCTTGGGACATCCTCCCGACATGAAAGACGTTTTACAAATGTAATTTTGTTGTTGTTGTAAACAAGAACCACTCCGTCCTTCCATCATTTCAGTCATTTATTGTTTCAGCCAACAATGTGAAACATATAAAGCTTTCAAATATAAAAAAAAAGCACTCTTGAGTTATTTGTCAAAAACACTCATCTGAAATATCCCTCAGGAGAATAAAAAAGATAAGGAAACTGCAAGACTTCATGTACTCAGATGACAGTAGATATATGTTGCAGAAGTCAGGGGGTAACCTGGAAAAGCACTTCACATTTAGTGCTTTGGTCAATTTCAGGGCATGAGTACTGATATGAAATTCATTCACAGCTTGGGTTTTACACTTTGAATATACAGTATTCATGTTGATACAGCCTAATCCCAGAAAAAAAATCCAACCACATTTTTCTGCCACAGCCTCAATCTCCTGAATGTTTTCTGACGTCCGTAATGTGATTACTAACACTTCCAAGAAGACCAGGTTCCTGCTGCTGGGTCTTTGTATGAGACTGTGTAAGCTGGTGATATTTGCCAGGTGCACTTTGTGCTCACACTTAGTGTATCCTGACAAAAAGAGGGTACAGCTGCAATTTCTTCCCTGTTTGCCTCAAGCAGCTTTGAAATGATGGAAGGGTCGTGTGGATCTCGTTTCCAAGCTGCTGTTAAAAGATTAATGTTGTAGAGAGACAAGCTCGAGAAGGCTGATTTATCTTGAGAAAGATCTGATAGAGACTTTGCAGGGGTTGTTTTGCCCCCTGCATGGTGTTCAGCCTTGAAACTGGAGAATGTTATTGTGATAGCTCCTAGAGGTAGGATGAGCAAGGGTCTTTGATAACGGGATGTGAAAACAGTGATTGAGGAGACCTGATGGAATACGAAGAGGTTAAAAATAGAAGAAGAGTTTAAACAAGAACAGCATGAACCGATGATGAGCATTTTCTGTGAAAAAGCAAGAACTGGTCAGGAGCTGGCATGAGAATAGAATATAAAAGTCGTGAACACAATACAGTGGTAGGAGAGCAAGACTGCAACTTGGGAGAAAGATCATCCATTAACACACAATCGACGCACACAAAGAGGGCACCATCTCTCTCGGAGGAAGGATTTGATCACCCTTGTATCTGAACACGTTTCAAGTGCTCTGGGATGCTACGCTGCGTGAGGGGTGCTATAAAAATGCAATGTTGCTTTGATTGAATAAAATATTAACATAATTTTGAGATCCTGCTGGTAAGATGCATTGTATTATAACATGAGGAAGTCTAAAACTTACAAAGGTCACAGCAAATTCCTAAGGCATTCAAGTGCAGCATGATAGAAAAGGACATGGGTTTTAGCAGAAGTTGCTCCAAATGGGTGTCCCTACCTTTCTCCCCACCCACTATCCATTCTGCAGATCACCCTACAATTCATTTAATTGGATTACAAACAGATTAATGTTAAGAGCTTTGTTACAGAGCTGGCAAAGACTGTTCAAGTGCACTTTAACAAGACTTTCCACAGATGTTTATCAGTCTGGAACAGCAGCCCCTTTAGGATATTTTGGCACTTGTTTAGTTCCCATAAACCAACATTTCGCTTCTATTCCAGTACACATGAGGAGTCTGTTGAAGTGTTGTCAGTGTGATAAAATGTTAGTACTGTAAATTCACCTACATCCATTTGCATCGTACATGGATGTCTCATCGATGTTCGTCACTATTGTTTCAAAATATGTTTCAACAGAAGCATAGTGATGTACAACACTGTTACAGAAATACAATCAAAGCTCTTTATCCCCACTCTCACCTTCCACATATCCTGTCTACTAACAAAGTGACATACACAATTATATGATTTATAAAGATGAGATTATGCAAGTTTTACTGTATCCAGACAACTGTTTCAATTAGCCCAAACATGTTCCTATTCTATAATGCTTTGAATGCATGTGACTAGCTATTAATCTGTTTACCCCAAATTCTTTTCACTAAAAGATACTTTCTGAATGGTAGTAATTAAAACAAGAAAAACAAACTCTTTGACCATATGCAAACCAGATACCGAAATGGATACAGAACAAACATCATGAAATGTTGAACAGTCTACTTGTAGTATTTTACGACCTATAAAACATTTTTTTCAAATCAGAAACACTTGTGGTTATGTTCCCCATTCAATAATTATAAGTTTACTTAGTAACACAATGCACACATATAGATCAAATGGACAGGCTACAATGTAATCTAAAACATCTGCCATTTTGTCACTGAATAATGTTTGATAGTTACTTCCCTGAATAAACGTGTTATGTTTTACATGAAGTGAACAAAGGTGAATGAGTGGATTTGCTTAACAGAAATTCCGTCTCCTATTTCTAAATTCCTATATCTATTCCTTCATTTTCTCTTACATTCACAAGTTTTTGTACCAATTTCCAGCTTTCTCCTTTTGCTATTGTCAGGTTGTTTTTTGCGTCACTAAATGCTGTTTCAAGATTTTACAGCTTCACAAGTGCAAATCTTCAAATGACTATCAACAGGATAATGGCTGCTGCTGTCACTGCATTATGCTACATTTCATACTCTGTGAAGTCCAGTAATTTCAACAGCTTTGAAGTCAATGACTAATTTGGGAGATTGGGAGATTGTTGGTCAGGGATTTGGAAGAAACTCCCTTTTCTTTTCAAATAGCACCATGGGATCTTTAACATCCACCTGAACAGGCAGACTGGACCAGAGTTTAACCATCTGAAGGATGGTACTTCCAACAAGTCCCCCCCACTCCCCACCATTACAGTGTCAGCCTAGACTATGTGAGTTCAACATTCCAACATGGGGCCAACTAAGCTGGACTGACAGATATATAGTGATGGAACTATGTTAAAAAGAGGTTGTCTGACAACAATTCCATTTGAAGTTAGTAATTTCTGACTTTCAAATGAACATCTGACTTTCAAATAATCTTCAGAACCACTTTATTCCCTTCAAATGTTTTCACATTAAATTAGATCTCAAAACCAGTTTAACAATTTGATCACAGAAGCCTATTAATGCGACTGCAAGGATTTACACAGTATTTGATCAGCATCATGAATCACTTGCATTTTAACGTTGGATTGTACCCATTGAGTCTAATTGTTTGCTTTGAATCAGAACATTCAGATTTTAAGACAGACTCTAACCTCACATTTGGGAGAAGAATGTGCAGGTCTGGGATATGATGTGGGGATTCTCTGCCAAAGGAAGTATAATGTCTCCAGTAAATTTGTTCAAGACACAAGACACGGTTCATGATCAGGGAGCAACAAGGGAGCTGGGCAGGTGTATTGAACCCAACTGAGGCTGAACAGACAGAAAATACATTCACATTGCATTTTTTCTTTGTTGTTTGTTATTCAGTTGTTAATTCTATTTTAGTGGAAGCAGGATACAGGAAGAAAGCAGTACTATTGAAATATCTCTTATTGCATTTGATGACAATAATAATGCAGATATTGCACTTATCAGCTCATATTTATTTTGTTGACTATTTTTGCAGCGTGCCATTCACTCTGACAATCTATTTCAAACTAATTGTTCATTAAAAAGGAAGTGTTAAAGGCATTGTGCTCATGAATCTATTTTGCAAAAGCTTTTTTTAAGCTGTCCACAAAGACAGACATAGAGCTCTAGAGAGCGTTTATTTCTAAAATTAGAGATCTTTAAGATCTTCAAATCAGAAATTAATATTCCAAGGACTTGGAAGAAAATAAAAGTGGTATTGCGAGTTTTAGCAATTGGATTACATTTGGTCCTGTGGTGTTGAAACACTTTAGTACACTATATGAGTACGGCATTCTGTGTTGTTAATCGTCTATGGCTTTTCTGCCTCATTTGCTTCTTTCAAAATAACATTTGTCAAATATTTATTGAAAGACTCTGCCACCCTAAAGCAAATTGTTTCAATAGTTGATACATTTACAATGTTCATCCCTTTATTTACTCATAAAATGCAGTCAGAATCTTGAACTTTAAACAAATCAAACTGGCACAAACATAATGAGTAGAATGGCTTCCTTCTGTGCTGAACATTTCTATATAGAATTTCTATGGTGTATGATATCTCCCTGTGAGCATACTATATGTGGCTGTAAAATAAGAGAGACAATTGTCCATTGTCTCTCTCTCAAAACCCTTCGACTTTCCGTCTCTGGCCACATTTTCAGGTCAAGACCTCCCTTTTCAACCATGCCTATGGTCACCCTCCCCCTCCCACACACTTGACCAGGCTCCGCACTGTGAAGCACTCGGACACCCCGTCCAGCGTGAAGGGCACTATATAAATGCATGCTGTGCTGTTGACCAGAGTCTTAATTAATACATCGCATCACCACCACATTTTCACCATTGTGTGTACTGTAGCAATTTGTGAATGGATTTGTCTATAGCTGTGTATAAGAGTGAAAGTATTTTGAACCTCAATCACTGCTATGTATTCCAATAGAAATGCTGATAAGGGGATTAGGTGACACGATGGGTAGATTGATTTACTTTCACCCTCAGACTGGGTTTGAAATCAATGCAGATCTGTCTCTAATGGTATAAAGAGTTGTAACTGAATTCAGTCTGGAAACAGTTGAATGCAGAGCAAAACCATAAAGGACACTAATGTGTAAATGTCACTCAGACACCACAAGGAAATTTGGTATTGGAAACAGAAATATCACATTGTTCTCTTCCATAGTTTCCAGAGTTAAAGCACGTCTTTGGGGATGAGTAGACAAAGATCCGATGGTACTGCAGCTGATTTAGGATTGTTTGATGCACTCAATAGACATGCAATTCTCTGAAGCCCAATAAATTTGCTGGGCCAGAACATTTTATCCTCTGCTGTTCTGTACATTTGCAGATCTTGTCAGTGTGAGCTGAGAATAGGAAAATTCCATGTTATTAGTATACTCTGCCAAGGTCTGTGAATTTACCAGTCTTTGGAGAATCACTCATTTACAATCGCTCAAATGATAATAATAATTTGGTCACTCAATCCATGACTGTTTGAGGGACACTTCTGTGTGCAATTAGTTACCGCGTACAGTCAATTCACTTTACAATATATTCTGTGAAGAGCTTTGAGACATCAGAACGACGTGATAAGGCACTATATCAAATGCAGGGATTATTATTATTATTTAGATCGTCACCTTAGTTGGTGGCATTAGCGCCTAAGAATTAGAAGCAAAATTTTGACCAGGACCAAACTCCGTACCAGTTCTGGCCAGGCTCCACTGGCTCCCCAACACTGAGCGGATTGACTTCAAGATCCTCACACTCGTGTTCAAATTCCTTCACTCCCTGGCACCTCCCTACCTCTCCGATCTCCTCACTCTCCAATCCACCACCCGGCACCTCCGCTTGACGGGCACCGGCCTCTTGCTCGTCTCTCGCACCCTCCACCTCACCATCGGAGATCGCACTTTCAGCCACTATGCCGCAAAGCTCTGTAAAACTCTCCATGAATCCCTCCGCCTTGCCCCTCTCTCCCCTCTTTCAAGTCCCGCTTGAAAACTTTCCTCTTCGACCATGCTTACGGCCACCTCCCCCTTCCTCAGAGTCAGGCTCCACCACTGTTAAGCGCTCTGAGATGCCACCCTGTGTGGAGGGCACTATATAATAATAATAATAATCCTTGCAGTTGATATAGCGCTTTTCACGTCTTCTCGAGGTCTCAAAGCGCTTCACAGAATAGACTGTAAAGTGAATTGACCGTATATAAGTGCAAATTGTTATCGTTTCTGTTGATGGAAGAGGATTTGGGCTGTAATCTGGACCATAATTCAGCCGTTTGTAAGATATTGAACTACAGAATCAATTATTAACAGGTAACTTGCTACATGCTGCCCTCACAATAAAATACATGTTTTTAACCAAACCTTAATAAGTTTTCATACTTTAATCTCTGTAGGACTTCAGAATTGTACTATACAAATAATTTTAAATTAATTCTTGGCACCAGCACTTATTCTAAAATAGACGCCTTGTAATTGAAAAACAGCATTTTAGTGCTGTTTGGTCCTAGAAACTACATTGAGTATGTAGGACACAAATCAAAACAAAGTTACTTCAAGGAAATATGCACGAATTTAACATTTTGATTAAGTGCAATAATAAATAATTGCCCACATTTGCTAATTTAATAAAACAAAGGAATAAATAATTCCAAACATAAAAGTTTCACACCTAAACCAAAAAAAAACTTAAGGACAGAGTCACACATCTGTTTTTTTAAGGAATTTGTAGGAATTTCCTGAGGACATCACTATAGATATGATTAAATGATGTCTATGGCTGCTCCCCAGTTTAAACTTGTATGAGCTCTGGGAAATTCCAAGCACCATCAAGGAAGTCACTAAAATACTTGTGTCATTGATAATATTGCAATAGGTTTATAGCTCTAATCAAAGTATCTAATCAAGATCTGACAAATGGAGTGAAATACTCCAGTAACTAACTATATATTAAAATATTCCCAATTTCACCCGAGAATCTTCCACAGCAAGAAATATTTACTTCAGTAAATGTAAAACTGCCCTTGAAAATTGTATAGGTAACATAGTTTGACAGTTTTAGGATCACATTGCAGGTCTTTTAGATGTGTGTAAATTTTATTGAAACACTGGCAATTAACAAAGAAAGTCAATTCTGAGTAATGGTTTCTGTGGATTTAAGAAAATACCAAAATCAAGTTTGCAGCTGCAACGCATTATGCATTTCCTCTGGCATGAAATACTACACCTCGGATTTTACTGAGAGAAAAAACATTTATTATCCTGTCAGCAAGCCGTATCAACATTTGAATTAACAATTTTCATGCGTTCTAAAGCTAAGCGCAAATAAATATTAACAGCTCTCCCAAATATTTAAGGGGGAAATCAGCTCTCTCAGTTTGCAGTTAATTTTCTCTCAAAACTGCTGGGTTTAAGTCCTTTTTACCAAAAACAATCACTTTTTTTTTATTGTTCAGATGTTGCAAGATGTAGGTTTACACAGATTTTTTATATACAGCTTCAACAGATGATCAGTAAATTTGTCATCCGTACTTTGACTCAATGTAACCTCCTCCCCACCTCCCCTGGGCAAAAAAACACACATACACGCACTCACACTCACATGCATGCATCTACATGCCATATCTTCCACCCTGTGCAGTGTAGTTCTTTTGACAATGTTTTTTTTCATAGTTGTGACAATGTTTTACTCTAATGGGTGGTAAGGCAGAGGACTTCCACTGGATTATTAAAAAAAAATCACCAGTCCAGGGGTGAAAGAAATGGAAAAAAATCTTGATACATTGAGACAGCAAAACATACACAGTTACACTTTCATTACAACTTGATAGATCTACTGCTCTTTACAACAACAACAACAACTAGATTATGTATAGCGCCTTTCATGTCAGGAGGACGTCCCAAGGCACTGGACAGTGTACCACATTTCAGACCCGAGCTGGGGTCAGGGGGGAGAAGGGATGACCAATGGCATAGTCGAAGAGGAGAGTGACTTGAAGGAGGCTAAGGAGGGGGTGAGGCAGAGTGATTGGGGGATGGAGTTCCAGTGGTTGGGGGCAGAGTGGCTTGAAGGCTCTCCCACCAATATCTGGAGTGTACCTTTATAAAGGTGATATCAGAATACCCACACACAAACTCCTCACCTCCTTTGGTTTCCCTTCTTCCTACAATCTACAGAATTTTAATTTCCACATTTGGTGTCACCTGACTACCTTTCCTAATTCCTTCCAAAAAAAAATATGAATAATAAATTGGTCACTCAACCCTTGACTGTTTGTCGGACACTGCTGTGAGCAATTGGCTGACACGTTTCGCTCACAAGATATATAGTCAATTCACTTTACAGTATATTCTGTGAAGTGCTTTGAGACGTCGCGAAGATGTGATAAGGCGCTATATCAAATGCAAGGTTTATTATTATTAAATTGCTTTCTGTCCTATTATTTGGTCATGTGCTGCCCTATGAACCTTCACCTCAGTATAAAACAAATTACCTTAACTTAACCTTAATTAAAAACAGATATTATGACCTCCGTATATGCAGAAATACATCTGGTTTTATAGCTGGCATCTGTCAAAACCAAACAGTGTGAAACCCGACTTCCCTTCGTGGTTTTATTGTGTACCTTGCAGTTACAAAGGCAGTTCAGTATGGGCGGTTGGTCAGTCTGTTGCGGTCTGAGCACAATATGACACCACTTCCAAAAGCTTAGAAGTGATCACATCAAGCCTGCTGGCAGTGCTGCCCATTCAATTCACTGACTCAAGGGCTATTTCTTCCAGAAAAGATTTTAATTCTGAAAAAAACTGCTCAGTAATCCATAAGTCAGTTGGTATTTGGTGAGATGGTGCAGCATCTTATAAAAGCTTCAAAACACGCTGTTATTTTAATTTAAACAAACAAGAGCTAATACCAACAGGACCAAAGGGAGTGTTATACGCAGACTACACGCAGCTACTGTACAAAAACATTCACCCACAAAACACACAATCACTCCATTTTATATTGTATCTTGTGAAGCGCTTAGGATGTCCTTCTGACGTGAAAGGTAATATTCCAAAGGCAAGGATTATTATAATAAAAATGATTCCCTTATGCTGTAAACTAATTAGTGATGATAGATTCAACCTGGCTCAGTTGATAGCACTCTCACCTTTGAATTAGTAAATCTTGTGAAGAGCTTTGAGATGTCTGACAACTTGATAAGGCACTATATCAAACCCAAGGTTTATTTTATTGTTATTATTATTATATATTATTGTTAAGATTATAATACATCTACTCTGATTTGTTCTATATAAGAATTAAAAGGCCCCCAGGATTTTGTGTCTTTTCAATTCCTAAATAGAATAAAACAGCCATTTATCTGTTGCAAACATTACAATCTTTGAAACAAATCATTTTCAAACAAATCTCAAAGGTATCATTCGCTGGTGCTGCTTTCACTCCTTTCACAAAGATAAAAGACTTAACATAAGCAGGTGGCAGGCTAAATAAAAATGCAGCCTTTCCATTCCAACCTCAATAGCAGTAAGTTACTAGAATCGAGTAGAAAATGGAGTTTGCTCCATTTATTTAGGAATGCAAGACAACAGGGTCCTACCAGAAACAACTTTGTTGAGAAAAGGCATTACATTGAGCTGATAGTTTCCGTGGGAGCTGAAACACTTGAATAAATTGTACTCTGTTTTCACAACATGTAATAGATTGCTAACAGTTTCATATATGTCTTGCAAGTGGTGTTTTTTTTTGTCTCACAGATGTTTGACACATGTGGAAATCCATCACTGTGCTTAGAGTATCCAAATCAAACGGGACGCATGCTGCTTACCTAATTCTAGGAAGTGTTAAGCACAGGTGGGTGAGAGCTAAAGCATGGGGACCCAAAGTGTGTGTGTGTGTGAGGTTTAACCAATTAAAACAACATAGCTTGTCATTGGGAGCATTACCCAGCAAGCATCCCGCTGCTTGTCCAGCTAGGACCACCCTACCCATGGTAGGATTTTAGCTCACAGGATTAACAGGAGCCAAGTGGGAAGAATCTCTGCCCCTGGTTTGCTGTAACTTTAACCCCTGAAAGTACACTTGTTGCTGTCATGCAAGTTATAAAAAAGGGGGTGACACATGTAGAACAGTAACTGTACAGGATCATGTGAAAATGCCAGACATTGCATTGTAAAATGTGTGCTCCCTACTGCGGTTCTGTCTAAAGTCATTCTAACCTCACAACTGTGCCGTAGCCACACTCATCACTGCTTGCCATGTGTACATCATAACCTCTTCTCAAGCTACTGAAACTCAAGATGAGGTTACTAGTGTGTTTCTAAGCTACCTTGTTCCTACAAGTTGAGGAATCGTTGTCAATTACGTTTACCAGGCATTACCGAGCCAGTTGATAAACACTCCAGATTAGGTCCTGTGTAATTTAGGTCGCAAAACAAATACAAAATCATATGCAGAATAGAGCATTTAATTTTATGTGCCGGAGGCTATTGTGTAACTTGGGGCAAAGCATCATCAGTACCTACGCATTCCTGCACTGACAAGGCTTGAAAGGAGCAGTCACTCAACATTTAATCCAGTGGTCAGGCCAGTCTAACTTGTATATTGTGTTTGTTAGAATTACACAAAGGTTTCATCTTCAACATGGAGAATGAGATTGCCTTTTTTAAGTGCTCATTTTGATTGGTACTGTATCTGGTTAGTATTTAACTGGACAAGTCTAAATTAAAAACATGCCAAACACAGTCTAGTATGTTATGCAACCTGAGTCATCCAGCATTTAACTTGACATTCGTATTTCTTACAATTACTGTATGTATATTTTTTAAAGTCAGCTTCCCCATAGAGAATGATCTTTTGCCCTTTTTAAATGCTCACTTTAAATGCTGGTGAGTACGTACAATTTGGATAACCAGACAGCTCAAAAATAGAGTGGATCCCGCTAAAGATGTGTGTGAAAGGCGCTGTACAATTGTAATTTGTTGTTTGTTGTTGTGTGGCACAGTGATGTAAGTGAGTCCAATGAGCTGGTCAAGAAACTCTCATAATTAGCACATTGCCAAAAGTTAATACCTTTGCTGATAAGCAGCGAATGAGATTCACTCCGCCAATCAAAGTCAGAAAGCTGACAGACATTCAGAGGCTTTTTTTTGTTATCCTCCAATGCTGTGTTATTTTGGGATCAAGCTGGAACATTTTCTTGAAGGCTCATTCCTTATCGTTATGGTTAGATTGGGAGCTTTTAATGTTTTAGGATTCATTGGTACTGAAAGCATCAACTGAGGACGATTTTGCAGATCTCGACAGTATGCTGTGAAATGGTTGGTTTTCTGTTAAATTTCAAAGAAAACGGTAATTGCTAGATGCTTTTCTTTCTGGTCCAGATGTTTAGGCAAGACTCATCAGGGGGAATATGGCAATAGACCAGCTTTCATTGGATTGTTTTCTCTCTGTTGTGACCTATTTTGGTTTCTTCTGTGGGAAGCCAGCTGTATATCTTCAATGTGTCCCAAATCTATTATGTTAATTTTGTGTGTGTGTGTGTGTGTGTGTGTGTGTGTAGAAGAGAGGCATGGAAGAAGGATTCTAATCTGTATCATTAATATCACAAAAAGTAGCCTGAGTTGCAGTTGCAATCTGCTGCAAGATAGAATGGAATGAAATGAGGAATAGAATGTTTTTGTAGCTCTGCTTTAACCATACTATTCATATTCCAAGATTACTGTTATAATTTAAGGCTCTTACTTGGCACATATTCCTCTGGATAACTTCTGTCGACTTCTTCCCTGTAGAATCTGGATGTCATATTTAGGCCTATTAGTTGGCTCATCTTTATGAGTTTCTTCCTTTTTTAAGGTCTCAAAGCTCTGCTCACAACGAGAGTCAAGAGGAGGCATTGCAGGTGACCTGCTACCTAGGCCTTTGTTATTTTTGATCACTGCCTCAGAGATCTATAGGGAAAGACGCATCTGACAGCCTTTCCTACCTTCCTGGGACCAAAGCTCCTGCCTTTTACTCAGCTCCATTAATTTCAACCCCTCCCAATCTCACTCTACCTCTCTCCACACACACAACTAGTACTCTGGAGAAATACACCTATCCCCTAACTCAAAGCTTTGGGGAAAAGAGAACAAATTAATTGCCATACCACAAAAATGAATCGGTACTTAATCTAATGCTTCCTGTTCCAACATGCATTGGTTTGTATACAGTGGAGCCAATGTGAAAGGGCACCAACTTGGTACTGTTGGTTTGAATCTGGTTTGGGTCAATTTAGAATTTGCAATATTTTAAAACTGCATTTAAAACATATTGGCTTTGATGGGTCAATGATTCATATTGCTGAACTTCTCCCAAGCCGCAATGCATTGCTAGATTCCCAACTGTTCCCTCCACACGCAACAGATTATTCAGAACACTGCAGCTCGTGTCCTCTCCTGGACCAAGAGTTGTGACCCTATCACTTCCATTCTCGTTCTGCTTCACTGGCTCCCCATGATAATTAGAATAATTATTATTATCATTATTACTATGATATTATTAGTATCAGTATTCTAATTCCTATAGCACTTATTCCTATAGTATTCTAATTCCTGTAGTAACTGAAGAGAACAAGAAAAGGATCCTGGAACGATGAAGAAAAATGTGGAGAAAAAATGGGAGGTAAGAAAGAAACAAAAGCAAGGAAATAAACACATGGAAGAAATAAATATACAGACGACAGATGGACAAACCATACCCCAGGTACTAAATAAAAAATATAAATTAGACATGAAATCTTTCATTCATACTTTGACATATTTTCCGTTGACCTAAAGTTAATTATGATCAATTCAAGTTAAGATTTTATGTTGTGCATAAAAATCAAACACTTTTGAAAAACATTTCCTAGAGAAAAGGAGCACATTACATCTTGCATAACCATGTTAACAGTGGAACTTTTGTCGTACAAACATGCCAAGTGCTCAACAATTTCAAATAACCATCTTAAGAATGCTTTTATATTAAATACAAATAGCAGAATGTTTTAACAGAAACACCAGAGAATCGTATTAATAAAAAGACATATGAAAGCAAAGTGTTCCAATATAAGCACACATGGAAGTACTTCCTTCAAATTCTTAAAGCAGAAATGCCACAAATGTGCAGGGCCTGGCAATACTTTGAGTATCCTAACCTTAACCTTTAAACAGCTGAATGCCGAGGTCCGTTTGAACTCCGCAGACATTAACAGGTTTCCAGTATTAGCATCTCAGATATCATCTTCTAGAAACTTAGAATCAATTCATTTAAAAAAANTACTGTAATATTATTTCTAAAAAAATTCTGAACTTCTCTCTCTTGTTTACAACAGTCGTCAAGTCAGAAAATACAAGTTCCATTGCTTACTTGATTTCCAGAGCTTCAATCTGTGTTGTAAAAGCTGGTAAATTTGCATTAATAATAATTATCGCATTTGGTATAGCACCTTTCACATCAGGAGGAGATCTCAAAGCGTTTCATACTGTTGTAACTGTGTATTATGTAGGCGAGTGCAATGGCCAATCTTAGACACAGCAAGATGTCCCACAATTTTTCCTGGGGAATTCTTGTCAGGACACAGGGAGAAATTTCCTTCCCTTTTCGAATTGCACTCCGAGCACTGCATTAGGGCATGACCATACACTGTGTCTGAGTTCAATGTCTCAACATGGGGAATGAAACCACAAATCTTGTGCCTCAGAGCGCTACCAATTTTTTTCAAAGCATCTTTTCAAAGTATGAAAAATTGAAATAAAAAGCATGTTTTGGGACAGCAATAAATGAAGATTAATAATACCTTGCAAGAGATGGCAACCAGCCTGTAAACTCAACCCTATAACAAAATATAGACCATGCAAACCTCAAACTATGTTGGTGTGTTATTAAATTATCTGCCTGAGCTATGTTAATCCTTGGTGCTTGGCACATTTGCAAATCAAAAGCAGACAAAACACTATGAAATCATCAAGTAAATAGCCTCAATATCAGTCATTGTATCATATCCAGACAATCTTTTGAAAATGGAAATAAATAGCACACTTATGCCAAGGGTACAATTTTGTTGCATTTCTCAGATTAGCCACTGTAAAATGTCAAAAGTGATAGAAAACACACTCAAAAAATCACACAAAAACACTGACTTGGTTTGCAACGTGATTTCCATGATTTTTGAAATTTTAGACAAGTGAAGGAAATGAAACCCTTAAATGTACCCACTAAGTAATAACAGTAAATTACTGTCTGGTTCAGGAACCAGACGAAGGAGACCAGCACAGAGGGTGATTCAATTCTAACATTCCATTTGCCAAACATGTTACCTTAGAGCTAGCCAGCTTCACCCTGTGTGCCTAACCTGCAACCATCCACCCTTCGCTGGAGATGATGATTACTAGTTAGTTGTTTGACATACGACAAGAATTAGATCGAGTCCTTCCTGCAAGCTTTCCGGTGAGCAGAAAGTCCTATAGCTTAGTGGTTAGAGCACTCGCCTCACAAGCGAGAGGCCTGGGTTCGATTCCCAGCAAGGCAAAACATTGGGCAAGTTTCCTTACTCTTCACGCCTCTGTTTACTTAGCAGTAAGTAGAAACCTGGCTGTTAGTCGATTGTCAGATCGCTTTTCTGGGAGTTATAATTCGTTCAAAAAAAATGGCATTTTGTCTTGGGACAAGAGAATTGAACCCCAGATAAAAATAATAATAATAAATTGGTCACTCAATCCACAACTGTTTGTGGGACACTGCTGTGCACAATTGGCTGCCATGTTTTGCCCACAAAATATATAGTCAATTCACTTTACCGTATATTCTGTGAAGCGTTTTGAGACATCTCGAAGACGTGATAAGGCGCTGTATCATATGCAAGGATTATTATTATTAGCAGCACAGCTCAACATGAAATGAGTGAGAACATTGTTACTTGCCTCCTGCCTACAGTTCGGACATGCATTCCTGAGCATTGAGCTGTAGTTCTTTGTTACTGAGCCACAGAATTGCAACATACATAAGATCATTTCCAAGAAGGATTAAAAATTACAGCGCACAAGAGAATTCAATCTTATGCCTATTTCCTGCTGGCTGTTCAAATGAAGTTCAGCCCCCCACCCCCCCCCACTTTGAGCAGATCACACTCTACAAAGGTGTTCACCCATAGGTGTCAACGCATTGTAGTCTATGAAACAATCACAAGTACACTGGGAGAGCATTGCATTATCTATCGGAGGTACCTTCCTTTGGATGAAACATTTAACCAAAGTCTTGTCTGCTTGTTCAGGAGAACATTAAAGATCCCTTTGAACTGTTTGAAAAAAAACAGAGTTTCTCCTGGTGTCCTTGGCAACAAACCCCTTGATAAAATTGGTTATTCACTTCATGCCTGTCTATGAGACATTGCTGTGTGTGTATTGGCAGCCATGTTCACCAAAAGAAAGTCACTAAACTTTATACTAAATCCCGTGAAGCGCTTTGAGACATTGTGACAACATCACAAAGTGCTGTATCAAATGCAAGGCTTATTATAATAATAATAATCATAATCCTTGCATTTGATATAGCACCTTACCACGTCTTCGAGATGTCTTAAAGTGCTTCACAGAATATACTGTGGACGAAATGCGGCAGCCAATTGCGCACAGCAGTGTCCCATAAACAATCGTGGTTTGAGTGATCAATTATTTTTTATTGGCTTTCTTCTACATGGTGGAATCCTGTAGCTCAGTGGTTAGATCACTCGCCTCGCAAGCGAGAGGACCTGGGTTTGATTCCCGGCCAGGGCGAAATGTTAGGCAAGTTGCCTTACTCCACACACCTCTGTCTACCTTGCAGTAAGTAGGAACCCGGTTGCTAGTCGATTAGCAGATCGCTTTTCTGGGGATGATAATTCCTTCAAAATATAATAATAACAATTTGGTCAATCAATCCACGACTGTTTGTGGGACACTGATGTGTGCAATTGGCTGCCGTGTTCCGCCCACAAAATATACATTCAATTTACTTCACAGTAAATTTTGTGAAGTGCCTTGAGACGTCTCGAAGACGCGATAAGGTACTATATCAAATGCAAGGATTATTATTATTATTATGGTTTCTATTAGGATGAATTATGTCCTAAAATTTTAAATAATTACCTTAACTCCAAGGGATTCACCTGAGATAACAATCACGTCAACACCATTATGGCTACATTTCGGAATGGATTTACTCTTCAATTCCTGGTACTGAGGTGGCACCATCTTCTCTGAACTTTTCAAGTTGATCCAGAGCTGAAGGCCTTGCACTGGTTCATCCGAGGACGGCATCTCACAATGGACCACCCCACGACCGGCTGTCATCCACTGCAGAGCAATGAAAAACAAACAACATTGGACATAATGCAGTGATTAACAAAACTGTTTCATGTAACTTGTTTTTCCTGCCAATTTTCTCCCTTCCAGCAGTCAAGGAATTGAAAGTGGGAAACTATACAATAATAATAATAATAATCCTTGCATTTGATATAACGCCTTATCATGTCATTGAGATGTCTCAAAGCACTTCACAGAATATACTGTAAAGTGTAGTGACTGTGTGTTTTGTGGGCGAAATCTATATATCTTGCTCCAAGTCTCATTGGTGCAGGTGCAGGCAGAGCTCTGTTAATGGCCTTCTTTTTTTGAATGTTTCACAAAATCAAAATATGGGTCAGTTGACTGCCCGAAGGGCTTCAGTGGCTATCATTTCTGAGCAGGATCTGAATCAATTCCCACTACATGTTTATCTCCTGCGGTGACGTGAATCGATATGTAGCCAAAGACCTCCTTAAAGATGCTCTCGCAGCAGCAGGGCTCCACTGGGCTTTGCTTTTGGATTGCTGCTCAGATCCACTATAAACCAGGTGTTAGTTGCGTCCATATTATCAGCTAATTCCAATAATGGTATTTTGTTTTGGGACAAGGGAATTGAACCACAGATAAAATATATCTCTCAGTTGAAAGAAAATCTGGGATGCATTTCATAGCTGTATAGAATACTGTGGCGACAGAAACAACATGCAACAGAGGAAACCATTACATCTTACAGCCATTTTAAGGCAGGTTACAACTCAGAGCATGCAATCCATTGCCCCTTATCTTTGGTTTTCGATGAAAACCTAAACGATTCTTTTGCAAGGTTAAACAGCATCTTTGCTGCACAATAATAATGCGTGTTTTGGTGGCTTTTTTTTTAACCACAACGGAGAAGGTGGTGTCGAGAGTAGTATGAGCTGAGCTGTTGCATGAACACTTGAGTCCAAACCACTCTTGGCTGGCTTCCCCTACAGCCACGCCATGTGGAGTAGGAAACGTAAATCAGGTTTTCCCACTCCTTAGCATTGCACTGCTGGGAGCAAAGTGATTTCGTTCTGGGTTAGGATAAATGCAGCATTACCAGCTGTTCAAGTCCCAGTGCTCACATCTTACCACCGGCTGATACTGTGGTAAATCACTGCCACCAAATGGAAGAGTTAATAACTTTAGATTAAAAGTACTGAAATTACAAATTGAGATCCTATTCTGTTTTGGCAAATCCCAAACATAAAACTACCTTTTACAATACTGTACAATATTAATTTACATTTATATAGTGTTTTCACATTAGAAGGATTTCCTAAGGTACATAATACCGACTTGGCATCTGAACTGCAACTATCTCCCATGCAAGTGAATCCTAAAACACTCACTTGCCACACACACTCATTTATTTGATGAATATCGTTCTCTTCAAGGTGAAAAATACTTCCTGATCTCTGTCCTAAAATTGTCCTTCATACCATAATTAACCTGTGCCCTCTTGTCTTGCTGCCTTTTCTTTTTTTTGTGGGGGTGTGGGTGCAGGGGAATGTGGACACCTGAAATTATTGTTTTGGGGTTTACCTTCTCTATCCCATTTATTGGATGGCACATTCATCCACAAAACACAAAGTACTTTCCAGTATATCCTATGAAGTACTTTGGGATGTCCTCCTGATGTGAAAAGCACAATACCAAATGCAAGGTTTATGATATTATGACATTATAATCGGCTCAATGTACATCAGTACTGTGGGTTACCTGTAAGTCTCCTGGGTAAATGGTTCCTTTATGACCACAAAAGTCTTCATGGGCAATGCTTCCACTCAGCAAGTAGGTTACCTGTAACAAATGGAAAAAGTACTGCTTTAAAAGATGAATTCTGATCGAATTCAGACCTAGAGCAGATTAAATATCAACTTGCATTTATATAGAGCCCCAGAGCATTTAATATCAGACAAGGGTGCAAATTGAGATCATTATCACCAGTAACATTAAACACTGCGTTAGGGACGCTACCCTACGTGAAGGGTGCTATGCAAGTTGTTGTTGTTGTCTACTTGGTCATACGCATTCAAAGCTTATCCATGAGAATGCCCATATCTTTGTTTTTACTTTTCTGAATGAACAATTGGAGGGAAAAAAATTACAAAAAAGTTTCCATTTAAATCCCCATGCTACGGGTGGGAACAGAAGCAGCGGCGAGTGCCGGGAACCCTTCATGTGAGGGAGCAGGAGACAGTTGCAGTCAGTTGCAGGAGCTGCGCATTTACCAGAACCAGAAGGTATGAAGCTTGTGAAACCGCCACTCAATTCATGATGTTTATGTTTGTAAACTGCAATGAAATTGCATCGATTTTTTTTCACAACACTATTTCTCACTGTAGATAATGCACAGGTCTCTCTCTCTCTCTAAAGATCAGCTGAACAGTGGCCAAAATAAGTTTCTTGCTAATGCTTAAGAAATTTAGGAAATTATATATTTCATATGCATTTGTCAGCAAACTATTATTGCCAAGCAAGAAAGCAGGATATTGAATAAGCAGATAAGGTTGGCACAGGACTAATAATTAGAAAGGCGGCTTGGCATAAAACTGTTAGGCTAGTAACTGATACCTTAAACTGGACAGCGGTTGCAGGAGGGAAAGAAATTAAACGCTGAGATGGAAATCCAAAAATTCCAGAATGTGCAGTAAATCTCACAGCATTTTTTAATTTATTTTTCATCCCTCCGGCAACCCGTCCACCCATGAAACACTCCAAACCTCCTTGGATCACGCAATGGACCAGATTACGCACTCCTCTATGGCGGACAAATTCCATCTCACTCTGTGTGACCTATTTTACTGACTCCAAATTCATTCTGGAACCTTGTGATACACCATCAGTTCCAACTCAAACCATCCTCACTTACAATAATGTCCTCATAAAAAGAATAGATGCGTAGAACTTTAGAAATACAATCTTTGAAGCCCTGAGTTCTAAAGATGACTACGTTTTTGGTATCTGACCAATATAGAAACCTACCACATTGCTTAAGAGATTAAAACCAGGCAGAGTGCCACTTATGTATGTCACCCACACATGGACATGTTCTATATGTCTGGAATGGAATGTGCACTCTCTTCCTGTAGAGTTGCATCCTGCATATCTAATTCTGGAACGTATTGCGCTCAGGTTGATCCCCAGTATGCATATTCAGGTACTGCTGCATTTACCAGCTAAAACCAGCATAGCATGCAATTGAGAGCAGTCTGTCAAGTTTCCAACTGCTTGTCCAGATAGGATCACACTAATCGATGGGGCTTTGGCTTGGGTTAACATAAGCAGAGTGGGATGAATCCCTCCCTTTTTAAGGCCTGTTGATGAGCCAAGCTGGCTGGTCTGTCATCACATGCATGGCTTAGAAACTGGACTACAGAGACTGCCACAGAGGATTGACTTGAATGCAACATTACATTGCAAGCTCAGCACCAAGGAGAACTTGCTTACTTCCACACAGCCACCCCTCCACTACGCCCCCGCAAGATCGTCTAGTTGTTCATTTACAAGGGCGGATTAAGTGTGGAATCCCATACCGTATTGGTTTATGAGTACTCATCTTGCAAGTGAGAGAACCCAGGTTCAATTCCCGAGCAGTACAAAACCATAGGCAAGTTTCCTTACTTCACAAACCTCTCTTTACCTCGGCGTAAGTAGGAACCCAGTTGTTTGTAGATTGACAGATTGCATTCTGGGGGTAATAATAATAATAATTTAGTCACTCAATCCAGGACTGTTTGTGGGACACTGTTGCGCGCAATTGGCTGCCCGTTTGGTCCACAAAATATAGTCAATTCACTTTACCGTACATCTTGTGAAGCAGTTTGAGATATCTCAACAATATGATAAGGTGCTATATCGAATGTAAGGTTTATTATTATTATTAAGAAGCAATGGAATCCTTTGAGACCATTTTAAAGATAAAGAAAGCAAGTTCCTTTGAGGAAAGATAAAAAGATAAAAAGCCAAATGACAAAAGCAGATGAAAACTAACCTGAATAAATACATAGAAACAAAATAATGAGGTCTGGGAGATGTCATGAAAGTTGAAGGACTAAACTGAAGGGAATATTAGAGGAAGTAATAATAATAATCCTTGCATTTAATATAGCACCTTATCACGTCTTCAAGACGTCTCAAAGTAAGAACATAAAAGTCTAATGGATTTTATCAGCAAATTAGATTCAAAGAAATTATAGCTAGGTTTGTACTAACTTGTGTTAAAAAACAGATAGATCCTTCTTAACATTTTCATACGAGTTTCTCCTGAAAATGTGGTGGAACTTGCAAGTTTAGAGTAGTAAATGAATCTGTCAGTTCACTCAATGTACACACTGATGTTTCAGTACAATTTGAACTGGTTATATAGTTATATAGTATATTTGAATCAATGCCAGAATCACAGTGATTCACCATTAAATGTGCAGCAACACAACCTCAGCATGAACATAAAAGAATTGGCTTCAAACTCTGCACAAGCTTGGCTAGCACTCCATCTAGTGGATTAACAAGAACATTATAATACCAGCTATACAGCTATTTATGTACTCACAAACACTAACTCTGCTGGTGTTGGTGGTACACATACCATATATATCTCACCCTGCTTCTAATTAAATCATCTTAGATAGTAGTTGAGGTAGCAATGAACTCCCTGGATGGCAACACAGTTTCATCAAAGGTTTGTTCAAGATATGGTTGAACTCCAGCAGTGCCCAAATCCATGCTCTCACCAACTTGTACCTAATGCTCTCCAGGGAGAGAGTTTGCATTCCATTCCAAACCCATGGACATGTTGATGACATACGTATGTGGAACTCTCAGTTTGGGTTGGATACTTTTAAGCATGGTGATGGGTTTCTGCATCAAATTCAGACACCTGGCTATCATATCATAAAATATCCATCATTGTAACTTGTATTCCCCTGCAGTTAGCAAGTCAACCTCATTCCCAGAAAACAACAACAACAACAACAACAAGATTACATTTGCATAGCGCCTTTCATGTCGGGAGGACGTCCCAAGGCGCTGGACAGTGTACAGCATTTCAGACCCGAGCTGGGGTCAGAGAGGAGAGAAGGGAGGGGAAGGGAAGGGGGGCGGCCGAAGAGGAGGGTCTTGAGGCGGGACTTGAAGGAGGCTAAGGAGGGGACAAGGCGGAGTGATTGGGGGATGGAATTCCAAAGGTTGGGGGCAGAGTGGCTGAAGGCTCTCCCACCAATGGTGGGGCGGGTGGGTCGGGGGACGTGGAGCAGGCCAGAGCCGGCTGAGCGGAGGGAGTAGGCAGGTTGGTAGGGGGTTAGAAGGTCGCAGAGGTAGGGTGGGGCGAGGCCATGGAGGGCTACGTATATGAGGACCAGGATCTTGAACTGGATCCTCTGAAGGATAGGGAGTCAATGGAGTCGGATGAGAATGAGGGGAGATGGGGTCACGGAGTTTGTAACACAAATAAAATGAGATATAGTTTTTTTATATATTGGTAACACAATGTGTTATCAATTACATTTTCAAGTTCATAAACTTAAATGAATGGCCAGGGCCCGTACTGCGAGTTTGAAAGGAATAAGAGAAAGGGCAGCATTTTTTACTCCAGTCACTGGTTTGGTAACATCAAGCTTGGGTTTTAAAATCAGGGAGGATTTCACATATCACTCCATGACAGCTTCCAATGCTGCACAATGTTTTGCCAAGAAGTGGATTAGGAGAAGGCTGAGATGCTGAGTAAGTTTCTTTTCCCCAGGTGGATCCCTCTGCTATTGTGAGCTGTATAACAGAAAGCTGTCAAAAGAATATCTGAGAGCCCAGTAGACCATTGATCTCGATGCCTATAATTATCTCAGTTCTAGATATAATAATAATCCTTGTATATGACCCTGTACCTTATCATATCATTGAAGTGACTTAAAGGGCTTCATAGGATATATTATATGGTTTAGTGATTGTATTTTGTAAGTGAATGCGGCAGCCAATTTGCACACAGTAATGTCTTACAAGTAGCCATGTAATGAACAACCAATTTTATTTGAAAGATTATTGACCAGGACACCAAGAGAAACCCCCTTCTCTGTTTGAATTGTGCCATGAGATCTTTAACATCCATCTGAGCAAACATGCAGGACTTCAGTTTAAAGTTTCACTCGAAGAACAACCTCTCAAACAATGCAGCACACATTGGTGCTGCCCAGGACTGCATTGCAATAGACTACGTGAATTCCAAAGTCCCAACGTGGAGCTTGAACAAATGACCAGGCTGACATGCATGACAGTTCTATGTCAATGACATCACCAGTCGTCATTTTTTGTTCGTTAAAGATAAAGTCATTAATAGTAAATGTGCAACCACAACAGTAACGTCTACAAAACTCAGAGCGAAGGTACCTGTTCCAACTAGGAAAAGTAGAGATTTTCCACTTACAGTTTCAAAGCCCCTGTGAGGGTGGTCAGGAAATCCTGCAGGTTTGGAAACATTAAACTCATCCAGCATCAAGAATGGATCCAAGTTTTTCAGCTGTGGATAACATGAATGCTTGGTTTGATCACCAAAACAACTTTAACTATGTGCACATGTGGCAAATGTTCAAGGAAAATACAGAATGGACAGGCAACTTCAAACAATGCAGAAGAAATCAAATCAGCATGTCCTTAAATTTTGCGGCAAGTAACTACACAGCTGTAGTTTCACTTGCTCTTTATATTACAGTATCATTTCAATGAGACGCCTCCATTGTAGAGGGCAACGCACAGTTTACAATCTCGACTTCTCTTTCTGACTGATGCAAAAAACATGTTGCAGTGTCCAAGATGGCGGCATACTCTAAAATAGAAGGAAGGTTCTGCCAATGGCAATAATAATAATCCTTGCATTTGATATAGATCCTTATTACATCAAAAGGTCAGAAAGCACTTCAGTATATATTTCTAGGCAAATGTGGCTGCCAATTTGTGCACAACAATATAAGTGTTAATGTAAGTGACCAGAATATACTGTAAAGTGAATTGACCGTATATTTTGTGGGCAAAATGCAGCAGCCAATAACGCACAGCAGCGTCCCATAAACAGTCCCATTGAAGTGACCAATTTATTATTATTTTTTGAAAGAATTATTACCCCCGGAAAAGTGATCAGCCAATCGACTAACAACCGGGTTCCTACTTACTACTAGGTAAACAGAGGTGTGTGGAGTAAGGAAACATGCCCAACATTTTGCCTGCCGCGAATCGAACCCAGGTCTCTCACTTGTGAGGCGAGTGCTCTAACCACTGAGCTACAGGACTCCACATCATAGAATCATAGAATTATACAGCACAGAAGGACACTTTGAAAAGAGCTATCCAAATCAATCCCATTCCCCCGCTCTCCCCATAGCCCTGCAAACTTATCCTTCCCAAATAATTATCTACTTCTCTCTTAAAAGTTGTTATCGAATCCAACCGTGGTGACCGTGGATACAGTCAAACAGGAAGGTCTTCGGGTGTGATCCGAAGAGAAACGGGGGGGCTGGGGGGGGGGGGGGGGCTGGGGTGACAAGGTGAAGCGATTGAGGTAGAGAATTCCAGAGTCTCAGGACGTAGAGGCTGAAAGCACGGCAAACAATGGTGGAGCAGAGGGGATGGGCAGAAAGGGAGTTTGTGAGATGGAGGTATTTTGGGGAACCAGGGCTAAATTACCATTGCGGACGCAGTGAGCAGGGTGAAGGACCACAGGAGATCATAGGGATAAGGACAAGGGCTTGAGACATTTGAAAATTAAAACATGGATCTTAAAGTCAATCCAATGGGAACTAGGAAGCCAGTGAAATCTGGCCAAGATGGGAGTGAGTGTTTCTGTACGATGAAGTGCCAATTCACTTTACAGTATATTCTGTGAAGTGTTTTCAGATGTCTCACAGACGTGATAAAACGTTATATCAAATGCAAGGATTATTATTATTAGAGCGAGTGCTCTAACCACTGAACTAATTTGGTTACTCCTCCATGGCTGTTTGTGGGGCATCGCTGTGTTCAATTGATTGCCACGTTTCACCCACAAAACACAGTCATTAGACTTTACAATATATCATGTGAAGCATTTTGAGATGTCTCGGAGACGTGATAAGGTGCTATATCAAATGCAAGGATTATTATTATTATTATTACTATTATTATTATTATTAGATGTGCATATGGCCATCGTCTAAATGAACAAAACAAAAAGAAATGAATAAACAAAAAGAAAGAAATATTTACTTCTGGTCTCCCAATGCTTCGCCGCACTCGAGCACCCACTCCTTCAGACTGCTCTACACTCAGAAGTGTTTGGAGAACTCTTCTGACAGACATTGCAGGCTCTGCAATTGCAGCATTTCAAAGAAGCTTAACAAAATAAAACACTGCTACACAATTCTTTAACCCCCCCCCCCCCACCACCCCAATATAACTATAGAACCGTTTAGCAAAACTAAAAAGTGCAGAACTAGAAAGTCCCACGGTTGCGTTAGCTGATCTCAGCTGGGTGGCAGCAGAACTACTTTTTTTTAAAAAACAAAATATATATATATTTACTTGTTGATATACATTTACGCTTATCTCAGACAGTATCCAACCCATTACAGAAAAGATGATGCAGCATGCTATTATCCCATTACAGCCCATTACATGATGCAACAGACCCAGCCCCGTATGGCGGCGGGGTGCTGGGGGCGGGGAGATTGCCTCTGCGCACTCCACTTTGGTGAAGAGACAAAGGCTTCCCTGCCTCGGGGTTAGAAATGGGGTCTTGAACCCCTTCCTATCCCTCTCCTTTTAGTGGGGAGTGCAGACAGGTTCACAGCACACATTTTTTGCAGAACTACAATTGACACACAGTGAGGTCAGTTAATTCAGCAGAGACATCAAGGACTGAACATTATAGTTTGTATTTATAAACCAATGTCCCACTTTATCAGAGGAATAGCTTAACTCTGATAGAAAATTCCTCCCATTCATTTTGTAGCTAGATTGCTGAATATTAAAGTGAAATCAACACAACTTTATAATCAGGTGAACTATCATCTTTCCATTTCATACAACCAATTAATTAACTCCAACTAGGCTGATTCATAGTTTTGAATAATTCATCCAATTTTAAACCGAATAACTAAGGTTTCTTTAATGAACCCTTTCCATTCGTACACTGATCCAGATCAAAATAACCATGATATTGAATCCCATTTCTCCCACAGATTACATAGTCAATCTACTTCACAGTATAGCTTGTGAAGCATTTTGAGACAACTCAATGATATGCTAAGGCATTATGTTAAATGCAAGGATTACTATTAAAAGAGACATCATCAACAGATGTATTTGAATAAGAATAACCTGAGAATAAATTGGATGATCTGAATAATTGGTGCAATGATTTAAAATTGAATTTAATGCAGATCTGATCTCTTGAGCTCAAATAAGCTCCTTTCAAAACCCCTTCCCATTCAGTGTTCTGAAATCTGGATCCTTAGGCAATTCCCAAATGTAAGTCTTTAATAATTAATCACGTTTTATACTTTCATTACAGCAAATTACCAGATATTTGAGAGGATTTTGTATCATACTAGTAACGTCTACCATAATCATATCCATTTAATGAGAATTAGGAAGCATTTGTCCTTACATTATATTAAATAATATACAATAATAAATTGGTCATTTTCAACCCACGATTGTTTGTGGGACATTGCTGTGTGCAATTGGCTGCCGCATTCGCCCACAAATATACAGTCAATTCACTTTACAGTGTGTTCTGTGAAGCGCTTTGGGACGTCCTCCCGACGTGAAAAGCGCTATATCAAATGCAAGGATTATTATTATTATATTACATTGCTCATCTGTTGTTAGTTATTGTTGAATCCATAGGACATCCAGGTTAGATTAAACCTATTGCTTAAGGTTTCTGCCTATAGCAATAAGGAAATGATTGGTTAATGATCAAAGGCAATCAAGGGATACAAATAAAATTTAAAAAAAAGCTTTTTTAACTTAAATTTTGACCGATGCGTGTCGCAAGGAGAAACCATCTGGCAGTGAACTTCTAATAATAATTCTTGCATTTCATATAGCGCCTTATAATACAATTGAAATATCTCAAAATGCTTCACAGGATTTGGTCAAAATGTAGTGACTGTGTATTTTTGTAGGTAAACACAGCAGCCAATTTACACACAACAATGTCCCACAAACAGTAAATAACCTATTTCCAACTGGGGAATGGTTTGCCAGGACACCGGGAGTAACTCCCTTCTCTTTTTGAACAGGGATCTTTAACGTTCACCTGAACAGGTCTGAATTAATGTTTCACTCTAAGGAAGGCACCTCCAACAATGCCCCCTTCCTGCACTGCACTTGAATGTGACCGGCTGGATTAGGGAATAAATTATTATACCATAGATCCACACGTAATTGTCATAAATATACATGTAATTACAGTATGTATAATTAACTACATTTAAAAGTATACATTGAAGCTTCAAAAAAAAGACAAACCTGAATGATAAATTAAACATCCTGCAAAGACCTTTAATACACATTGTGTTTTACATTCATGGAGTCAAGAATTCTGGAAATAAAAAAATATGGTAAACAATTCTGCCTTGCGGTGCCTCAGGCTGATTTATGCTGTGAGCACCTATAGCTGACTCTGGAGGTCGTATTTCCGTGTTGGTTAGTGAGTTATTTCATTAATATTAATGAAATATTAATATCAAGGCTCTATGCAGTACTATACCTGTGCAAACAGCTAGAACGTGTCAAGTGTTGTATTTAGACGCCAGTATATTAAGTAACCTCGACCCTTCTCAGCTCTGTCAGGATTTCTCATGTAAACCTTGGCCAAGAAGCTATAAGTTACACAATGACCTGCTTATCACGTGGCCAGCAGCACTGATCTGTAAATAGATACACCACATACACAGTGACTCAGCACAGAGCAACCACGCACACACACAGAGGAAGGTTTATGCTCACTTGGGGAAGAGGAACGAGAGAGAAACAAGGATCATATGGAGATGCACAGGGGAAAAAGAAAATGGTGCAGAGGCTGAAGAGTGGGAAAGAGCGTGCGGTCATGTTAAAGATGCCAGAGATTGAAAGAGCAGCTGAGAGGGAGAGAAAGATAAGGAGGGACAGGAAACAGGAGACAGGTGAGAGGTAAAGGGACAGGTGAGAGGGCGACAGGAGCTGGAGTAAAGGAAGTACAGTAAGTGAGAGAGAGCACTTTTGCAGAGCATAGGTGTAAACGCATAAGAGGATTGTAGAGTTGGTCTTAACAGAGAGATGAGGGTGAAAGAGACAGATGGGTGGGGGGAGATGAATATCGAGTGACAGATAGAGAGGACAGGTGAGAGTGATAAAATGGAACAGAAGAAAGATCCAAAAACAGAGAAACAGTATAGGCAGGAGAGAAATGTCAGATGAGATTGAAAGAGAAAGTTAGGGGTGAAAAAAAGATGCTATCTATATGAGGCACGTGTGCAATACATTTTGCTATGAAATGAAAGACCAAGTTATCTTAATTTATCCAGAGAGTACACTTGGAGAAACTCTTCTCTTTTGAATAATGCACAGGATCTTTAATATCTAAAATTTAAAGATCCACCTGAACAGACTGATGGGACCTTGGTTTAACGTTTCACCCAAAGGATGGCATCTCCAACGATGTGGAGCTATTCCAGCACTGCACTGGAGTATCAGCCTGTGAGCTCAAATCCTGACATGAAGTCTCCTCCCACAACTTTATGACTCCCCCCCCCACCCCCAGATGCGAATGCTACCAACCATGCCAGGCTGACATTATGAAGTAAAGTTCCTCTACTCCACCTCAAACTCAGATTGCCAATTCTGCACTACACTGAGGGCATTTTTTTTAGCACCATTACAATATGCAGAAGATGAATGTCTTCAGTGATCACTTCTTGTATCACTTCATTATTTGCCCCTCACTCTCTGGAACTCCATCCTCTATAACTCACCCCTTTCCTCACCTTCTTCAAGACTTGCCTCAAGACCTTGCTCTTTGACTCCATAATTGATAATCTTTCTCCACCAACTCCCACCCCTCAGCTCCCCTAGCTCAGGTGCAAACCCTGAACTGTCCAGCATCTTGGGAGGTCATCCCGATGTGAAAAGTGCTAATATAAATTTGATGGTGTTGACCCCAATCTTTTATTTTCTGTGTATTTTATTTATTTTACCACTCTCTTGAACCCTCTTTTGTTGGAGGACAAAAATACCAGCTCTGATTCATTAAGAAAATATATGTATCTATAGTTTATTCTCAGGAAATACAGAGATTTTCTCAAACCACCATAAAAAGGTGGTTTTAAATTTACAAAGATCTGTTTCTAAACTTAAAATTATTGTAAATTATATGTATATGTTACAGAACCATCCTAGTCTCAGTTATTTCACTTTATTATAGAACTCGCTGCAGATAAAAACGGCATTTGACTTGTTATGTTTATTTAAAACCTGCAATTTATGTAAATGGTAAGATTTTAAAAAAAATACACAAAAAGCAACATAACAAAAGAAGTCAAAGCATTGCTTGACATTTCAGGCATTCACACATAACACTTCAACCATCCACACATAAATAATATAATCCTTGCATTTGATGCAGAACCTTATCATGTCAAAAAAGCCCTGTTTTTCTGTACAATGTAATGATAAGTTGAGCGTAGCAATGTCTTGCAAACAGCCATGAAGTGAAGACCAAATTTAGTTAGGAATTGTTGATCAGGGCATCAGGAAAAACTTGCTTCTCTATTGAAATACCATCATGAGTGCTTTAACATCCATTAAGTATTCCATACACAAGAGAAAGGAAGCAGAACTATAAATATCCCAATATGCCATCTTAAGCAGCAGAGAGTCCAGCTGGGGGTTCCATTCACAATTTCCACAAACTCGAAAACTGCAGTCACAAACTTAAGCCCTGTGGGCAATCTGAGGGAGGGGCATTTCCATCTGGGTTTAGACTTAGATGTTTTTCTTAGCATCTTAGAATGTGCAAATTTTGTTAAATTGTGTAATCAAAGATTATCTTGATAACAGCAGAAAGCTGGCTTCAAAATTAACACTGAACTATAATAATAATAAGGACAAGTTGGGGAGGACAAGTTTGCAGGACTGTGGGGAGAGCGGGGGACTGGGATTGAATTGGACAGCTCTTTTCAAAGGGCCAGCACAGACACGATGGGCTGAATGACCTCCTTCTGTGCTGTGTAATTCTATGACTGAATAGAAGATTTGCCCAAAAGTTGCACATTTAGAAATCTAGATGCAAGAGAAATTCCACTCTCACCACCAGTGCCAAGTTCCATTCCCTTCAAATTCCAGTATATAAGACATTCATCCCTTTGAGGATGTTCTTCCTCACAGCCACATCAGTCCATACATATGCTGAACATATTCCTCAGCTCTGTTCTTTTCAAGATTTTGCTCTTCAAGTGCCATACAGTCTCCATTCCATCTCTTATGCTTCTGAAGTATAGCCTTTGTAATCCTTGTGCTTGCTGCCTGACCGCCAGCTAAATTTATTGCATGGGGACCCACCTGTTTAAAACAATTCATTGAATTATAAAAGGGATTTATCATTTCAATGTAACTCATGCATCTTGATAGCGAAGTACATCTTAAACAATAATAAATAAATAATAATTCATCATTCTTGCATTTCATATGCACACAGAGCTACATTATAGCAAGAGGAGGTCAGACCAGGAACAGAGAGGCTCTTGCCAGTGTAGATTAAATTATTAAAAATATTTGTGTGCACTAAATATATTAAAAAAAAGTCAAACGAGCAGCAAACAATGCACCAATTGTCACTGCCACGAGCACACACAACAGGGCAGAACCTGAAGAGCTGCATACTGGCCCATGAGGTAGAGATCACAACCTGATGCCCACTGCAGGCTCTCCCTGACAGCTGGCCACCCATCCAGAACCTGAATAAAGACAAAAAGCACAAGTGGGTGAAGTTTAGTGTTCAAACGATTCTACTGGTGCAATAGGAAATACTTTGAAATCAGAACAATGCACCTCTTTAATTAGTTTTTTTAAAAAAAAGTTGTGAATGATTTTCCCTGCGTTATGAGAAATCTGACATTTCAACCCTTTTTCTTGAGCTGTGCAGCTGCTCTCGATAAAGGGTCCATCAAAGAGCAACTCTCTGACATGTTGTCGTTGGTCCTGGATATTGTTGAATTTTCGGATTACTCAATTGCTATTTGTTGCCAAAAAGCATATCGATCCCAACTGTCACTAAGCAGCAGTTGAACTAATGGCCTAGAAATGAGGTCAGCTGAGTAATTGTTTTCCCAAATATAGTCCTGATGTGGTGAGTATCCAGGAGGCAGCAGGAAATTAAACATTAGAGAAGATTTTTAACCATTTAGTTAAATTGGGGCAGGGTGTTTGCACTGACCTAAGAGCCCCAGTACCTGATGGTTCTTATTGCACACTTACTATTTCTAAGTTTTCTCAAGAATAGGTTCACTAGATCACAATATTGATTTGAATGAAGAGAGCCATTTGATCTCAGCCTTCCAGAACACCTATCACACAGTTCACAGCATCCAGCTGTATTTTTTAAATATAAATCCAGTGTCCTAGACTTCCACCCTTCCGAGCAGCCTGTTCCAGTCGTTGGTTACCCTCTAGGTAAAGAAAAATGTTCTGGGGTCTGTCCTGAAATTGTCATTTGCAACTTTAAATTTATGTCCTCCAAGATTTTCTGAGTTTACTTTTACAATCCCATTTAAAATTGTATATAGCTCTGTAAGGTCTCCTCTGAGATAACACCTTTCAAGACTGAAGAGCCTTAGTTTGACTCATTGTTTCTCGCAGATCATTCCTCGTATCACTGGGGATCCTTCTTATTGCTCTCCTCTGCACTGCCTCTAGAGCCAAGACAGTCCCATTATGCACTATGACCAGAACTGTATGCAGTACTCTGCATGAGGCCTGATCAGATCAATGGGTATGGGTATCGTTTTTCAGGCCATGGCTTTGTTTTGAGGACTGGGGGTTAACTGCCCAACACCCTTCGCTTGCTAATTTTAAGCAGTTTAGCCCCTCCACCCCATTTTGCCCCATCCTTTGGAACTCTCTCACAAAGTCTCTCAGTCTCACCCCTTATCTCTAACCTTTCCTACTCTCTGACCAATCTTTGTGTTTTGAATGATGGGAATTCTTTGGGGTGTTTCTTCGAAATTTCTGGGATAGAATTTCTTTCAAGGATCAAAGTGGATACAAAAAAAAGGCTGTTGTTGTGTAAGTTACAGTTTTTGATCCTATGTTTGTCAACAGAAGAGGAAGAAACAGAAGTTATTTTGCAGATTATATCTAGAGAGAGATAATAGATATTTGTTGTTAAATTGTTGCAGTTTGAAAAAATACAGTTTTCTATAATAATGTTACAACACAGAAGCTGTGCTTTCAGGGACAATAATATCACATTGAAAACACCTTGGATATTTTGAGTGAGAACAGAGAGACAGCAATTCACACCAGTGACATCTGGTAACATCAGTAAGAGGAAAAGCCTAATACCTGAATGGGAAACTCTCGCATGGTGTCAGAGAGCAAAGGATCCTGAGAAACATCCAGTTTGCAGCCAGTAGCCAGCCAGATGCGGTCACCACTCCACAGCTTGCCATTACTTAAAGCCACTTTCCATAATTGGTTTTTGTAAGACCACCCAGCTTCAGAAACCTTTCAAAGTGAATAAAAATCAACCTTCTGAATTCCAGCACGTAAAGGTTGGGAAATCTGTTGCAGGAAAGTCCTAATGTGGGTAGTGCGGACAATGGAAACATGCAATTAGGGCCAATATCTTACAGGGGGTTATCAATTTATTTCGTCAATGGAATTTTACTCTATGTCAGACCATGGTGTTCCAGTCTTGAGTGTTTGATACTCATTCCCTAAAATGGAAGGTGTTTCATTTCCATTAACAACACCACACCTTACTGTCAATTGCCTTATGTTGTAAAACTATCAGGATGTTCAAAATTTATCTCTATATTAAATATATGTCTTAAATAAAACTCAGTATCACCCCTGACAATATTGTGTATTTACATCATTTTGTGTGACCTAACGGTGACACAGTTAAAAAGATGGATCAACAATTCCCTTTTTCAAAAGGACTTTATAATCTGCACATATATGTGTGTATGTATATAGCGAATCTTGCAGTCAGCCATTAACCATTCAAAAACTAACCTCATGATAATAGGATTTTGATACAATTTTATAACAGCTTAAGAATTGCACAGCATACCTCAACATGACATAAATTATTTCCAATAAAACAGGAGCAGGGAAATACGATATTGTACAGAGAAACCACTGCTATGTCAATCATGTTTTGGCATTTGAAGAGATATCCACTGGATCTATAAACATACTTGCCTGACAATAGGTTTCAACAGTGAGAAGACCCTGCCCCATGTAAGGTTTCAGCTGCTGATAGATCTCTGGAGTTATTGCTCCCCCTTTTCTTGCCTGGTGTATCATAGCAAGACGTTTATGTAGGCTCCTCTCATTATAGAACTGGCGCAGATAGGCAAGCCCGTCCAGTTTAATCCCATGTTCCACATGTGAATAGCGTCCGACCAAGGTTTCAACATCACCCACATCAAACTGTTTCAGCTATGTACGACAGACCAGAGAGAGTAAGTGCTAAATCCTTTATTTTCATATTATCTGAAATCACATTCCAATTTCTGGTTAAAACGATTGCATTAACTGTTGCTTTAAACAAGCAATATCTAAGAGGAAACATAATCCAACTTGCAGCAAATTATCATCAATTTATTGTTAAGAACATCAAGTATGATAACAGCATAAACAAAAACACTTTGATACTTATAAATTGCACTGAATAAAGCAATAATTCATTTTTGATCAAAAGAATATTAAACATAAGAATTAACCCGTAGCTCCTCAGATTGCCTAGTGGGTAAAACTACTAAGACGTAGAAAACAGGAGACTATAGGATCAGATAACTCATTATAGAACTGATGTCAGCCAAGTCGGCAGTTGGGGTTCTATAAATGGCTTCAATACCCCTAGAAGGAGAAGAATTGGCCAGGGTTGCTATTCTAGTAATCCTATTGGAGGCACACATGTATGAACCTCAGATGAGGACACAATTAGGTTTGCTGCACTGTCTAAGCTCACACAAGAAGAATGGTCACTTTGGTGAGAAGGTGGCTAGTGCATATATAGAATTGCACTGCACTGGATGGTTAAACCTCAAAGGTACTGAAAAAATGGTCATTAACTATTTAAACATTGTAGATTCTTTATCCTGTCTTCAAAAGTTACACTAATTAGCTAGTGTAAACAGACCAACAATCTCAGTTATTACTATTACTCTGAAAAACTCGGAATTATGTTTAATTGAAATCAACTTTAATACACGGCTGCACTAACCTGTTTGCAAATTGTCGGAAAGCATTTCCTCTGTTTTGTAAAAGAAGATAAAAGAAATACCGATATAAGTGCGTGACGCGCAAAGTAACATCTTGTGACTTACCTGTAAATGTTTACGCATGACCCAGGTCACGTGTCGAGAGCCTTGCTGAAGGGCAATGTGAACAACGTGAGCACTGGTAAGGCCTCCGCCAATCACCAGAACTGCTTCTCCATTCTGGCAAACATCAGGTGCAGCTGTGATGTAGGATACTTGTTGAGTCATCGTTAAGAAATAATAATCATTCACAGCAATTACTTCAAAAATGTATCAGTAATTACTGTGACACCGGATATATATATGATATAATAAGCCTTGTTATGTCTTTGAGATGTCTCAAAGCGCTTCACAGAATATACTATAAAGTGAATTGACTGTGTATTTTGTGGACGAAACGCAGCAGCCAATTGCACACAGCAGTGTCCCACAAACAGTCATGGATTGAAGTGGCCAATTTGTTTTTTTAAGGAATTATTATCCCAGAAAAGCAATCCACCAATCGACTAACAACAAGGTTCCTATTTACTGCTAGGTAAACAGAGGCGTGTGGAGTAAGGAAACTTGCCTAATATTTCGCCCTGTTGGGAATCAAACCCAGGTCTCTCACTTGCGAGACAAGTGCTCTAACTACTGAGCTACAGGACTCCTACAGGATCAGTAGTTGGCTCTCACATAAGTCTTTCAGGATTGTGTTTGTTCTCTTATGACAAACCACAATTGCACAGCACAACCCGATACACGCATACAAAAATTGTCTCACCATTTTTCTCTCGACTGACAGCCTGATGATGCATGAGCTGTACTGTATGTTGAAGACGTTCCTCAGGGTAACTCTCACTTATTGTGTAGACCCATGTTGGGATATTAGCCATCTGAGCTCTGGTGGGTCCCGTCGCAAGAACAACTTGGCGAGCCTCAATCGTCTCTCCGCTCTCAAGTACTACTTGAAAGAATTGGGTTTGCTTGGGTTCACTGCTGTGTGGTTCTGTGCAGGGGGTCAGGATCGGGATAATTTTCTCAACAGTACCTGGTATCACACTGTTTTCAAGATGGTATTTCCTAACCTGTATTTGGAAGATTACCAGGAAATATTACATCTGGTAATAAATTGCAGCAAAGGTGTTTAAGAAATCTCATGTACATAGGGATTTCCTTCAACTTTTTCTTAATGTTCCATTCAAAGTTGATGCAATTTCACAAACTGATATCATCTATAGGTTCAATTTTGCTTGAGCCAAATTAACTCATATTAATTGAGACTCAAAAATTTTACCTGAATGTTTTAGTTACCTAAATGTGAGCTGTGCAGTGCAGATGCTGGAGTTTTGCAGGAATAGTTTTGAGACCTTGGTTTCCCTTAGCATTTAAGAGTGACGTGGAGGAGGCAATCATTAAGAGAATATCCAATTATGTTGATACAAAATATTGGGTGAAGGAGAGCTAATAGACGAAGCTGGGTATTATTGTCTTGGATTTAATCATAGCACTCAAGATGATTGACAAAAGTTACCTTTCTTCACCCCCTACCTTACACCCTCCCCAATCCTGACTCCCAGCTCGGGTCCGAAACACTGACAGTCCAGCGCCTTGGGAAGTCCTCCCGACGTGAAAGGCGCCATACAAATGTAACTTTGTTGTTGTTGTAAAACCGATACATATAGATTAATGCATATTGATGCATACATTGATTTATACATCAGTATCTCCACAATACTAAGTAGGCAGTATGAGGATACTTAACTTGTTACATAATTCAAAAAAATTTATTTTGATCATGCTTTCAGCAAAGTTTTGTGTTCAGTTTTGGTCAACCCACATAGGAGTCGAACATTTGAAATAAGTTAAAAGATTTCCTACTGTTCTAATATGAATTACCTACATGTGCTAAAGGCACATCGAAGATGTGATAAGGCACTATATTAAATGCAAGGATTATTATATTATAAAGCCAGGCCTCCCCTCTCCCATCCCACACATGTAATACACATCATTTTTCACACTCATTTTCTCAAAATTCTGCAGATGTGTTTGCTGGTTTAGCAGCTTTACACAGCTTTAATAAACTGGTAAACCCATGTTTCTCTCTGGCTTCCTGAACTTGGCCTGCTGTATATTCCTTATCTCCTCTGTCTCATCATCAGTGGCTGAACTTTGAACCACTCACTGAAACCCTCTTCTAGAATCTCTCTGCTTTGTGCCTTTAAAACCTGTCTAAAAACATTCCTTTGACTGTGCTTTTGGGCACCATCCTCAACACTTTATCTTCTTGGAAGTTTTTCTAGTGATTCATCCCCTTCCTTTCAATAAATTGTGTCATTCATGTCTCAGATTATTGACTTTGAACTCAAACCTATTACACATCCCAGCCTTGAACATGCAACAACAACAACAACAACACAACCTTCACAATCTGAAAGGAGGCAAGTAAAAGAGGGAATCCAGATGAATCAAATTTCAAATTTTCTTCATCTCATATGCAGGACAATCCTTTTTACAATGCAGTCATCAGGATTCCAATGTCTCAGGCCTCGTGTTGTAAAGAAGCACGATAAAATGGCCAATTTCCAGGTCGTCAGATCTCCACTGAAGTCACTTCCAGCGTGTTGCACACACATGGGTAATACACATGTGCTGTGCTTGCACTCTATGCTCAAGAAGCTCTGCTGATGCGCTTTGCAAAATTAAGCCAATGGGGCTTCTTGTGCGCTGTGTGCATGAAACAATGTTAGTGGTAACCTGATGACCTGTAAATCAGCTATTTTTTCACGATGGCAGTATTCCAATTTTTGGGTAAGAAATGTCTACGTTCACAATGAAATCAAATTGTAAGTGAAGCTATGTTACAGCAAGGCGTGTTATAATGCTGTTGTCCTGTATAAGGACAGTATGGGTTAGTTGGTACCATTTCAATTATTAGTACATTCATTTTAATAATCCTCAAAGAGGCAATAGTTCTCACAACATCAACGCAAACCACCACACAGCAATGAGCTCATAGAGGTTCAAAATAGGAACTGAATATTTATTTTCAAATAGGTACAACTAGAAAAAAATTGATATAACCAAGGAACTTACCTTGAAATAATTTATTGGCACTTGTATAAAACAGATCATACAGAGAAAGAATAGATTGATTTTCTACCTGGCTTCGGTGATGATAAACATCATTCCTCTAGCACGGCGTGAGTCCAAATGAAAATGCAGGGTTTTCATGCACAGTCACAGAGACACTCACTTAAAAGCTATATTTGGAATATTAACATTTAGTCACAATTTAGACAAACCTTTTAATTTTAGTCTACTTACATTGCTAAGAACAAATGATCAAAAACGAAGACAGAGAGCACAAAAAGGAAATGATCCATTCATTACATTCACTTTATATCTGCAAAGAATTGCAACACACAGTTTTGAAAACTATTAATTCAGGAAGCTAGAGGAATGGTATGCTGCAGGGTGGAGGTGCAGGAGTAGGATGAGAGGGAGGAGGGAGGGAAATTCAGAAAAAATAACAGGGAATTTAAAAAAAATTATGTTTTTTAGATATAAAATCAGGAGTTTTTAAGGTCAATTTATTTTCAAGAAGAAATCATATCTAAAAGAACAAACATTTTAGCCTTGATAATTTAGCCCGAAAGTTGTTAATCTGAGTTTTTATGGTTCTAAATACTACTGCCCAAATTCTCTCACTTTAAGAACCAACAGATTCTCTTTTATCTCTTTCTTACATTAAATTAGGGATCTAACTTGCAGCGATTGAGAACATATTGAACCAATTTATTTTATTCATGGATTTCTGCAGTACTGTGAAGAAGACACGGATGTCATCCTGAATGGCGACATTGATTGGCATGCGGTTTAATCATACAAAGTTGGTTGCAACCACACTACTTTATGTGACAATGAATGGAATATATATTTCAAATGAAGTTTAGATCATATCAGAGTTGCTGAAGCGATCTCCAGTAAATGCTAAGATAATGAGTTCATACTGAACTCATGGTTAGGTTATTTCAGTTATTAGTGTTAGAAGTAAATACTGCAGCAAGTTCCATGCAGACGGATTTCTAAAGTCTTTGCAGCTGATTATTGCAAGCGTTCAACCACAGCAAATGCTGATGCCTCAATCTGATTCACTAGGCACCAAAGTAGTTTGTCCACACAAGCAATGTCAAATCAGCAGTCAAACCTGATCCTCAAAGAAATCCATTATCAATACTGCGCCAGGCACACTGAAATAGAGATTGTGCTTCAGTGAAGAACTGGACGACAACTTTTTTTTGTCCTTTTTCCCCAAACGGTTGTCATTGAAAAAGGCATTCTCGTCCTGAATGTACACCCGATCAGACAAGAAGTGCAATTCATCAGTTCGCTCGTGCAATGATATAAATTTTTGCAATGCTGCCTGTAATAGAAGACAAACAAAGCATTACATATGAAAAGAAACTAACAAAAATAAAATACTAACAAAACAAATTGTTGTACTGTAAACACAATATATAAAATTTACTCCTATATAAGTTAAAGCCTTCCCTACAACTACAATTGGGTAATAAATGTTTACTAATTTACAAGTCACCACACAAGTTCATGTGATGTATAAATAAATATTAACTATTACAGAAACTATTTCTCTGGATTTTTTCAATTGTTTTAAGTTGATATACTGTACTTTAGAAACCATGGTGTGATTCCTAACTAATAACTCAGGAATGAAAAGCCAGTTCATACAGAAATTGAATCACTCATGCAATCCAGATGATGTCAGAACAAGCAATCTCACCTTGTCGAATGGATCAGTATGCACCAACGTATGAGATCGCAAATGAGGAATATTTAGTGCTGTGAACTGCTGGTCCCACAGCCTCACCCACTGGCCATATGTATCCACAACCTTTACATTCAATGTAGTTGGAAGTGCCGGTATCTGTATATTGTCTTCACTTGTATGACTTCTAATACCATTTGTTTCTATGAGGAACAGAAGTGGTAAGCATATGGATTAACAATCAGAGTGGGGAAACTTCACTATAGAATAAGATAAATGTTATTGCATTATATTGGTTTGTATATATAGTAATTATTAACAAGTTATTTGTGTCCCACAAACAGTAGTGGATTGAGTGACCAAATTATGTTTTTAATTATTATGACAATAAGTGGTACTCAAATTTTTTTTAACTTCAAGAGCAACTTTTAACACCATACAGATTATTGCTTGTGCTGTATACTTAGTTTACCTGTGACTTATTTATTGAACAATGTGACGATCTTAGTTTACAAGTTTTGTTTTCAGCTATGTTCCATCATTACAGGAACTACATTACATCTGTATAATTAGCAAGCTTATATAACATCTCAAGATTCACTTCCACACTCAAAGTACAAGAATTTGTTGTTTCTAACTTTCATACCTCCAAATATTATCAAAAATCAATAAATCCATAGAAGTTATTTTTGAGCAGTTCCATACTTTCTTGTTAAAATTATGAATTTAAAGTAATTCTGAGGTTCATGATGGAAGAGTGAATCAGAGAAGTCAGCAATTGACTCCTTTGAACTGAAATATTCTTCAGTCATACTCACATAATCAGCACTTTGCATTGAAAGAAATATTACTTTGGAATACATTTTTAAAATGATATTCATTATTTTACCCAGGAATCGGAAGTTAAAACAAATTAGATGAAAAATCTCATCAGTGAAGTTCTCTCAATGGTTGTTTAAGTACACCTTATTGTGTGCTATTAAGCTTGGTTTGATACTCTGCAGCTGTGTGTGGATGGGGATGATAATGATAATCCGTGCACTTGATATAGCACCTTGTCACGTTGTTGAGACATTTCAAAGCACTTTACAGAATATACTGTATATTTTTGGGGCAAAATGTGGTAGCTAACTGTGCACAGCAGCGTCCCACAAACAGTCATGGATTGAATGACCATTTTTTTTTCAATCAGCTTTCCTAGGCCCCACTGCATTTGATAACAGGTATTGGAAAGTGTAATTTGTGTGATTGAATTTAAATACTATAGTGGAAAATCCACCAGTATTCATTGCCTAAGATTACCCATGAAGATTGGTCTGTTGGCTAAGGTGTTCTCAAAACATTACTCCAGTGTGCGAAAGTATCTTTGAAAGTGGAGTACAGGAAATCAGTAGGAAGGAGGAAATAATATTTTTTAAATAAAATTTCCTTGAAATTTGTTTATGAGGTATCGTTCAAGTATTGTCTTGAAGTATTCTACATTTCCAAAAAGTCACCATTCACTCATTTCTTCAGTGGAAAATTTTCACACATATATTTTCAAAGAAAACATCTTATCCCATCTATGTACAATACTCATGTTATTGGAGTAGTTAGCTGCAGTAGGAGCTGATTCCAGAAGAAATGACAGACACAACAGACTTGTTGAGCCAAATAGTAGCCATCAATTATTTAATTACTATGATTCTGATATTAAAATCCTGGAAGAATTTACTCTGTCTTGATATTTCAACTATAAGATTACCCTGCAATCGTGAAAAATAGTTTATGCATTGCATAAAATTTACATCCAGCCAAAGCAAATCCTAGATCCAAATTCATATTGAAGACAGCATCCCATGAGGGTCTTCCTTTGTAAGATATTGGATCCAGATTATGGTGTTGTAATGAAATTGCCCAGTGAAACACAAAGGGTTACTACAACAATAATTATTGCATTTGATACAGCACCTATAATATCAAAACATCTAAAAGTGCTGCGTAGGTAAAAGCTATTAAGGCTGGGGCAGTATATTTTTAAGCAAAATTCCTGCTGCCAATTTGCATACAGTAATTTCCTGCAAAGCAAATGATGAATTTAACTTGCCTCCCCCAAACTTTGGTGCTGCGTTGTGTCTCTATGCTTCAACCCCTCTGTCTTGCCCCATCTTTGTCAGTCCTCAAATCAAACCTCTTCAAACATGCTTTTGCTCACTTCCCTTCTTTTTCCAGTTCAGCATCAAACCACACCGCTGTTAAGCATTCCAAGATGCTGTCTGCATGATGGGTACTATATGAATGCAAGCAAGCAGTGTTCATCCTCGACTGCAAGCTCCATATTAGGACTTTTAGATCATCATCTAAGAGGAGCGCTGTTTCATAGGAGATTTTAAAGATGTTAAATCGAGGTCCCATCTCCTTGATCATGTGGGCGGTAAAGAACATATGCAACTATCTGAGTGTCCTGACCAGCAGTGCCCCAGATCATATTAATCATTCACATCATGGATGTTTATGGAACACTGCTGTGCACAAATTGTCTGCTGCATTCACCTACAAATACACAAGTGAATCCTGTGAAATGCTTTGAGATGTTTTGACAACGTGATTAGGCTCTATATGAAATGCAAGGATTACAATCGCCTCACAAGCGAGAGGACCTGGGTTTGATTCCTGGCCGGGCGAAATGTTGGCCAAGTTTCCTTACTCCACACGCCTGTGTTTACCGAGCAGTAAGTAGGAACCTGGTTGTTAGTTGATTGGCAGATCGCTTTTCCAGGGGTAATAATTCCTTCCCCCCAAAATAATAATAAATTGCTCACTTCAATCCACGACTGTTTGTGGGCTACTGCTGTGCGCAATTGGCTGTCGCGCTTTGCCCACAAAATATTCTGTGAAGAGCTTTGAGACGTCTCGAAGACAATAATAAGGTGCTATATCAAAATGCAAGGATTATTATTATTATTTTTATTTAACAATCTAATATCCAATGAATACTCCGTTCAATTTAAAGTGGCACTTCAACAGCCACACACATGCTGCTGACAACAGCAGCTGTCATGATGTTTTTAGAGCGAGGAGTACGTGCACCACACACACAGACACACACACACACACAGACACACACACACACACACAGACACACACACACACAGACACACACACACACAGACACACACACACACAGACACACACACACACACAGACACACACACACACACACAGACACACACACACACAGACACACACACACACAGACACACACACACACAGACACACAAACACACACCCACAGACACACACACACACACAGACACACACACAGACACACACACACAGACACACAAACACAGACAGACACACAAACACACACAGACAGACACACACAGACAGACACACAGACACACACACAGACAGACACACACACAGACAGACACACACACACACACACAGACACACACACAGACACACACACACAGACAGACACACACACACACAGACACATCACAAGCTGCTGAACACACATCAGAACTGACCAGAAAAGTCACTGTCTGGCTGTTTGGTCGCTGCCCTGCGAGGTCTTCTGGATTTGCTCTTACTCAGCAAAATGCCATTTAAAATTGAGGAGGAGGTGGAGGAGGAGGAGGAGGAGGTGACAGCAGCATTGCAGGGAGTCTGCAACAGAGAAGCCAGAGTGAGAGCGTGTGGACCCGCTCCCACTATCAGCACATCCAGGACCAGGACCATGATCAGGGTCAGGGCTCGAGCGCAGCACTGCGGCTGCAGCGTCACCAGCTCCAGCGCACTCTAACCTGCTGGCGGTTTGACCGCATCGCTCCCGTCAATCACCGCCCGGCGTTTCAGCCAAAGGAAACGCTGGTTGGCTGCTCCCCTCTGTCACTCTGAGTAAGGAGGGGGCGGGACGTAAGCCTCGGTCAAGTTTATCTGAGCGGTCAGTGGATTCCAAGCCATCCCTCTCGGTGAGCTTTTCACAGGGACCGTGGTCACCTGCTGTAGGGCAGGGCAGGGCAAGGCAAGGCAGGGCAAGGCAAGGCAGGGCAGGGCAGGGCAAGGCAGGGCAGGGCAGGGCAGGGCAAGGCAGGGCAAGGCAAGGCAGGGCAGGGCAGGGCAAGGCAGGGCAGGGCAGGGCAGGGCAAGGTAGAGCAAGGCAGGGCAGGGCAAGGCAGGGCAGGGTAGAGCAAGGCAGGGCAGGGCAGGGCAGGGCAGGGTAGAGCAAGGCAGGGCAGGGCAAGGCAAGGCAGGGCAGGGTAGAGCAAGGCAGGGCAGGGCAAGGCAAGGCAGGGCAGGGCAGGGCAAGGCAAGGCAGGGCAGGGCAAGGCAGGGCAGGGCAAGGCAGGGCAAGGCAAGGCAGGGCAGGGTAGAGCAGGGCATGGCAAGGCAGGGCAGGGCAAGGCAAGGCAGGGCAGGGCAGCGCAAGGCAGGGCAGGACAGGGCATGGCAGGGAAGGGAAGGGCATGGCAGGGATGGGCATGGCAGGGCAAGGCAGGGCATGGCAGAGCAGGGAAGGGCAGGGCATGGCAGAGCAGGGCAAGGCAGGGCAGAGCAGGGAAGGGCAGGGCATGGCAGGGAAGGGCATGGCAGAGCAGGGCAAGGCAGGGCATGGCAGAGCAGGAAGGGCAGGGCAGGGCATGGCAGAGCAGGGCAGGGCATGGCAGAGCAGGGCAAGGCAGGGCAGAGCAGGGAAGGACAGGGCATGGCAGAGCAGGGCAGGGCATGGCAGAGCAGGGCAAGGCAGGGCAGAGCAGGGAAGGACAGGGCATGGCAGAGCAGGGTAGGGCATGGCTCTGCATTAATAATAATAATAATAATCCTTGCATTTGATATAGCACTTTTCACGTCGGGAGGACGTCCCAAAGCGCTTCACAGAACACACTGTAAAGTGAATTGACTGCATATTTGTGGGTGAACGCGGCAGCCAATTGCGGACAGCAATGTCCCACAAACAGTTGTGGATTGAAAATGACCAATTTATTATTGTTTTTTTTTGAGGGATTATTATTAGGCTCTGTGTGGAGTAAGGAAACTTGCCCAAGGTTTCGCCCTCTGTCTGGAATTGAACTCAGGGCTCTCGCTTGCAAAGAGCGAGCAACAGGACTCCACAAACTCATCGCATTCATCATCCTACAAACTGTTGGGAGAATTGTGTTCCAGAAAAAAGGCACTCAACCCACCACTGGTTGCGGGCCACTGCTGTGTGCACTCGGCTGCCACGTGTTGCCCACAAAATATACAGTCAATCCACTTTACAATATATTCCGTGAGGCGTTTTGAGACGTCTCAACAACGCGATAAGGGGCTATATCGAATGCAAGGCTTATTATTTATCATTATTCTTTATTATAATTTTAAAGCCTTTTTTTAAAAATACTTTACTTGATTTTGAAGCTTCCAATATATACAAATTTAAATTTATACAGCTCCTTTCATGTCGCGAGGGTGTCCCACATTACCTAACAGAACTGGCTGGGTGCCCGAGCTGGGGGTGGGCGAGAGGAGAAAGTGGGAGGTCATGAAGCAGGACAGTGACCGCTGAGCAATAAACAGGTTTAGGTGGAGTCTTGTTGCTTTAGTGGTTAGAGAACACGCCTCGCAAGCGAGAGGATCTGGGTTCGATTCCTGGGCAACAACAACAAAAATACATTTGTATAACACCTTTCATGACGGGAGGACATCCCAAGGCGCTGAACAATTAGTGTTTTGGACCCGAGCTGGGGGTCAGGATCGGGGACGGTGGAGCCTGGGGTTGTCCTTGGCCTCCAAGATTGTCTTGGAGTAGAAGGACAATTTAGCAGCAGATCAGTACGTTTTGACAAGGTTCAGCCAGATCTGCTGGTGGACAGTTAAATCGGATTTGAGTCAGGTGCGTTCAGCGGCACGCACCTGTGCTTTGAAGGAGCAGAGGTGGCTGGTGTAGCAGGTGCAATCATTAGTCAAGTTTCCTTACTCCACACTCCTCTGTTTACCTCGCAGTAAGTCGAAACCCAGTTGTTACACGATTGGCAGATCGCTTTTCTGGGGGTAATAATCCCTTCAAAATAACTAAAAGTAATTTGGTCATTCAATCCATGACTGTGTGGGACACTGCTGTGCACAATTGGCTGCCGCGTTTCACCCACAAAATATACAGTCAATTCAGTTTACAGTATACTCTGTGAAGCACTTTGAGACGTCTCAGAGATGTGATAAGGCACTATATCAAATGCAAGGATTATTATTAAGTGCAACATACATTCCTAATTTGATCACAGTACCTGTATTACACCTTATTGTACCTAGTATGACTTGTCTACTCACAAGTGCTCTATGCTGTTTGTAACACAATATTGATTTGATATTTGATAGGGTTCGTAGTTATTGAATGGTGAACAGAGTGAGAATTGTGACGTGCTATACCCCTGCCAAGAATAGTAAAATAATCTGCTGCCAATCCCATGTCAGTTTCAGGGTAATGCAAATTTTAAATAAATGTCAGTTATATCCCTGGTATTTCCTGGTAGAGAATATTAATGGTTGAATCTTTCGATTCGAAAACGGCTTAGGATAACAGCATACTATTTTTAAGAAGTGGATCTGTGAAAGAATAGAAACATTCGGGTAAGTTTCTTTAGACAACAACAACAACTTGCATTTGTTGTTATATAACACCTTTCAAGTAGGACAATGTTTCAGAGTTTTTCAAAAAGTCAGGGGCAGCCAAAGATATAAAATTAAGTTGGATTTTCTGGGCAGTTTATTAATGATTTTGCAAAATAACAAACAGTCATTTTAAAATGCTATTTTATTTTATCTAGTTTCTTTCATTGTTCACGGTTATTAAGACAAATTACAAAACTCTGTTTGAACCTGTTGGTCTGTACAGCTCAGTACTTCCTCCAGGAATGAAATTAATCTCTGAGTCACCTGAGAACCCATGCATATTATTTTTCTTGGTTTTTCTTAGTTAATCAATCTGTGCTGCTACTAAATTATATTGTTCATTATCACAGGCAGTGATCTGAGATTAATATTCTCTTGTTCACAGACATTCAAATGGAAAAACCTTTACTAGAAGAAGTTATGTTGAAACGGTCACAGCAGAAGCGCAAAATGTCACGTGTCAATTACAAGGAGCGCATATTTGTTTTGACCAAAACACAACTCTTGTACTATAACAACAAAAATGGGGTAAGGCAATCATATTTTTATTAACCTTATGTAGAGATGTGTTCAATGGAAAGATCTCAGATGCTCATTTTGTGGGTTGAACATAAACACAAATACACTGTCAGAAAAACTAATACACTAAACTTTAGAGTAAATTCTATGAAGCGCTTTGATGACGCGATAAGAATTAACTTTATTATTATTTACTATTATTTATTATTTTTAACATCTTTGTCGGATTAGTCTTTACTTTTAAACCCATGTTTGACAATTCCTTACATTTTTGTTGAGTTTCCAGTCATACGAACAAACTATCATTCACCACACATTCTGATAACATGATAGTGTGCTGGTGAGTGTGTATGATGCAAATTGGATGCAAAATTTAACATGAACATGCATAAAGCTCACACATTGTTAACAGCTCAGCAAGGTTCATTTGCCTCTGGGTTCAATTGACAGATTGTGGTACTGAAAGATCGCTGCATTCTCAAAAGTGAAACCCTTCAGATAGATATTGAACCAATATTCACATTTGACCCATCTGCCTATTCAGGTGATTTTTAAAGATCCCCATTGAAATTGAATCCACAATCATCTGACATGACGGTGAGGAAAGAGGGTTATTAACTGAACCAGGCTAATAACTACAAGAAACTTTTTTCAGCTTTCCTAGGTGGCCACTCTCCAGATAAATTGGTCATTCATTTGCTTGGTGTTTATGGGATTTTGTGTGCAAAATGCCTGCTTCATTTGCCTACAACACACAAACACTGCATTTGACATCAATTTGACATCTACCTGTTACCCAGGATTATTATTATTTATTATAGTTATTTATTATGAGGCCTGTTAATAATAATAATAATCCTTGCATTTGATATAGCGCTTTTCACGTCTTCTAGACGTCTCAAAGCGCTTCACAGAATATACTGTAAAGTGAATTGACTGTATATTTGTGGGCGAACGCGGCAGCCAATTGCGCACAGCAGTGTCCCACAAACAGTCATAGATTGAAAATGACCAATTTATTATTTTTTTTTGTTTTGGAGGGATTATTATTAGGCGTGTGGAGTAAGGAAACTTGCCCAAGGTTTCGCCCTCTGCCTGGAATTGAACTCAGGTCGCTCGCTTGCAAAGCGAGTGCTCTAACCAATGAGTTACAGGACATAGTTTGATAGGCAGTGGCAAGAGTATAGAGTTTATTGCATAAGATGAAACATAAGGTTTAACAATCTGTAATCAAATTATACTACATATAAGAACAAAATAACAATACAACACATCTATGTGAGCAAAACATTTGCCACACAGCATGTGCACAGGGGTTGCTCGAGACAAACAACACACCTCAAAATACACAGCAGAGATCAGCCCCTGGAAAACCCTCAGGGACAACTGATTCTGTAACATAAAACTTCGAAAGACAGACAATCCCTAGATCTGTTTTTTAACCGGCACCAGTACAGAGTTCAGCCTCTGGAATCGCCCTTCAGATATAGCTGATCCTCACAGTACCTTGCAGCCCTCAATACTGATGATACAGAGACGACAACACAGGCACTGTTTCGTACTCCAGACTAACAGTAGACCTTGACTTACACTGGAGAGATCACAGAACGATCACACAGAATCACAGAGAGTGGCTCTTGGAAACCCAACAGAAACAATCAGCTCTTAGCCCAGCACCTCACTCATACTGTCTGACCTGATTTCTGTGTTTCAAACAGATCAACCACTACTACTGTTATTACTTCTATGCCTAGCAAAGAGAACCAAAAACATATTACCCAGTATTCCTCCTCTTTCACTTTTCATGGTCACTTTCTTACTGGAGGTAAATTCCCTCACCCCTATAAATATACAGAGATAACAGTAAATATACTGGAGGTAAATTCCCTCACCCCTGTAAATATACATAGATAACAGTAAATATACTGGAGGTAAATTCCCTCACCCCTGTAAATATACATAGACCCTCTGCACAACTTCAACTATTTCAAAGTTACATCTTTCTTTTCTGTCTCTCTAACTCCACCTTCCCTGGTGACAGAGATAGCCCATACCCTTCGCAGGCTGTTTTGCCCAGAGAGAGAATATGGACAACTTCTGGGCAGCCTTCCACAGTCTGCTTGTTTCTCGGCCTTGAGATAGGCAAGTGTCTGAGGTTCCAGCCTTTTCTTTCTGTGGTCCTTTGTTCTTACATCAATGCTCAAGCACCTGATTGCTCATTATCTCAGAGGAGTGAACATCTTCCCAGGAAAATATGAAATGTAATCAGAAGCTAACCTCAGCCCATCCAGCGAAGTTACTTTTAATCATTTAACTATTAAACCTTCTGGAACATTCGGTTGTTGTTTGAAATATACCAATATATCCCGAGGTGATAGTCAATACATATGTGATTATGTGCTGTCTATCGAAATCATTTGTGTAGTTTTAAATATCTGGATTAAAGTCATGAAAAATGATTTCATTTGATAGAAAAAAGGGGCAAAAAAGGGAGTAGTTGAAATTCAGAAGATCAAGTGCGTCGAGATTGTAAATTTGGACGAACCAACTCCAGTGGAGAGGCAATATCCAATTCAGGTAAGATCCAAAGACACATGAAACTCCAGTCCTGCATAGTAATAATAATAATAATAATCCTTGCATTTGATATTGTGCTTTTCACGTCTTCTAGACGTCTCAAAGCGCTTCACAGAATATGTTGTAAAGTAAATTGACCGTATATTTGTGGGCGAAATGTGGCAGCCAATTGCGCACAGCAGTGTCCCACAAACAGTCGTGGATTGAAAATTGTTGTTTTGTTTTGGAGGAATTATTATTAGGCGTGTGGAGTAAAGAAACTTGCCCAAGGTTTTGCCCTACCTGGAATTGAACCCAGGTGTCTCACTTGCAAGGCGAGTGCTCTTACCACTGAGCTACAGGACTCCACGTCATATGGAGTTAATAAACAAGAAAAATAACACCATTTATTAATGAGACTAGACACAAACACCCAAATATATTTATTGTTTTTTGCAAGTTTTACAATTATAAAGCAGTGAAATTACTCCATGGAAAATTTAAATATAAAGTGTTGTATGACCCAATAATCTTACAAACCTGCTGATCAGATATGCATTGATCTTAGCATTAAAATTGCTTCTGATTCCCTCCTTGTTTCCCTAATAATAATAAAAATCCTTGCAATCGATATAGCGCTGTATCATGTCTTCAAGACATCTCATAGCTTTTCACGGGATGTACAGTAAAGTGATGTGACAGTGTGTAATGTCCCACAAATATATGTAGAGTTGATAGAGTCTATGTGCACACCAGGCGGGAAGCACTAACAAAATATAAACCTACAAATATTGAATACATGTATTGTTTGATTTTCCAGCTAATTCATGTATTGGATACTCACTCCCCCAATTATAAATCATAACTCTTGATTCTATCTGTCTATTGTACCTATAATACAGGTTTCGAAATTCAAAGAACCTCTTTTGAATATGAAATTTTCCAAGAAATTCAGAAATAGCCCAATCATAGCCAATCGGGTTACATCATTTGCATTATTCAATGCAAGATCTTTGTGACATGTGGAAGTTCCGTGTCAAAACTTCCAATAATGCAATGTTCATTCAATACTGCTGCACTATGAAACTATTATTATTATGAATAATAATATCTGCTAACTGCATATTATTCCAAACTGGTGGGGGTGCGGGGCACACTGAAGTTGCTAAAACTATCCAGCATTTAGGTACAGTAGACCTAAATTGTGGTTTAGTTCACAAATATTGTTTGAAACGCTTACACAATATTTCATATTTTTCAGATTGTGTATGATGAAGTAATTCTATATTTGTTTGCTAAAGACGAACAAAGCAGAACTAGATGGCTGAATGCATTAAAATATGGTAAGTAAACATTTTTGGCATGAAATGTTTAGCTGCATGCGGACAGGTATTCTTTAATGTTTAATTTATGTTTGAGGTTTTTGTTGATATTTCAAAGAAAAGCCGAACACTGAATTTTTTTAAAAATAATGTAAATGCCCCAGAATTAATCAGGATCTGAATGAGTAAGGCAGAACCTGACAAAGTACTCCTCTCCCAAAGCCAGTTGTACTGAATCCAGTTGTAGTTCTCCAAGAGCTGGCACAGCTAAGATCAGTTGACTTGAATCTGCAACTTTCTGGTCGTGCACAGCTTAGTGGTACATTTACTCACCAAGTCACTGTCACCGGAAAGTTCAAACAGTTATACACAAACAGGCTATCAGCAAGTAACAGAATTCCAAACATGTAGCTGCTTCTCTGTATGTGGAAATTTCTGACATACATCTCAGAGGACTTCACAGGACATACTGTAAAATTTGGTGTGACTGTGTCTGTTTCCTGGGTGAAATGATATGCGGATTCATGAATATTCTAGATGTTTTGCTCATGGAGCTTTTTGCCACCACAAGATAAAGTGGGGTCAAGTTCATTTTAGCATAGACTTTGTGTGAACTGTGAAAACAACAATAACAACTTGCATTTATACCATACCCTGCACTCAGGGTAGCATCCCGGAGCACTTGAATAGAGTGAACGTGAAGTGGATGAACTTGAAGGAGTTACTGCATAAATTATACATAACACATTGTGTTTTTTTCACAGAAATCAGAAACAATCAAAACCTGGCACAGAAATACCACTGTGGTTTCTGGAAACATGGGAAGTGGCTTTGTTGTAAACAGACAACAAAATCAGCACCTTGCTGTAAACAAGTCCCAAAGACAGGTTTGTTTTCTGCAGGATCCTTAGTACCCATGAACAATACATTTGTCATGTTACTATTGATAACATTAAATTAAGGGGTCATTGCAATTCTTTTCATTGGTTTTAAAATGTTTAAGTACGTGAACTCCCAATTCCCTCTGTACGCATCTGTTTTGGCACATGGTTGGTCCAACCAGTATAATAGACCCCGGTAAGGGTGGTTGTCCAATCATGTCACCAACCCTCATAGACGAGGTAACCTTATTCTCGACAATTTGATACTTTTATGGATTCTGACTGTGAGTTTATAATTGGAAACTGGTGCAAAGGAGAATCAGACGTGCTCGCCAGGCAAGGTTGGTAAATATACTGATGATCAGATGACTGAATCCTTGCCTGTATTTGGATTTGGTAATCTGTCTCGCAAAGAATGTTAACATGCGAGTGATGATGCCTCTTCAATAATGTTAAAGTTACTGAAATATTGCTTAAACTGTGGTGTATTGTACATAACATGTGAGCTTGAACTTGTTGACCATTGAAATACAAATTCCACTGAAATTCTTGTTGTTCTTTATTATATTTAAGGTACATTTGAAAATATGGGCAGTAAATACAGAAGCTCATTACCACTCCCTCCTCTACCAGGTCAACAGGTAATAGTAAACTTATAGTGAGTAACAAGTCCTCTTTTATAAAGGATCAAGGTTGTTAATGTTACATTACTGTATGTCAGTATCAAAATGCGTAATAAATAAGAATTAAAACATAGTGGACTGAAATCAGGGGAAACGGTGCCAATCCAGTGTTAAAAAAAACTTATTAAGCCTGGCAAATGTATATAAACTCAGGTTTAAACATATTCTCAATACAATGCATTGATTTTTATGTAAACAAAACTGGGGTTCTTCCCTCTGAGTCTGACAGGCTAGGGGCACAATGCAGCAAATCACATGCATGTACACCTGTAACAGTCAGGCTAAAGTTTTGCCAACCATTAGATGTTTTAGTGATCAATGCTGCTGACTACTTTTGATATCCCTGAGATAATGAAAAATCTTGATATAATTTTATGAACTGAGACCACAAGTTTGCACATCCTCATTACCACTGAATACTTACAGATAAAGTAACTCTTCACTGTGAGTAGTGAACAGTGCTTTGGTTTCAAAGTGCAAGTTATCTAATAAGAATTTGCTCTTTACTGTTTTGTTGTGCCAGTTGAGTGAACTTATTTTAAGGTTGGGTTTGTTGTTGAATATCTGATCTTAAATTGTACATCCAAACAAGTCCAGAGTGCTTCAGAATGATTCATATGAACATTCAGGAGATGCCTGCCATGGTTACAGCCCCCTTCAGCCATTAATTTGTACTAGCAAATCTAAAAGCCTGGTCTAACTGTAATAAATGTGATTCAGCTGACTGTTGGGGAGACAAAAGTTTGCATTTCAGGCATTAGATCCAGAAGGCCGCAATTCATTACTTTTCAAAAGTCATAATTTTTAGTAAATACAAAGCAATCCCCACCCAATAATGCGTATCACACTCATATGTAAACCTAATCCTACCGTAAGTATAGGAACCACATTTGCTTACGGTCACCTCTTCCCCCGGCTTGGCATCAGCTACCACCACTGTTAAGCACTCTGAGATGCTACCCCAAGTGAAGGGCGCTGTATAAATACAAGTTATTTTTGTTGTTGCTTCCAGTGTTGGAACCCTCCAGGATTCATTTGGAATATAACAAAATTCAGTTTGGATGAATTAACTGAGCACAAAGAACAGGGTATTGTTTGGTGGAATTATTGGTTGTAAACTCAACGTTAATTGTTCCCTCATCAGAGACTTAAGATAATGGGATGAAAAGTTGAAACTTGTGATGTATAAATTAACACACTGATGAAAAATGCAACTGTTCGATAAGCCAATTTATCAATGAGTCTTCTCACTGATGTGATCCCACCTGACTAAATCACAGTGGTCAGGCCTGACTCTTCAATGCTGCAGAAACTGGCATTGGACTGATGGTTAATTAAATACCGAACTCAACAAAAATAAGTCAAAGTTAACCCACAGGCCATCATGGGCAGCTTCAAACCCATCTATTGTGACAGTCGGCGGAGGTGTCATATTTCTGAACCAGTTAATAAATCAAGGCATAGAATGGACAATTTTTTCAATCATAATTAACACATTTCAGGTCACACTTTATACTCCAATTAAGGTTTATTTCCGTTTGTCCAGCAAGTACTATTGTACAAGAATGACTTTTTTTTCAAATGCAACAATATCAGAGTAATAGGATGGTTCCTTCCCATTCACACATTACTTTGCTTAACTCTAATGATAGGCAAATAATCCCTGCTGAATATGACAAAGCTTCTTTGTTCACTGATCAGTTGATTTGGGGCACATTGTGACACTCCCTAATATGTTCCCAACATTATGCTTTGCTACCTGGTGTATGACAGGCTCATTATGCCATTGTATAGCTGATATTCTGCAGATTGTTTATATTTGTTTGAGGCAAAAAATTAATGGTCAGCCCATCAAATGGTATATTTAAAATGAAGGCCATAGTTTCAAAATAGACAACAAAAGTGACTAGGAAGTGCAAGGAAAAATGTTTTTAGTAAAATAGTCATAATCCTGTAAAACCAACTGCCAACACAAATGGTGCAATAAGGTGTTTCAAAAAGACAAATATTTGGATTAGAACAGTGCAATTCAATTTACATTCATATAGCCCTTTTCTCATCGGGAGGACATCTCAAAGCAATTGACAATGCTGGATGGGCACATGAACTGGAGGTGGGAGTTGAGAGGTGAGGAGAGGAAAGCAGAGTTAAGAGGTATGTTTTGATGAGATAGAATCATAGAAGCTTACAGGGCAGAAGGAAGCCATTTGTCCCATCAAGTGTGCACCAGCTCTCTGAGCAAAGAAGTGTTGAAGAATGCTTTGCAGAAGTTAGTTGAGTAAAACTGGATTAAGAAATGGTCTATTCCTGTCTGAAATATTCGCCGTGGGGTGCCTTTTGCCTTGCTGGGACACGTTAACACCAACGTGTCAATTAAGATCTGGTGTTGAGGACAACTATGAAAGCCAATTGTTACCCCACCTGAGATCAGCTACCTGAGTACAGACTGAAAAATTGAGGTACTCCTTCCAGGAGAAAAGGGAACAAAACTATGAGCAAATAAGAAGAAAAACATTTTCAAATTTTCTTGAAAGAGGTTAATGTACAGGTATTGAACTTACATGGAATAAAATTCATATCAAAAATAAAAATTCACACACATCTCTCATAAGGCCTGAAATTCCACCTAGTCTTAGCCTGTAACACAATTTGCCCTTAAAATTTAAGGTCATTGGAGAATTGTAGAAAATTCCTAGTTCTTCAGTTGCAAGCTGGTTTTCAACAGCTCTTCAGAAGAACTGATTCCCAAATTATGAATGAAATTATAATTTGCGGTGCAGTCATATATTTTAAACAAAGTTATCTTATAGCCTAATATAAGGTGGAATTTGATCCTATAGAGTGGATTTTTTAAAATATACATTTCTCTAAACAGAGAAAACACATCCAGCTTCCTGATATCCCAGGACAAGAAAAAGCATCTTTAAAGATGGTGGAAGCATTGTACAGCTATGACGGAAAAGGAAAGACTGAGATTACTGTGATGAAGGGCAAGAAGTATTTTGTGATTGAGGAAACTGATCATTTTTGGTGCAAACTGAAAGACATGCAAGGGTAAGGATTTCTAGTGCTATGATGTAATTGATAAGATGAATGATGTGAATGCTGATCAATTTTACTCCACTCTAGCCCAGGGGTGCTGAGGACAACTGTAGTATCCAATTGTTACCCCATCTGCGATCAGTTGGTTAAGCACTATTAATACAATCTTTCCTTCCTTGAAGAATTTGATCGATCATTTTTTGTACTCTTTTGTAAATCTCAATATGTTAATTATTATTAATTTATTATTTTAATTAATAAAATTAAAGTTTGTTAATCCAACATGGTGGCTGGTTTGACAAAACATGAACCTAGTCAGGCAAAGCTATCTTTCTGCACCCATCAGTGTTTTGGAGATTTAATCAAGGACTCAGTCACAAATGGGGTTGGAGGAATGCTCAAGGAACTGGGACTTGAGTTACATAGAATGATACAGCCTGAAAACAGTCATCAATTCCTCTCAGTAATAATAATCCTGTGGCATAGTGGTTAGAGCACTTGCCTTGTAATAATGCACAATTCATGAGGTGAAATGAATGCTATAGATTTTCAATCTAATAATGAAACATAAATGCTAAACTGATTTTGTGAAATAAACTCATTCCAAGTTTAGGCTGGATGCTGCTACTGGATGTCAAATAGGAGAAACATTTCCACTCTACAGCACAGTTTATTCCATATGCAGAGGATTCAGTGAAATATACAAATAAATTAAAAAATCTTTACAGGATCACATTTACTTTTGTGGTTTATAGGAGAGAAGGATATGCTCCCTCCAGTTACTTTGCTGTGAACTGTACCAAAATAGAAGAATCTGGGTAAGTGAATGTAATAAAGGTTTCATAACATCTAGGGGTCATAATGATTGTTTTTAATGGTCATAAGTTAGTTAAGTGTCAGCCTGGCTCAGTTGGTAGCACTGTCCTCTCAGTGTGGGTTCAAGCCCCACAACAGATCTTTGAACTCACTTTAGGCTAATCCAGTACAGTGCTGGGGGAACACTGCATTGCTGGAGGACTTGACAGAAAACTGTGTGTCAATGTGATAAGGTGTTATATCAGCTTCAAGGATTATTATTGTATTACTATTACCTAGAATGTATTTAGCAACTTCATCTACTACATGGAGACATAGCATGCTCTTCTCAAGAGGAGGGATTGTGGGGTTTGGTATGATACTGATTAGAGATTAGATCAACTTCTACAGTCATTGGGGCCTGAGAATGGTAGAGATTGGAGCTGAACTAAGTCTTCCACTCCAGTTGCAGTATTTATATTTACAATTCCAGTACAATTGCTCTTGTAATAATAATTGTCCAAATTGGGTTCTGTGTGAAAACCAAATGTGGTTGAATAACTGATAAACAGCCATTCCGCCTGCCTCATTTGAATCTCGAGGCCAGGACTCCCTGGGAAGATATCACTGCCCCCATCACTGCCCCCTTCTCCTCACTGAGCCTCACCAGCCCAGACCAGCAGGCTAACCATGGCTCTCTGAACACTCCTGTCCGCTCCGAGTATCAACATGCGCACGTTGGCTACCGCCATTGACCTGAGCTGTTTCCCCAAGATGTTCCCGACCCCATCCCCTTCCCTCCACTACTCCCGCTCAACCCTCCCCTCCCTCCACCTGCCCTGACTCCTATCCCTGCTCGACTCCGCCACGGCCTCCCTCTGCTCCTCCCTTCACATTCTCCGTCGTGCCCACGGTGTTAGATGCCGTCGGCTATCTTAAAGCACCCACCCTGACTGCCCCTTTCCCCACTCTCGCCGCAAGACCCACTGGCCCTCACCCATGGGAGCCAACCTTTCCTCCCTCACTCACATCCCCATCCAACCCATCTGCCCACCCCGTTCCCCCCCTCATCTTGCCCACACTCCCACCATTAACTGTCCCCTCCGCATCAGTTTGCAGAATGTCCCCTTACTACTAACAAGTCCCTCACAATCCACGACCTCACCATTGAGGAAAATATCGACATCCTCGCTCTCACCAAAACCTGGGTCACCCCAGGCGACACCTTCCCACTAGTTGAGGCCACACCTCCAGGTTACACCTTCCACCAAACCCCATGGCCTAATCACCAAGGCGGTGGTGTGCTCTCATCTCCCGGTCCCCCTCTCGACCTTTCTCCAAACTCCTCCGGAACCTTCCCCTCCTTCGAACACCTTACCCTCTACCACCCCTCCAGGCTTTCCCTCAAAATCCTCGTTGTTTACCATCCCCCCAACCCTTTCCCCACCTTCATCTCCACCCTCCTATCTTCCCTCTCCATCTGCTCTGAATGCCTCCTAATCTTAGGCGACTTCAACCTCCACTTCACCCCCTCCTGCTCTACCTCTGCTGACTTCTCCTCCCTCCTCTCTTCCCTTAACCCTCTTCCCTTAACCTCTCCTTCCTCATCCACTCCCCCACCCATGACCATGGCCACCCCCTTGATCTGGTGATCACCCTGGGCCTCACCGTCTTGGACATCACCAATAGAGATATCTCGGACCACCACTTCATCTCCCTCAACACCTCCGTACCCCTCCCTAACCTTTTTTCAACCCTCCACCATCACATACCATCCATGGAAAAAAAATTCCTCCCTCTCACATTCCACTGCTCTGGAGTCATCTGAACTCCTACACCTCTGGCCTTCACTGACCGATCCCCCCTCCTCACTCTCTTTTCTCCACAACTTCCTCCCACTCTGGACTCTCTTGCCCCCCTCACCTCCCGCACTGCCTCATACTCCCATAAATCCTCCTGGTACACCAGCCATCTCCGTTCCCTCAAGACACAAGTGCAAGCTGCTGAACGTGCCTGGACCAAATCCAAACTAACGGTCCATTAGCAGATTTGGCTTCACCACACCAAGACCTACCGATGTGCTCTTGCCTCCATCAATTCCTCCTTCTACTCCAAGGTTATCTTGGAGGCAAAGGGCAACCCCCGGCTTCTCTTTTTCACCACCATCTCCTCCATCCCCCCTCCCATACCTTGCCCATCCTCTCCTCAAACTCCAACTGTGAGGAGATGCTGGACTTCCTCGAATCCAAAATTCGAGGGAATATGTTCAGCCACCTTTGTCCCGTCCATAGCCACCGCCACATCACCTCTCCCTCATGACCCACCCCCCACCCATCCCCCCCTATATTCCTTCAACCCTATCACTCCCTCCTCCCTCACCACGACTGTCTGCAAAGTTAAACCCACCACCTGCTCCCTCTATCCCATCCCCACCTCTCTCCTCATCTCCCAGCTCCACCTTTTGGCCCCTCTCCTGTCCGATATCATCAACCTCTCCTTGTCCACCAGTTCAGTTCCCATTCACCTAAAAACAGCCGTCATCACCCCCATCTTGAAAAAATCTTCCCTGGACTCATCCCTTCTCTCCAGCTACCATCCCATCTCTAACCTCCCATTCCTCTCCAAAGTCCTGGAACGAGTCATCGCGTCCCAGCTCTGTTCCTTTATCTCTCGCCATTCTCTCTTTGAACCCCTCCAATCTGGCTTCCGCGCTGCCCAAAGCACGGAAACTGCCCTGGTCAAAGTCACTAATGACATTCTGAACAGCTGTGATCAGTGCTCCCTCTGCCTCCTTGTCCTCTTTGACCTCTCTGCTGCCTTTGACACTGTCGATCACTCCATCCTCATACACTGCCTCTCCTCCTTACTTAATCTTTGCGGACCTGCCCTTGCCTGGATCGATTCCTATCTCTCTAACCATCTCCATTTTGTTGCCTATAACAGTTTCCCCTCCAGCCCCCGCACTGTCACGTATGGCGTCCCCCAGGGCTCTGTCCTTGGCCCTCTCCTCTTTAATATCTACATGCTCCCCTTGGTGACATCATCCGCAGACATGGGATCAACTTCCATATGTATACGAATGACACCCAACTCTATCTTTCTCCTCCACCCTCAACTCCAGGACCACTGCTGTCCTGACAGACTGCCGGTCAGACATCAAGTCCTGGATGAGGATAAACTTCCTACAGTTGAATGTGAACAAAACTGAGGCCCTCCTGATTGGCTCGCGCCAGCGCCTCAGCACCTCAGGCTCTGGCAGCACCAACCTCCATGGTTGCACACTTCAACTCACCAAACCAGTCAGGAACCTGGGTGTCTTGTTTGACCCTCAACTGTCTTTTCTTCCCCACATCCAAACCATGACCTGCTCTGCCTTCCCTCACTTCCGTTCTTGTTCATACCTTCATCATCTCCAGGCTTGACTATGCAAATGCCCTGCTTGTCAGCCTTCCCTCCACAGGCTGCAGATAATCCTGAACTCTGCAGCCCATGTCCTCTCCCGCACCAAACTCTGTGACCCCATCTCCCCCATTTTCGCTCAACTCCATTGGCTCCCTATCCTTCAGAGGATCCAGTTCAAGCTCCTGGTCCTCACCTATAAAGCCCTGCATGGCCTTGCTCCACCCTACCTCTGTGACCTCCTAACCCCCTACCAACCTACCTGCTCCCTCCGCTCAGCCAGCTCTGGCATGCTCCACGTCCCCCGACCTACCCGCCCTACCATTGGTGGAAGAGCCTTCAGCCACTCTGCCCCCAACCTCTGGAATTCCATCCCCCAATCACTCCGCCTCGCCCCCTCCTTAGCCTCCTTCAAGTCCCGCCTCAAGACCCTGGTCTTCAACCATGCCATTGGCCACCCTCCTTTCCCTCCCTTCCCTTCTCCCCACCTGATCCCAGCTCGGGTCTAAAATGCTGTACACTGTCCAACTCCTTGGGACGTCCTCCTGATGTGAAAGGTGCTATACAAATGTAATCTTGTTGTTGTTGTTGCACATATAATCCATCAGATTAGATACACTCCTTTGTTTTACTGTTCCTATTTCACAGGGAAACAAGCAGCATTATATCCAGAACTAACTCATCAAAGGAATCAGAAAATGTAGAAGACTATGAGTAAGTTACATTGGTTTCATCACTTGTAAGTTCCAGATCCTCCTACCTCTTGGTCTACATCTAAATGTTTCTGAAGTTTGATGAGATGCTACATGTATCCCACAGAGACTTAGGTTTAGTTTAACTGGTTTGTGTGCAACTGGTTTGAATGTCAGTCAAGATCTGCCTGATACTGTGAAGGGACAGTGACTTTGAGATATTATTGCAAACTTACTGGTGTCCAGCTTTCCTGGGTTCAGCTCCCAGGCCAGTTCACAGATCATAAGATTGGTTTGGATGAGTAAGTCATCCTTCAACTCATCTGATATTTTAATCTACTTTCCAGGTTGTACCCACCTGCTTTAGGTAACATATATATGTTTCAGTAAATTGTGAGACCAGGGATTTTGTGAACTCCCTGAAATGTTTAGTAAATTGTGAAACCATGAAATAACTGAAATTAGGAGTCAGGGATTTAGTGGAAAAGTGATCCCAGCAGTGTACAAGGGTAGAGGGGATCCCAGGAACATCCTTGGTGTTATCATTAAGAGATTTAGACACTGACTAGTACACGGTAGCAGCGAAGGCCGGCTTCCTGAGGGATAATAATAGTAATAATAATCCTTGCATTTGATATAGCGCTTTTCACGTCGGGAGGACGTCCCAAAGCGCTTCACAGAACACACTGTAAAGTGAATTGACTGTATATTTGTGGGCGAACGCAGCAGCCAATTGCACACAGCAATGTCCCATAAACAGTCATGGATTGAAAATGACTAATTTATTATTGTTTTTGGTTTTGGAGGGATTATTATTAGGCTCTGTGTGAAGTAAGGAAACTTGCCCAAGGTTTCGCCCTGCCTGGAATTGAACTCAGGTCTCTCGCTTGCAAAGCGAGTGCTCTAACCACTGAGCTACAGGACTCCTATAGGATACTGGATAGCTACAGGATCACTATTCAAGGAACCAATTTGACCTTTGCCCACAATGATTGTTAACAGAGACTTGCGTCAACCAGGAGCAGTCAGTGTCACTCCGTGAAGCTACCACTGCACAGTCTGTTTGTTGTGGACAAGGCTTTACAAAGTATAAGCATGGTCAGAAGACATGTCAGACCAACCGTTGTAAACGCTCAAAGCAAAGTTAAAATGTAACTCCTAGTGTCGTGGAAGGCTCACTTAACAAATGAACGTTTGACTCATCGGTCAATGAAATGTCACATGAAGTTTATTGTGAATAAAATATTAATTTTCATAATGTGTTATTGTTGATAATGCATCAAGGCAAGGTTATCAATATGATGAAATGATCACTTTTTCACAAAATCCCCGACTCCTAATTTCAGTGATTTCATGGTTTTACAATTTTACTGAAAATTTTAGGGATTTTGTAAAATGCCTGGTTTCACAACTTTACTGTAACAAATATCAAGGTCCTAGCTTTAAAAGTTACTTTATTCAATTGTATTCTTTCTAAATGTTTTCTCTTCTGCTTTTAGATGGCATGCAGGCAGTGTAGCGCGAACCCAAGCGGAGCAGCTTCTAAAAGAAATGGTAACATCTTAAATTCGTCTATTGTTTTTACAGCACATGTTCTTAATAATAATAATAATAATCCTTGCATTTGATATAGCGCTTTTCACGTCGGGAGGACGTCCCAAAGTGCTTCACAGAACACATTGTAAAGTGAATTGACTGTATATTTTGTGGGTGAAATGAGGTGAAAAATGCAAGATTTCAAAACCGATTCAATGATTATCAAATAAGATTGTCAAATTGTTATGAAACATTGATCTTTCCATGTATTTCTGAACAATGGCCACAACTGCATTCTTTCCGGCTTTGTAGGTTACAGTAGGTACGTTAATATCAATGAGGAAGTGAAACAGAGATAAAGGCTATGCATATCATATATAAGGTATATTTGAAGATATAAACATTATATATATTTTTTATATATACAGTTTTAAATGTGTTGTGCTAGTTATTTGTGTATCAGATTATGGTAATTGAATGCACTGTTTAATTATCCATTGTGGAGTCCTGTAGCTCAGTGGTTAGAGCACTCGCTTTGCAAGCGAGAGACCTGAGTTCAATTTCAAGGAAACTTGCCCAAGGTTTTGCCCTGCCTGGAATTGAACTCAGGTCTCTCGCTTGCAAAGCGAGTGCTCTAACCACTGAGCTACAGGACTCCACAATGGATAATTAAACAGTGCATTCAATTACCATAATCTGATACACAAATAACTAGCACAACACATTTAAAACTGTATATATAAAAATAATATATATAATGTTTATATCTTCAAATATACCTTATATATGATATGCATAGCCTTTATCTCTGTTTCACTTCCTCATTGATATTAACGTACCTACTGTTACCTACAAAGCCGGAAAGAATGCAGTTGTGGCCATTGTTCAGAAATACATGGAAAGATCAATGTTTCATAACAATTTGACAATCTTATTTGATAATCATTGAATCGGTTTTGAAATCTTGCATTTTTCACCTCATTTCACCCACAAAATATACAGTCAATTCACTTTACAGTATATTCTGTGAAGCTCTTTGAGACGTCTCGAAGACGTGATACGGCACTGTATCAAATGCAAGGATTATTGTTATATTATTATGAGCAGACTGGAGTTTGTTTGTTAGGTCTAGGATAGCTTATTTTACAAAATGCTATGTGTTTATGACTTTTCTTAACATTGTTTATGAGCTTATCATTAATTTACTTGGTATCCTCTGTATTGTCTTTGAATATTTTCCTGTTTTTGTTGATATTTCTTTCTGTTTCAGGACAAGGAGGGTGGATTCATTGTTAGGGAGTCCAATCAAGGAAATGGCTATGTGGTCTCAGTCTTCACTAAGGCTCTTGAGTAAGTATTATGAATCTCTCATTGCTATACAGCAAAGGATAATCTGAAACTATCACAGAAGAATACTGGGACACCACAGATATTCAGAGGTGTAGATAGTTTGTTAGCTCTAAAAAGGCTTTTTAACAAATAATTCTTATACAATAAATCTTTAATGAGTCAATGAATAAGTATGGCAAACAAATAAAAAGAATGCTTTACCTTAAAATTCTGCTGGTTGAGAAATTTGTGACAAATTTTCAGTCCTAAAATAATAAGTGTAATTTTAAATAGCATGTTGCTGGGTTATTACATCAGTATATTGTCTTGACATTTTGGTTACCAATCCTCATCTTTTGCTTGGATCCTATTACTTATTACCTGGGTAATCTCCCTTTAATTTAACTTAATTTAAATTTAATTTAATTTAGGTTCAATTCCAGGCAGGGTGAAATCTTGGGCAAGTTTCCTTACTCCACACGCCTGATAATAATCCCTCCAAAACAAAACAATAATAAATTGGTCATTTTCAATCCACGACTGTTTGTGGGACACTGCTGTGCGCAATTGGCTGCCGCGTTTCGCCCACAAATATACGACCAATTCGCTTTACAGCATATTCTGTGAAGCGCTTTGAGACGTCGAGAAGATGTGAAAAGTGCTATATCACATACAAAGAATATTATTTATTATTAATTTATGGTCATCTCCCACTCCCCTTTTCCCTTGCTCAGCATTCCACCACTGTGAAACACTTCATGATGCTATCCTGTGTGAAGCATGCTATATAAAGGCGCATTGTTGTGGTTAACTTATGTTTACCCTCAGTTCTTATCTTCCTTTAATTTGTCGCAGTTCCATTTCCTCATTCTATACTTCCTGTTATGCTATAGCGAATTTTCTATAGCTGTCTGCTTCAAAGTAGTAAAATAATAGCATTTGATAAAACACTTTAAAGCCACAAACAATAGTAATCTGACCTGAGCTCATGTTGACTGTTGTTCTGCTTCCGGTAGCTAATTGATTGCGGTTGTCTAAGTGGTATTCCACTCCATTCAGAATGTTAGGTAGATCTTTCTCTGTTTTATATGTAGCTTTAAGGAAATGTTAACATTGTACAGTAATCTCATTTTAGATTTATTGTAGCTGAATGAAAATAACCGAATTATTTTTTGCGGTTTGATCTATGTAAATGAAATGAATGCTGGTTATTGCTTTTTTTTAAATCAATACATTTGGTTCAATATTTACAGAGATAAAAAAGGCACAATTAGACATTACCACATAAATCTTACGGAGGAAAAGAAATATTTTTTGGCAGAGGATCACCTATTTGATACAATACCAGAACTTATTAAGTATCATCAGCACAATTCAGGAGGTAAGAACTTAACAGACTTCAAGGAAAAAATGTAAAATCTAAAATTCCACCAGTCTTAGCCTGTAAAACTTTTTTGCCTTACAATTTAAGAATTGTGTTGAATTGTCGAAAATTGTTAAACTTGGTCTGAATTTGAAATTTTCTGCAGTTCTTTAAAAAATCCCAGCTTCCGAATTAAGAATTCAAGAATTTTCCACAATTCTGTACAATCTTACATTTTGTGATAGAATGGCCCTATGGGCTAAGACAAGTTAGTATTTCATAAGACCACAAGATGTAGGAGCAGAAGTAGGCCATTCAGTCCATTGAGCCTGCCCCAAGATTTAATAAGATCATGGCTGATCTTCTAACCTAATCGCATTTACCTGCCCTATCCCCATATCCCTTGATCCCTGTATCCTTTAATAGAGATTTCAGGACCATAGATTCAGGATCTTTAGATTTCAGGGACCATAGAAGTACATGAGAATAATTTATTAATTCAACAAAATGATCTATTGTACTATAATCTCTGGGAACAACTTTCTATTTATTTCATTCTCCGTCATATATATTTTTAGTGATTTTTATGTGATGGAGCCAATCTCAAACATTAAGTAGAAAAAACCAACATAAGTTCAAGTTGTGGAAACCTGATAATACTCCTTGCATCTGATATAGCAAGACACTGAGACATCTCAAAGCATTTCACAGAATATACATGCTTCATTTAGGTCTCCCACAGGTCTGGTGAATCCTCAAATGCCAGCACCAAGTCATTATTTACTGTCACGAACAAACACCTTTTGTACAACAGGGTATGGGATGGAAAGTGATGCATTACATCCAGTAGTTCACAATTCCAAAGAGCACATGGTAGGTTATATTAAAATAACCTTGCAGCATAAAGTAGTAAAAGTGGTAACAGTACAGCAAAGAACTTGTCCAGGTAAGGCCTTCAGCTTGCAGGGTTAAGGACACATTTACACCTCCAAATTTCATTCACAAACTACTTCAAATACATAGTCACTGCATAGTGTACCCTGTGAAGCACTTCGAGATGTCCTTCTGATGTGAAATGTTCTGTATCAAATGGGATTATTATTATTTATTATTATTACGGTCTGATTACCTTGTATTCGCTGTGGACCTGTCTAGTTTTGCCATTTATTACTCTCGGAATATATTTAAGCTAAGTGAGACCACCTTACCTTTATTTCCTCCCCCACCCCCACCATCTTAGAATATTTTTTAAGACACAGTTAGCAAAGGCATCAGTGTCACAATGCAGCCTGTTGTGACCCTGATGTGGCATCTGTCTGCAATTAAATGCTGAATACTTTGTGGTTTGGTAGTTCATATAACATAAGTACTGTTTATCACTGGCAGCACTGAGTGTGCGAGCAGCAGTTGCATACTGAGTTCAGCCGCTCAGTTATTTGCAACCTGGCACGCATCCTCTATAAAAAGAATGGCTTCAGGGTTATATTCTATTTGAGGATTGGCAATGCTCAATGCAGATACATATCTCAAAATGTTATTAACATTTTGCACACACAGCAAACCTTTAACCATACCTCCTAATCTTAATAGATTTTATTCTCATCAAAAACCTGAACAAATCTGAATTCATTCACTGTCATTGTTTTTGTGTTCCAGTAAAGGATTGTCATCTTTGCGTCATCTCTCTTGCAACAAACTCACTTACCTCCTTTTTTTGATATTCTACCTAGGATTGGTTACAAGACTACGACAACCAGTTACCATTAAAACAAATAAAGTTCCAGTTTCTTTTGACGGTAATAAGTGAACTTACACATGTCTTTTTGATAAGTACAGTTAAAAGTGTAGTATGCAAAATTATCCTTTGATGCTTTATTCTTTTGATGTTTCCACACACACAATTTTCTCCCCTCTTTCCCCTACAGATACTGTCTGATGATTATGTATGTTCCAAAGGAATCCTCCATTGCCCAGTACTTTGTTGCAGAGGTTATTGTTCATACATGTGCCAAAAAAGAACAGTCTTTCAGTGAGACTGCTCTTCTTTTATATTACAGTATAAATTAGCCAATTGGGATAGTCTTAGAAAATTCTTTGATGCTTTTCCCAGGTCCAAATGCTACCTCTCTTCTGATCTGTGCTGGTAAAGTGATCAATGTTAGTCTAACTAGCATGGAAGGTTCATACCTCACTCCTGCAATCCTATACTGTGATTCAGCCTTACCTCTCATAAGAACATAAGAAATAGTAGCAGGAGTAGGCCACTCAGCCCCTTGAGCCTGTCCCGCCATTTAATGAGATCCTGGCTGATTTTCTAACCTTATTCCACTTACCCACCCTATCCCTATATCCCTTAAACCCTTTAGTTTTTAAAAATCTATCATCTGTATCTCATCAACCTTTGGTTACTAAAACTGGCATCTTGATCAGTCTGCAGAATCCTGAGCCAACTTTATTTCTGCTCTTGTAATTCCACTATTAAATCTGCTGAGCATAACTTTATTGTAAAGATTCATCAAGTTTTTTTTTGCTCTTCCAGAGTCATTCCTTCTGGCCTCTTGCCAGAACAGTCTCTCAAAACATTCTACTGAAGTTCACTCCTTTCCAGTGCAATACTCTGATTAAATACTCACTGGAAGAAGCAGAAAAAGCAAGGAGAGGTTACAAAGGATTTTTCCACTCAGAAAAAGCACGTGAAATTCAACTGGCTGTTGAGCCTGGATCAATGCAATCATTCTATAGTGAATTGGATAAACCCCTGGGCAATAAACACATTAAGGGTTTAATACATTAAAGAACTGAGAAGCGAGATTCATTAAAAGGACAACTTAAACAAAAATCATAGATGGCAATGTGCAAAGAACATTTATTAATAACAACAACTCACACTTATATAGTGCTCTCCACATGGCTAGCAACCTGGAATGTTTATTAATGATTATTATCATTGTTGATAATTATTATCAATTAATTATCATTCATCATTAAGTATTAATGATTTCTAATTGGAGCTGGGGGAAGAGGATGAGAGGTTGTTTTCTGTGGAGGGTAAGTATGCCAAGATTTAAATAGTGAATGTGTGGATGATGAAGATTTTATCTTTGGGAATCCCAGTGGATACATGGCGTTCACAAAATGATACGCTTTCTGTGGAGGGAATGACCCTGCTGGACTGAATGCTCTTTTCACATTCTTTATTTTCTCAAAATGTGGATCTTTTGAGTGCAGGTGAATGGGAACTTAAACGTAAAGACATCAAACTGTTGAAGGAGCTGGGAAGCGGGCAGTTTGGAGTGGTGCAGCTGGGGATGTGGAAGCAGAAATACAATGTGGCCATTAAGATGATAAAAGAAGGCTCAATGTCAGAAGATGAGTTCCTTGAAGAAGCTGAAATCATGATGTGAGTAGCAGCTTTAATCACCAGAAGTGGTTTAAGTAGAATGGTGAGATAGGGTCTGTATACGTATCACAAACTGGCATGAAGGAGTTCAATACGATGAATAATAAGTACTGGCTCCAAGATGTGCATGCATCCTCGGACACAGTAAAACATTGGAGTGAATGGCCAAAAATAGCTTAAGTCTGGGTTACCTGCAGAATGCAATTTGTTAGAAAATAAAATCAGCCAAATCTGTAAGGAAATAATGCTAATTCCTCTAACCAGATATCAGACTGTTTTATTATTATTCGTTCGTTATTCCCCAATATCCCGATGGGTCAGACCAAAGGCCGGTACAATCAACAGATCTTACAACAGAATAACACCACTATAGATATCTCGAGTTCTAGAGTTCAACACTGTGTCTTTCCAGCACACAAACTTGATTCTTCATGCTTTCAGTCTTCTTGCTTACAGCTTTCAATCTTCCATCTGATATCCTCAGTCTTAGTGTTTCCAGCTCTCAGTCTTACATCTCCGTACCCTTGTCTCTGCAGCCCGGGACGGCTCCATCTCTCTTATCCTTGTCTCTGCGACCCGGGACGGCTCCATCTCCCCTATCCTTGTCTTTACGACCTAGGACGGCCCCATCTCCCCTATCCTTGTCTCCACGACCCGGGACGGCTCCATCTCCCCTATCCTTGTCTTTACGACCTGGGACGGCCCCATCTACCTTATCCTTGTCTCCACGACCCGGGACGGCACCGTACACAAAGTTAACGGAACTTTTATACTAATGTTCATCCAATCATGGTGCGGACATTAGATCACCTGTCGAAATCATGCCGGGTGTACGTGAGGACCTCATGGGGTGTACGTGCCTCAGCGCACATACACATTGTCCTTGAGACCCCTGTTATCTGATCTAATTGTCTAAGATAGAGGATTGATCAGTTTAGGACTATCTGGTGCTCATTATTTTGTGGTGTGGGATCATTAGTACATTCCTTTTAAGTGACTGGTTATTTCTTATCAGTATCCCGGGATGGTACCAAGGCCCTCTAGTTTAAGCAACTTGCTCATTAATTGCTATTCTTGAGGGTTGCCTTCTGTCGGTTGGCAGGCCCTGTCAGAATCTAGCGACTTATTGCTCAGTCGAGATCCTGTGTCGACTGGTACCTTGGACCGTTACCTCTGTGGCTTGTTGTCATTTACTGATAAGAGGTGACCCCCTGCCCCTGTCTGTTATTCTTTCAAAAACAGAGAAAACCAGATGAGTCCTATACCATGACTGTCAGTCCAGTTGTCCCCCACACTTAACTTAAAAGTTAGCCCATTCACAGCATCTATTATGATTCTAGCAGTATACAAAAATTGTACATTCTAACACATTCACTCCTCATTGGGAACTGGATCTCTTCTGGAGTTCCTACTATCTATGATCAACAGGAATTCTAGTGGGATTACTCAGATTTGATGACAATATTTTATATCTGCAGAACTAATACTTAATAATAATCTATATAATATTTATAGCAATCATCCTTCTCATTTTAATAACTTCCAGTTATTTTATCCATGTTGCCTTTGGGCTGATAGATTTTTCTTTTCCCGTTTAGGAAACTCAAGCACCCAAATTTGGTCCAGTTGTATGGGGTTTGCACCAAGGAATATCCAATCTACATAGTGACAGAGTTTATGAGTAATGGCTGCTTGCTGAGCTACCTCAAGAGTGATGGGAAGACATTGAACCAGTTCCAGTTTGTGGAAATGTGCTATGATATAACTGACGCCATGACCTACTTAGAGGATCTACAATTCATACACAGAGATTTAGTAAGTGTTAGATTGAAAATCTTCATTGGAAATAAATGTGCAAATAAACAGCTCGGTATTTCTCCCTTTAATGCAGAACTTTGCTGCTTCAGAGCCAGTATTGTAACAATTTGAAGGAATACCTCAAAATGCTCTACATATACAGGGTGTACAACAAACAGGAAGTAAGGGATTAAAATGGTGAGCAAAGACATATTAAAAGATATGTTTCTCGGTAGGGAGAGACATAGCAAGGTAACATGGTTTTGGTAGAGAATTCAAGAGGACCAGGATATAGTAGCTTCAAGCTCGGAAGACCACTGCTGGTGTGATGGGAATGAGGAGGAAGCAGTAGACTAGAGTCAGCAGTTACAACCTGAAACATAGAACGGGAGAAGATCGCTTAAATAGGATAGTGTTAGCATATAGAGACATTTGAATATCAGGTCAAGGATCCTGAACTTGAAAAGAGATAGTAATGTTTGTTTTTTACTAAATTTGCTAGTATTTGCAAACTGATATGTTTCGAGCAATTTAAATCTTAAGCAACTAACTTGGTTCCATATTCGAACTCACAGATCTGATTCTTTGTCTCTATTCAACAACAACAACAAGATTACATTTGTATAGCGCCTTTCACGTCGGGAGGACGTCCCAAGGCGCTCGACATTGTACAGCATTACTCTTCACGATGTTCGATGAAATAAAATGTTCATCCTGAATGGTTTTTGCTTTTGTTTTTCCTAAGGCTGCCAGAAACTGCTTGGTTGATAAAACGCTGACTGTTAAGGTATCTGACTTTGGGATGGCCAGGTAATCATATGCATAATCTGAAGTCAAACATTAACACAACAGAGAAAGCATTCATTTTATGGTCAGTGGGGGTTGAAAAGGTGCTCAAATCACAAATCTTCCATATTACTGGTATATCTGGCTGGGACCTGGGTTTTAATATCTCATCTGAAGAATGGCACCTCTGACATTGCAGCACACAATCAGCACTGAGCTCAAAGTGTCAATGTGGTGGTTGAACTCACATCCTTTTGACTCAGAGGCAGGAGTGTTAACTACCTTAACACCACAATGCAAATCCTTCTCTCCCTAATGCTATTTAAATGTTCAACATGAATCCAGTCCTTATCTGAGGTGTTTTGAGAGGAATATTAAAACACATTGATGTGAGAATGAGGCATGAAATTGCTGTTCTCTACTCTGGTGTTTTAACAAAGCAAAATCTAACAACTATAGACAACTGGAATTCAATTTAAGACTAAAATTAATAATTTTACAAAATTCTGCACCAGTTTGAATTTTACGGCATTGCCTGAGAAATTTTGGCTTTAAGAAGGCCTTGCCATGTGGAGACTGACAGACCAATAGCCCATGTCTGATTGCAGCATATCCACTCACTAACATATTCTATATCAGTCCTCTTTTTCTCTCTGATCTTCAAGGAAGTTTGCACAAAGCCTACAAGCTCCACAGTTAATGAATCCTTAAATTGGAATTTCACCTGTTTCATTGTGTAACTTACAGTCACCTTTCCCTTCCCCCTCCTTCCTCACTCGGCCTCCGACCCCATCCTTGTGAGGGTCGCCGAGAAGATATTCTACGTGAAAGGTACTATATCATTGTAAGTTATGTTGTGGGAGCTACACCATAGATATAGGAAATTTTTGCACTTGCACGTACTAAATGACAAGCATATTAGATTTCCTTAGGGAACACATTTCAAACAAATGTCTCTGACTCTGCTCTGTTGTTAATGTTTAGGTATGTTCTCGATGATCAGTACACAAGTTCTACAGGGACCAAATTTCCAGTGAAGTGGTCATCTCCAGAGATAATTTCTTTCTCAAAATTTAGCAGCAAGTCAGACGTGTGGGCCTTTGGTAAGCAGATGTTGCCCAGATTTCTACCTCAGGGCAGTCAGATTTTTGCACATTCTTTGTTGGGCAATAAACGTCCTGGCAGCTTATGAAACTGACAATGCCAGCGTTATTTCTGCACTAATGCTGTGCATTCCTAACGCTGAATAAATACAGGACAATGCATGCCTTTATTGTACACACTGGATTGCTGCATTCCTATAAAACATCTGTTCTCTATGAGTTCTGCTGTCATTTGGAGTCACTGTGCCTCTGAGCTCACACTTGATTGAATCGGGTGTTTGATTCTAATACATTGCTTATGCAATCGGGAAAAGAGAAATATTGTAATAATAGCATACTACTGTGTCAATGTAATTTAAGAATGCATGTGAGCTTGAAACCTAAGCAGTACTGAAAATTTAATCTCAAAACAAAAGTGTTTTTATTGTTCGCACTGACAGACATACAAGTATATAAATATACTTTTAGCTTGTTTAATAATGAATCCATCTGGGTAAAACACAGCTTTAGTCAAACTTGTTTTTGCTTTTTGGCTCTGTATCCACAAGGTATGTTATTACCATCTTGGAAGGATGCACTTGTATCAAATCTATCTTGTCTGCTGATTCTCAGTAAAGGATGTGAATGGGGTATGGGTAAACTTTCCACAGTCAGATAATTTGATCTACCATTTTGGCTCTCCTTTTACTACAAAAGGAAAAGTGTAATTTGTGTGTTTTTTTTAAAAAAGGACACATTAAACTGGATTTGTCTTTAATTGACAATATATTGTAGAGCCAGTGGGCAATACTGATATTGTCCAGCACCTTAGGACATGCTCCTGATGTGCAAGGCACTGTATAAATTTAAATGTGTATTGTGTTATATCTGCTTAACACCAAGGAGATGAGTCTGCTTCTCTCTTACTCACCCTGCTGCTGGTAAAAGGATATCATGGTGGCCAGCTGGCACTTTGCAGTTAGGTTTATTAACGAATCATAAAAATCTGGTTCCTCTACTTGCAAAGTGTTAATGTGTTGCTTGAGTTACTCTCTTCTCTGTTCTCTCTCTATAACAAGGATTTTCTTTGTAACATTATGTTACTTCTGCTCCTGAAGGGGTTCTGATGTGGGAGATCTTTACTCTGGGAAAGATGCCATATGATCTGTTTAATGGCTGTGAGGTGGTTCAGAAGATTCTGTCAGGATACAGGCTGTACAGGCCACAGTTGGCATCCGACGAAATCTACTGCATCATGTCCAGCTGTTGGAAAGAGGCAAGTATGAAGCCTGGCCCCTCACCCACATGAACAACAACAACAACTTGCATTTATATAGGGTGCTTCACGCAGGAAGTGTTTTGGAATGCTTAACAGTGAACAAATGTCTGGCATAAAGATTTAACTTAATACTCATCAACTAATATAAGACTGAAAGAGCACACAATAATGAAGGCATTGGGGCTGAAGCGCCATTAGTTTATCACTGGTGGCGATACCGAGGACAGTGACTGGTAAAACTCATTTGCATCACCAACAGGAATGTTCTGCCACTGCAGCAATCATGCATTGTAAGCAGGAAAGTTCCTTGTCAAAAGAATATTGTGAAGTGAATTGTTTGAAGTTTATTTTAAATCATACAGCTTGACAGTTAAGGGCTAGGAATATAACATAACTTAGAGCAATTGACAAATAACAAACCTGAAAGTTGTGGGAGAGGTAAAAGCATGGATTGAAAATGGATCGAAAACAGAAAACAGCTTCTCATACTAGGACTGCTCCTGATCATCATATACATGATTTGGATTTAGATATAGATGGTATGCTGTCAAAGTTTTCAAATGACACTATACTGGGAAGCTATTGAAAATAATGGGGATTGTAAAAATAATAATAAAAATCTTTGCACTTAATATAGCACCTTATCACATCTTCGAGAAGTTCCAAAGTGCTCCACAGGATATACTGTAAAGTGTATTGACTGTATATTTTGTGGGCGAAAAAGGTGCAGGAAGACATAAACAGGCTTGCAGAATAGGCAGGTTGGTCGCTGATGCAGTTTGTTGTAGAGAAAAATCATCTAATTAAATTTGGTAATAGGAAAAGAGAAGCCATTTATATTTTAAAATGCCAAGAACCTAAGAGGGGTTGAGGAGCAATGAGATCTTGTGATTCAGAGTCACTGGTTTCTAAAAGTGACACCACAGATGGACATGACCATAAAGAATATAGTCCTTGGCTTTATGTCCAGAAGAATAAAATATGAAAACAAGGAAGTAATTTTAAGTTTGTATAAAACCTTGGTTGTACCACATTAGGAGAACTGTGTACAGTTCTGAGCACTATTCTGCAAGAAGGATTTTGTGGCAACATATAAATGTATAGCACATCCACTCAGAAAGCACTGGACCCAGAACTATCGACAGGAAAACTTTGCTCATGCTACATAAACGAGTACACATCATCTTTCACTGTAAATTCTCTGGAGTAACACAAATTTTCTTTTGGCCTCTGTTTTACAGCAACCAGAAGACCGGCCAACCTTTCGGCAGCTCATGCACCGCATTCAGCTTCTTAGAGAAGATGACACGCCATGACAGGAAAATCAACTCCTTTGTTTTATCAACATTACGAATTCTTGTACTTGATATTCTAATATATACTTCAGGAAAAACTTTGTTCTTAACCCTGAAATATGCTGTAAAAATGCAAATTGTGACATTGAAAACAGTTTATATTTCTGTCTCTTCCCCATCCAAAATATTAGCATTCGTAGGAATGTAGTCACGCTGAGCTGTTCAAATATTATATTTTCACATGACAAGATTGGTTCAGACAAAGAAGAACCCTTCAGCCTATTTTATCTCAACCTTTCAGAATACCCACTTTACCGTCCTCCCATCACAGCATCCAACTGTTTTGTAAATGAGTCCAGTGTCTTGTGTCTGTTTTGAAATTGCCCTTTGCAACTCCAAATCTATATACTTTTGTTCTACTGTCTTGGTGAACCATTTCTGAATCTCTGGGTTTCATTTCTCAATCTCTTTCGAAATTGTATGTGTCTTTTTTGGGCCCCCTCTGAGATGTGTTCTTTCAAGCCTGAAGAGCCCAAGCTTGTATTGCTCTTAGCAATGAATTAAAAATATACAGTTCAAAGGGTATTTCTGTTAATGTACAACTAAAGTATTTATAATATTGAGATTCTAAGAGTGATGTGTTCCATTTTAGTATTAGCAAAATCAATTGGGATGTTTAAAAGGGAAATATTCAAATATTTGGGAAATAAGGGATTTAAGGGGTATAGAGAAAGGTGGGAAATGGGATTAGAAGATTAAATAAACTGATGAAACAGGTTCAATAGACTGAATGGTCTTATATCTGCTTCCAATATATTTATTGGGTCTCAGGGCTATGACAATCAGTTAAAGCTGGTTACCAGCAATTTAGAAAGGTAATGTTATTGTGTTTCACTTGAGAAATAGAGTAACTAAAAGCACCCTCTCACAATGTAGATGCATGTTTCTATACTGTCCATAAGGGAAGGATTGTAGCAGAACAGTGTATGTATAGTCACAAAAGCATTAACATTCTGATGTATACCCTACGCTGCTGCTCAACTTGTTGCTGTGTATTCACCCACTTTCCGGGGGTAATAATCTTCTCCAAAAAAAATCTACAACTGATTGTGGGATACTGCTGTATGCAATTGGCTGCCGCATTTTGTCTACGAACTAATCAATTCACTTTATAGTATTCTGTTAAGTGCTTTGAGAAGTCTCAACGGCTTGATAAGGCGCTACATCAAATGCAAGGGTTATTATATATATTCTTATTTTTTCTACGTTTGGTAGAATAAATAAATCCATTTAACTACTTATGTTGTTGTACAGGAAAACACACAACTTTCTATTTTAAGCATGTGACAAAGCTTACAATTAATGAAACCACATCTGACTACTCATGACTAACAATTACTGGCATAAAGAATTAGAAACCCCAAATTTCTTGTGGAAGGAATTATTACACCCGGAAAAGCGATGCGCCAATCGACTAACAACTGGGTTCCTATCCTCAAGACTATTGTCTTAATAATGTAAGATTGTGCAGAATTTTGAAAAGTCCATTGATTTAGTCTTAATTTGGAAGACAGTTTCCTGCACTTCTTTTTGAGTAAGTCCCATGGACATACATGGGGTTCCCTGCATAAAATGCACTTTACTCCCCAAAATGTAAATATATAGGTAAGAGAAACAATAAGTTAGCATTAGAAAAAGTAAAGATGACAGTGCATGCCAGATAATAGGAATATGTTAACTAGGATTAAGATGTTTAGCAAAGCAGATAAGGAATCAGAGAGTAGAGGAAATGGTAGGAAATTAAAAATGTTATATCTGAATGCGCGAAGCATTCGGAATAAAACTGATGAATTAAAAGCACAGATAGACACATATGGGTACGATCTAGTAGCCATCACTGAAACATGGTTACAAGGAGATCTAGGGTGGGAGTTAAATATTCCAGGGTTCTCAGTTTACAGGAAAGATAGGCACTGCGGGAAACGAGTTTGGGGGGGTAGCGCTGTTAATTAGGGATGAAATAAAAGCAGTGGAGAGGAAGGATCTGAAATCCGATGACCAGGAGGTAGAGACAATATGGGTGGAAATAAAAAATAATAAGGGGCAGAAAATATTAATGGGAGTGGTTTATAGACCCCCAAACAGTGATCACGATATAGTACAAGGTATTAATCAGGAAATCAGGGGAGCATGTAGGAAAGGTAAAGCGATAATAGTGGGTGATTTCAATCTCCACATAGATTGGGAAAACCAAATCAGCAAAAATAGGTTAGAAGAAGAGATCATTGAGTGTATGAGAGATAACTTTCTAGAGCAGCCGAGGAACCAACTAGGGGACAGGCCATCCTAGACCTTGTTTTGTGTAACGAAACAGGGCTAGTTGGCAGTGTAGGTATTAAGAATCCTCTAGGGCAGAGTGATCACAATATGATTGAATTCTGCATTAAGTTAGAGGGGGATATAGTTAAATCCGAGCCAAGTATTCTGAATTTAAATAAGGCTAATTTTGTAGGTATGAGGAAATATTTAGGTAAAATAGACTGGAGAATAAGATTAAGAGGTAAAAATGTAGACCAACAGTGGCAAATATTTAAGGATGTAGTGCAAAATTCTCAGCGGTCGCATATTCCCTTGCGGAATAAGAGTACCACAGGGAAAGCAATTCATCCGTGGCTAACTAGAGCAGTTAGGGAAAGCATCAAATTAAAAGAAAAGGCTTATAAAACTGCCAAGAAAAGCAGCAAATCTGAAGATTGGGAGAGTTTTAGAAACCAGCAAAAAAAACTAAAAAACTCATTAAGAGCGAGAAAAAGGAGTTTGAGGGTAAGCTAGCTAGGAACATTAAGTCTGATTGTAAAAGTTTTTACAAATACATTAAGAGGAATAGGCTAGTGAGGGTAAATGTAGGTCCACTTCAGTCAGGGACAGGAGAAGTTTTAATGGGGGACAAGGACATGGCAGAGTCCCTAAATGGGTACTTTGCATCTGTCTTCACCCTAGAAGACACAACAAGTCTGTCAACAATAGAGATGCACCAAGGGGATAAGGACAGGGAGCAACTTAGGGAAATTTTCATTAGTAGAGAATTGGTGCTAGGGAAACTGTTAGCACTAAAAAGTGACAAATCCCCTGGTCCGGATGGCTTGCATCCCAGGGTTTTAAAAGAGGTAGCTTATGAGATAGTGGAGGCCTTGTGTCTGATCTTCCAAAATTCCTTGGATTCTGGAACAGTCCCCATGGATTGGAAGATCGCAAATGTCACACCACTATTTAAAAAAGGTGGAAAGGAAAAGATGGGGAACTATAGGCCAGTTAGTCTCACATCAGTGATAGGAAAAAATTTAGAATCATTGATTAAGGATGTGGTAGTCTGGTATTTAGGGCACAATATAATTAGGCCAAGTCAACATGGCTTTACAAAAGGGAAGTCATGTTTGACAAATCTCATAGAATTTTTTGAGGATATTTCGAGTAAACTAGATAAGGGTGAATCAGTGGATGTGGTCTATTTGGACTTCCAGAAAGCATTCGACAAGGTGCTGCATAAAAGGTTAGTCCAAAAGATAGGGGGGGAATTGGGGGGAGCATATTAACGTGGATTGGGGAATGGTTAACGGGTAGGAAACAAAGAGTAGCAAACGGGTCCTTTTCAGATTGGTAGGATGTGACTAGTGGAGTGCTACAAGGATCAGTCCTTGGGCCTCAGCTATTTACCATCTACATCAACGATCTAGATGAGGACATTGAAGCTAATATATCTAAATTCGCGGATGACAAAAGTAGGAGGAAGTGTCAACACAGAGGATGACATTAAAAAAATGCAGCGAGACATAGATAGGTTAGGTGATTGGGCAGGTAGGTGGCAGATGAAGTATAATGTAGGGAAGTGCGAAGTCATCCACCTAGGTAGCAAAAACAGTAGAGCGGGTTATTTTTTAGAAGGGGAGAGATTGGAATGTGTTAGCGTCCAGAGGGACTTGGGTGTCCTTGTACACCAATCACAGAAAGTTAGTCTGCAGGTGCAGCAGCAATTAGGAAGGCGAACGGTATGTTAGCATTCATTATGAAAGGATTAGAGTATAAGAGTAGGGAAGTCTTGCTGCAACTGTATAGGGCCCTGGTGAGACCACACCTGGAATACTGTGTGCAGTTTTGGTCTCCTTATTTAAGGAAGGATGTACTTGCCTTGGAGGGGGTGCAGCATAGATTTACTAGGTTAGTACCAGGGATGAAGGGGATGAGTTACGAGGATAGGCTGACCAATTTGGGCCTATATTCTCTAGAATATAGAAGAATTAGAGGGGATCTTATAGAAACCTATAAGATCATCAAAGGGCATGATAGAGTAGATAGTGGGAGATTGTTTCCCCTGGTTGGAGAAACTAAAACCAGGGGTCACAACCTTAAAATCAGAGGCCAGCCCTTTCGCACTGAGTTGAGGAAGAACTTCTTCACTCAAAGGGTGGTGAATGTATGGAACTCACTACCCCAAAGGGCTGTTGACCTTCAGTTCTTGAACATATTCAAGACTGAGATAGATATATTTCTTATTGCAAAAGGGATTAAGGGATATGGGGATAAGGCAGGGTTATGGTATTAGCTGGAGTTAGATTAGAAGATCAACCATGATTGAATGGCGGGGCAGGCTCGAAGGGCCGAATGGCCTACTCCTGCTCCTACATGTTGTTATGTTATGTTAAATGCTTTTGCTATCACTTGTGCCTTATGAACTGCAATTTTTTCATTAGAACACTCTCTCAGCCTCCATATCTCACTGCACACCTACATTAAAACATCTGCCAGCCCTGATAATGATTTGTCACTACCAATGTGGAGATCTCCATCTGCTTCTGTTGTGTGTAATTCTTATAAGATTTATAGAGGTACTTACTTCAATTAGATAATATTCAGTTGTTTGTGTGAATATTACGGGTTTGTTTATCCTAATAAAAGTACTTTGGGCCTCTATTTTACATCCAATGACTTCCTTGATGTACCCTGTGTCATAATTTGTTCCAACGAAATAGAAAACAAAAACTGTTCCAAAGTGTACATCACAAGGTTCTCAAATCCATCCTTTCCCTCCAGCAATTCCCTATTCTCTCCTGAAGGTGGTGCCTCATTGCTGGGATATGATTCCACAGATAATGTCAATGCTCTGTTGCCTCACCACGTTCTTTATGTACTGTATATGATTATTCCACCATGGGAATTCAACCAATCTTGAGCCAATCGTTTCTCCGGACTCCCAAAATTTCACAAAGTCCTTAGTCTGCAATCTTAAAAATATGCAGAATTTTACAACCTTAATTGAATTTAAGAGAGCACTCGCCTCGCAAGCGAGAGGCCCCGGGTTCGATTCCCAGGCAGGGCGAAATATTGGGCAAGTTTCCTTACTCCACATGCCTCTGTTTACCTAGCAGTAAGTAGGAACCCGGTTGTTAGTCGATTGGCGGATTGCTTTTCTGGATGTAATAATACCTTCAAAAAACTAATAAATTGGTCACTCAATCCACGACTGTTTTTGGGACACTGCTGTGCGCAATTGTTTGCTGTGTTTTGCCAACAAAATATACAGTCTAGGCTGACACTTCAATGCAGCACTGGGTGGAGTGCTGCATTGCTAGAGATGAAACGGTAAACAAAAGTTCTGTCTGCCTGATGTTAAAGGTCAAATCACACTATTCAGAAAGAGAAAGGAGTTTCTCCTGGTGAACTGACTCACAATTCGCCCAGATAAAATTTGTCATTCACTTCATGTCTGTTTGTAGAGCATTGCGGTGCACAAATTTGCTGTCATATTGGCTTACAAAATATAGACTTTGCAGTAAATCCTGTGAAGCACTTTGAGACCTGAAAGGCACTAGATAAAATGCAAGGAATAATGTCATTCCAAATTAAGACTGCATTGAAATTTTTTTTCACAATCCGGTGCAATCTTACATTTTAAGACAAAATGATCTGAATAGCAGGTGGAATTCTGATATCTGTGCATTTTATTAAAAAGAAAGATTAATTAACTTATTAACCTTTTGAATAAGAGCATAATAAATTACATCAGTTTGTGAACTTAAATTAAATTACATATAGTTATAAGTACCTAGGGGAAAATCTACAAATTGTTCCAACCACATCAAATTGGCACTTAGCCCAGAGCAAAACATTTAAAAATTGCTAAAAATATTATTACCATCTTTTATTATTTCACTTCACCACACATTGAAGGAGAAAGCCCTGTCAGGAGTTCAAATCCAGGTCAGTTTTAAACAGTAGTGTAGGAAAATTAAATTGGGAACCAAGATTTTGATTTTACAAAGCAGAGGTTTTCTTTCGAGCCAGATCCAGGAGGAGCAATATTTATGGTAGTATCAAAGAATCCTGTTAGTGAATTCTGTTAATTCTTTACACAAATAATTCTGTAAGTTATCAGACGCCTTTGGGTGAAAAAAGAGCAACTGGGAGGCGAAATAACAGCAGGATCTAAGAAAGCAATGGTAAAAGGAAGAATACTAACAGTGCTGAGGGAGAAGTGGCAGGAGCTCTGAGCAATGTAACCACAGGAAGAATATTAGCAGCATCAAAGAAGGAACTGACAATCGCTTCACTAAAGGAAGTGGTGTTCTTTCAAACCAAAGGGGAATCTAATGCATAAAGGTGGCAGCTGGTGCAATTACACATTTCTGCTTTTAAAACTGGGTAACATATCAGTAAAACTAATTTAGATAAATGTAAATGTATGATCAAAGATCAAGACTAGATACTCGGAAGAGCTTACAAATATATAAGTGAGGATGTCATTGTATACTATAGATCACAGATGACATGAAACAGTATGGCTTTGCCATAGAGGATAGAGAGACTAGTGCCGCTGTTAAACTGGCATGAACACAATTGCTTTTCTTCCAGCAGTAGTGATATGGTGTGTGAAAGTTGATTTTTGCTGACAGCTCCACCAAAGCAAGATGTTCGCACGATCAGTGCTTGAACAATATTAAACATGCTTTGCTCGAAATGCCCCTTGAAAGAAAGATGAGCTGGAAGTCGAAAGTGGGCTTGGCTTTGTGTACTTTATCATTTGGAAGTGTCACAAGGACTGCAAATTTCATCCCACTGTGCTAAAACTACCATTGTTAACGTTTTGATGCATACTCATTCTCTATAAAATTTTCACACTCTTAACCAAGGCATACTTCCGTTAAACCAAGACTAACAGTAAACTTCCTTTTTCTCCAGATAAACTGTAGAGCCCACAGTAAGTGAAACAATTGTCTATTGTACATGTGAGAAAAGAGGAAATACTTCCAAGCATAGTGTTTGCTTCTTTTGTATGCCACAGGCACAGTATAATATGTCATAAATAGGATAATGAAGAGTGGGCTTGGCTTTAAATTGCTATTGTAATGTGGCTTCCCCTCAATCTTTGGTTATGTTCTCATCTGTACAGAAATTCACATTCGCTGAGATAAGCACATCCACCTTTTAAACAACCTTTTCAAATTTGTTTTTAAACTCATTTTGTTGAGCTACTCCAATGTCCTAGTGGGAAAAAACAAATCTGATTTAGGACGAGACCAGACTGGCCAGATGGTCTCGAGTTGTGTCGATCCCAGTCTGGGTTTATTTAGCTGATTTTAGCTGAAAAAGTAATTGAAGCTAGGTCATTGGACTTGCTTAAAATGTGGCTTGATAATGTGGTGGAAGCATAGTTCTTGTGGAGGAATAAAAACAGGTGGCCTCAGAGCTTTCTTCATCCAAAATACTCTTGTGATTTTGTGATGCTGTGGATGTGCTTCAATTGTGAATCAAGTGATGCTTGTAGGAATGTGTGACAATGTTCAGGGAGTCATAAAAGATGCCATGGCACAATCCAAAACACAAAAGAGAGATTCTCCCAGTGTCCTGGCCAACAATCCTTCAGAATATAAAAAAAAACAGCAAAGCCGTTTGTGTGAGATTGCTGTGTGCAAATTGGGTCCACGTTCACTAGCAAATACATAGTCACTACACTTTGCAAAAACTCTTTGAACCATTTCAATGGGATAAGGCATTTTATATGAAATGTAAGGATTATTATTACTGATGTCCAGCACAAAAAATAATTTCTGCTTTTAAATTAACTTACATGTGGCAAATGACGTTTTGTGCAATTCCAAACTTCCAGAGTCAAAGTAATTGTGTAAAAGTGGCTTTCTATTAGCAACGATTCTTCAGCTTTAAACAACAGTGTTAGTACATCCAACACTTTGAGGTTATTTATTGTAGTTTAACCCCAAACATTGCAATGAAAGTTACAGTCATCTCATTCAAAGTTAGTTATCTCATTCAAAGTTAAACTAAACCCAACTAACAATGGTGGTAGGAACAAATGCTCCTTTGCAACTACCTCTGCTGAAAACCAACTTCAGAAATAATATAAAATGTAGGGTTTTTTCTCTCATGTTGTCGATCTTTCATTTAAGGAAGGATGGACTTGCCTTGGAGGGGTTGCAGAGTAGATTTACTAGGTTAGTACCAGGGATAAAGGGGTTGAGTTACGAGGAGAGGCTGACCAATTTGGTCTATATTCTCTGGAATATAGAAAAATTAGAGGGGAACTTATAGAAACCTATAAGATCATCAAAGTGCATGATAGAGTAGATAGTGGGAGATTGTTTCCCCTGGTTGGAGAAACTAAAACCAGGGGCCACAACCTTAAAATCAGAGGCCAGCCCTTTCGCACTGAGTTGAGGAAGAACTTCTTCACTCAAAGGGTGGTGAATGTATGGAACTCACTACCCCAAAGGGCTGTTGATGGTCAATCCTTGAACATATTCAAGACTGAGATAGATAGATTTCTAATTGAAAAAGGGATTAAGGGATATGGGGATAAGGCAGGGTCAGGTTATTAGCTAGAGTTAGATTAGAAGATCAGCCATGATTGAATGGCGGGGCAGGCTTGAAGGGCCGAATGGCTTACTCCTGCTCCTACATGTTATGTTATACTTTACCTGGAATTGAACAAAAATAAATTGTAAAAGAACTGGCACGGCCTATACTTACAACAAAAAGATTATGGGATCAACATTGTAGTAGAGTGGAGAAACACATTAAATATAAAAATAATAATAATCCTTCTGTTTGATATAGCACCTTTCACATCAGGAGGATGTTTCAAAGTATCACATGATTTACTGTAAAGTGCAGTGACTGTATTTTGTAGGTGAATGTGGCTGCCCAATTAGCACACAGCAAAGTCCCACAAACAGCCTTGAAGTGAGTGACTAATTTTATCCAGGGGCTTGTTGGCCAGGACACAGGGAGAAACTCCCTTCTCTTTTTGAATGGTGCCATGGGATCTTTAACATTCACTTGAATAGGTAGACGGGATCTTCCATTTGACGTCTCATCCAAAGAACACTACCTCTAACAGCACTGCATTGTAATGATTTTTTTTGGTCAGCCGGATGTCTGACACGTGTGGAAACCCATCACAGTGCCTAAGGGTATCCAAACCGAGCTGAGATTTCCATGCATCCCACCTACACATGTAAATCCCAGAGATAGATTGTTTGAATGGAATGCATACTCTCTCCCTGGAGGGACTTTTCTGGAAAGTATTAGGTGCAGATTGGCAAGAGCCAAGGCTTGGGGACCCCAGAGTGTGCGTTGGAGTTCTGCTGGAGTCTAACCAGCTAAAACCTTGCCATTGATATTGCTGTCCGGCAAGCTTTCCCACTGCTTGTCCAGCTAGTACCACCCTACCCGTTAGGACTTTGGCTTGCAGGGTTAACAGGAGGTGAGTGGGATGACTCCCTGCCTCCAGCGACTGGTCTGCCCTTCCAGGTCCTGCAGATGAACCAGGCTGGCTGTGCTGTCATCAGCAGTGCCCTGGAATCTGCGGACTTGCCTGGCTCAGGAACCGGACTACTGAGATGGCCACAGTGGGTTGGCTCGATTCTGACATTCCATTGCCAGACATGTCACCTGGACATTAACATTAGAATGACTATGTACATTAAAACTCCCAACATGAAGCTTGAACCCTCAACCTTCTGACTCAGAGACATGTGTTATACCAAATGAAACACGTTGAGGTCGGACTGAATCTATTGTGGTCATGAAAACCAGTAATCACATTCTGACAACTTCTCAATACACACAACTGAAAAGATTACCTCAACATGCGTTAGATTTCAAGTTTGTGGATCATCACCTTGGATTGCTGGTTAGCGGGTTATTATCTCTCACTGCAGAAAACAATGCAATGGCTTATTCTGCATCAAATTTATTATTAAATACAGGAGTAGCATGAGCTTGTTATTACAACCAGATACTGACTTCAGAAAGTGACATGAAAAACGGACAGATCCACAGTAGTCCCTGATATATATAAAAAATAATTTCAGTAGTAGCAACTAAACATACATGCACATTCATTTCCAAATGTCAGCCTGGCTCAGAGGCATTTTCGCCACATGGTCAAAAGGTTGTGGGTTCAAGCCCCACATAGGGACTTGAACTCACATAGTCTAAGATGACACTCCAATGCAGTGCTGGGGATATGCTGCATTGTCGATGTGCCGTCCTTCAGATGAGACATTAATCCAAGGTCTGGTCTATCCGTTGAGGTGGAAGTTAAAGTTCTAGTTAGCTGTTGTCAGAGAAATTCCGACAGAAACCCCCCCAGTCTAAAAACATCCAATTAGTGGGTGTGATCCTCAGTTTAGCAATGACTATTGCTGTCTAGCAAGCTTTCCCACTGCTTGTCCAGCTAGGACCACCCTACCCGTTAGGGCCTTGGCTTGCAGGGTTAACAGGATCCCCGGTTTAGCAATGACTACAATCAAACAAGACCAAAGGGCTCAAAATACTGAAGGTGCCAAAGCTAATCATTTGAAACTTCAGTGCAACAAGAATTATTCAAAATAATAATAAAATGAAGCCCATGAGGTGAGACTGTTACGTTAGGACTTGAATTGACATAGTCTAAGCTGACACATCAATGCAGTGCTGGGAGATGGGGGGGAAAGTGGGGGAAAGCACTATACAAAAAAGGGAGTTTGTGTCCTGCCCAACAATCCCCCATATAAAATTAGTCATAGTCTGTGGCTGTTTGTGGGAAATTGTTGTGTGCAATTGAGCTGCTGCATTCATCTAAAAAAATACACAGTCACGGTCACTACGCTTTCCGGTAAATCCTGTGAAACACTTGGGATGTCCTCTTGACTGAAAGAAACTATTCCAAATGCAAGGAATATTACTATTACCATTAAATATATGAAATCTCTTCTTGTTGAATACTACAAGCTCCTGCCGAGACACGTTTTCTTAAGTGTTCCAAAACCTCAACCTCAAACCTTAACCACGTTCTTAGTGTTTGGTACAGTTTACGGGACATTGGAAATGTTACTCTCTTGTAGGTGCAGATGCTTTTAAATAAATGTGTTTTTTCCAAATGTACAGCAAATATGGAAATTCTGACATCTGTGGATGAAAGCAAAAAGATGGAAATGAAACTCCATGATCTCATCTGTGTTCCAGTCACATGACCAAAGTGGATTTAGATCTCCAGATAAAGGGGAAGGCAAACGTAGAGAGAACACAGAGGCAAAGATATCATGGCAAAGGTAAGGAACATCAAGAACGATGCTTAATATTGGTAAAATTACTGGGTGTAGAGTCCTGTAGCATATTGGTTAGAGCACTCGCCTCACAACCGAGAAAACCCGGGTTCGATTACTGGTCAGGACGAAACCTTAGGCAAGTTTCCTTACTCCACCCGCTTGTTAATCAATTGACAGATTGCTTCCTGGGGATAGTATTCCAGTTAAAAAATTTAATAAATTTAATAATAATAATTTAGTCATTCAATTCACTACTGTTTGTGGGACACTGCTGTGCACGATTGGCTGCCGCGTACAAAATATATCAATTCACTTTACAGTATATTCTGTGAAGCGCTTTGAGACCCCTCAACAATGCAATGAAGTGCTATATCAAATAGAAAAATTAGTTAGTATTGTTATTGCAAAATAGGAGTTATTTTCATTTTTATGTATGAGGAGATTGACCACAAAATCCTTTTTATTTTCAAAGATCACAAACTCTGCGAAAGGAGGAGCAGTGATTCACCACAGTATTGTGGAGGGAAGACACCACTATGAGTTTCAGGGAGTCACACATTACAAGAACTCTGCCTGTGCCGCTTTGTTCAGGTAAGCTGCCCTCTAAATATCTGGAGACAGTCACGGAACAGAAGATGGGGAGGAGTTGCTTTTGGATACGCACTGAAATATAAATTGAGTTAACATGTTTTCCGATTCAATCATTTATTCATAGTAAGTAATATTAATATGTATATTTGTGCTCTCCCTCTTATTTCTTCCTCTCCATGAAGCACCTGACTCTTTTTTCCTCTTCTACGGGGTGACACACTCCAGTACCTCACCGGAGTGACCATTACTCACATGTGGCAGTGAATGTTGGCTGGTTAGTTGCGCCAAAACTAGGCAAGTCCAATGCTGTGTCCGTTCACATGCCCATTGCATTGGAGTTTTCTGGGTTTCTTGTGAAGTGAAGACTAACTGATTTTCCCTTCCCAAATCCAGAGCTCTGAGGCCACTTGTAGCATCCCACCTGCTACTCCAAGCAAAAATAATAATTTGACCACTCAATCCACGACTGTTTGTGGGACGCTGCTGTGCGCAAATGGCTACCATGTTTCGCCCAAAAATGTAGTCAATTTACTTTGCACTATGTTCTGTGAAGAGGTTTGAGACGTCTCAAAGACATGATAAGGCGCTATATCAAATGTAAGGATTATTATTATTATATATAGGAAGCTTGCAGATGCAGAATTAACTGCTTTATTTCAAGAAAAATTATATGGAAATGCGTTCATGTCTTCTGTTCATGATGAAGTTGCCTTGTCTATGCATTACAGGAGCTGCTTACTTTAAATTGCCTCATGATTTTATTAAACTGCAAGTATCACTAGGATGTTTATCACCACCTAACAATGTGATCCTGCTCTTAGCAGTTTAGAAAATCAATACTTTTGAAATTATAACCAAGAATATAAGTTCCTGAGGCGCTGATGCGTTTCATGCTTGAGATAGCTGAGACTTTGGTGACCTGTTCCTCAAATGGAAGCTATTAAAAATACTTTTTAAAAAATGTGTTGAGATAACTTGACAAGCGCAATGCTAAACATGAATTATTATGTGATTATGTTTTAGGAAGGGGGACTGCTTGTTGGAAGTGAATGAAAATAATGCATCAGCCTTCCCACCTGAGGATCTGGCTGAGTTACTGACAGACAGCTCCTTCCTGATGGTGAGTGACCAACGCACAGCTTGGGGAGTGAATTTCTGCATTGGATGTACTGAGGCTTAAGCGTTCTGAGACATTACCCCGCGTGAATGGCACTATATGGATAATAATATTCATCCTTTGCATTTGTTATAGCGTCTTAACACGTCGTTGAGATGTCTCAAAGCGTTTCACAGGATATATTGCAAAGTGAATAGACTGTGTATTTTGTGGGCAAAATGCCAGTTACGCAGAGCAATGTCCCACAAAGAGCCATGAAACAAATTATCATTTTGAGAAAGATGGTAGGTTTGATATTTGAAAAACAGCAAACCAGCTTCCCAAATAAGACTGTATTTTAGAATTTTCAAATTTTGAAAATGTTAACCCAGTCATCTTAAAAACAACTTGCATTTATATTGTGCCCTTCAAAAAAGGGTAGCGTCACAATACGCTTAAGGCTAAAACCAGAAGAGATTTTGATCAGCCAGGTGGCTGGCACTCCTGGATTTAATAGCTGGAATTCAAAGAAACAGAGATCCTACTTCCAGTTCTGGATTCTGCAATGTCTTCCTTATTTGTGTGTGTGCGTGTGTGTGTGTGTGCATGTGCGCATGCGTGTGGACGTGCGATGGGGTGGAGGATAGGGTTAGAAAACATAAGTGAAGTCAAGACAATAGAGACCCTAAAATGGGCCAAGCTGTTCAGAGCATCTTGACATTGTGTCCTCTAATACGTACCAGAGGATTCACTTCTGATTCACCCTTTGCCATGTGTCACTGACATGAAAGAGCTCTTTACAACTGTTCTCAGGTTCAGCCAGTTAGTCAGGAAACCAAGATAGTGGCTAATGTAGCAGCAAAAGCTGATTCAAGTATAAATTGGGTTCCGCTTGCAATTTAGAGGGGAAATGACAACGGAAACTAAATGGAGGCCTCATCATCAGGAAGAGACAAGAAATATTTAAATCATTATAGACCAGAAAATATGGTAAATAATTAAATCAAGAGTGCAAGCATGCCAGAAAGCACTAGATAGCAAGACTAGGCAGGAAGGTTAAAGGGGGAAAGTATACAAGTAGGTGCATGTTAGAAGAATCCAAAATAAAATTCAAACCAGAGGCACTGGTGGCCATGGGTAAGTACGAAGTGGTAGGAATCACAGAGACATGGCTAAACCCAGCATGAAGGGCACTATATAACAACAGCAAGATTACATTTAAATAGTGCCTTTCATGTAAGGAGGACGTCCCAAGGCGCTGGACAGTGTACAGCATTTCAGACCCGAGCTGAGGTCAGGGAGGGAGAAGGGAGGGGAGAGGAAGGGGGTGGCTGATGGTATGGTTGAAGAGGAGGGTCTTGAGGTGGGACTTGAAGGAGGCTAAGGAGGGGGCGAGGCAGAGTGATTGGGGGATGGAATTCCAGAGATTGGGGGCAGAGTGGCTGAAGGCTCTCCCGCCAATGGTGGGGTAGATGGGTCGGGGGACGTGGAGCAGGCCAGAGCCAGCTGAGCGGAGAAAGCAGGCGGGTTGGTAGGGGGTTAGAAGGTCGCAGAGTTAGGGTGGGGCGAGGCCATGGAGTTGTTTTTAATGTAGTTATTGTTGTGGTTGAATATAACTTGCAAGGATACAAGCTAATCAGGAAAGATCAGAGGGGATCAGATAGGAAAGGTGGAGGAGTTTCCATGTATATAATGGGCATCTGGGAGGCCAACACTGCAGGATAAATAATGGTATGAAATTTCCTGGTTAGATGAGTGCTGAAGAGGGAAAAAGTCTAGATGAGCATTTAGGATTTGCTATAGATCGCCATAACAAAGCAGGGAGAATGACTTGTTCTTGTATGATAAAATTAGGAGTGTATGTAAAAGGCAATACTGAATCGAGGGGTGTTAGTCGACTTGTCGTTCATTATGTCAAAATAGTGTGAGGCAGCAATAAACAAGGCAAAGAGGACCCTGGACTATATTGTTAAATCAGTTGAGTTTAGATCCCCGGATCTCATTCTCAGGCAGTTACAATGCTCTGATCAGACTGCACAATGAATACTGCATACAGTTCTGGTCACCATGACATAAGGGGGCTATCCTGACACCTAAGGTCAGTGCAGAGAACAGCAACGGGAATGATCTCCACTGTTACAGAAATGAGCTACGAAGAACGATTAGATAAGTTAGCGCTCTTCAGTCTTGAGAGAAAACAACTCAGAGGGGACCTCATAGAGATGTACTACATTTTAAAATGGGATTAAACCCAGATCAATACTTTAGGATGTATCATGGCAGTACAACAAGAGGATATAGGTTTAGAGTTGTAAAGGGCATTTTCAGGACAGACACCAGAAAAGTTTTCTTTACACAGAGTCCAATCAACCACTGGAAGAGGTTGCCAGGAAAGGTGGTTGAGGCCAGGACATTAGACTCATTTAAAAAGCAGTTTGATGCAGTGATGGGTCTACAAAATACACAGCACTTTGAGATGTTCTCCTAACATGAAGAGCACTATATCAAATGCAAAGATTATGATTAGGATCAAGAGGACTCTTTGGCCCGTTTCATTTCGCCCTTTGAAAATACCAGCCCTAATATTTTTTTCAATATTGCATCAAACTGTTTCTTAGATGTTTCTTAGGTCTCAAACACCTTTCCTGCTAACGTGCACTATTCATTGAATACCAACCTTATAATGCAACACTTCACTGGTTTCTGTCCTAAAATTACCCTTCACAGCTTTGAGGTTATGGCTTCTTGTCTGCCACCTCAGCATATCTTAATGTAATGATTTGGATTTGTTTTCTGAATCTCATTAATCTTATACATCTTTGTAAGAGACCCAATGAAATGTCTCCATTCAATAGGCTATGCACATAACTGTATATATACCTTACATATTTAAAGAGATCTTAATAAACATTTGTTAGTTTGATTTTTAAGTCATTTTAATTGAATATTAAAAGGAGATTTTGTGTTTATGATCCGCAGACTCTTCATAGACCCAGGGACATTGTCCAGCCAAGGGACAGTGATGAACCCGATGAAAACATATACTGTCCCTATGATAAACGTAAAATATTCCTCCAGTTTGGGTATCAAATGGTGAGGAAGGCGGAAAGCCTGGAAACACCTGCAAGTCCTGAAGGCACATCGACATTTGACGAAACAACAAGAAAGTTCAAAGGTTATACAGGTCCAGAACTGCCCATCATACCTCAACACAATGACAGAACCTCAACTGATGAAGAGGAACAGAACGGAGACTCTGGAGGCTGCGATAAAACACAGGGGCTGCTTGTGGCACTGAGCCACGCTGCAATTTCTGTTGTGCAAGGAAGGGGCCCCAAACGTCCTCAGGGAAAAGTATGTTCCATTTGTAACAAGAATGATTGTGAATTGCACACAATTCATGTGAGGTCTGAAGCTAAAGCAGAGGTGTATTGTGTACAAGGTTAGTGCTTTCCTTCCGATTATTTTTATCCCAGCAGTTACATGCAGTGTGGATGTGTTTTGATATTCTAGCCCTTAGTTTCAAATACACCGTAATTGAATCTAATGGGTGGTTAACAGGTTCTTATCATATAATAACAATCGTTGCATTTGATAATACTTGCATTTGATATAGCCCTATCTTGGCATTGAGACTTCTCAAAGCACTTCATTCACAGAATATTACGAAAGATGATGTAAGGATATCACTACAATCGTTTCCCCCAGCCCTGGGTTCGATCCCTGGGCAGGGCGAAATGTTAGGCAAGTTTCCTTACTTCACATACCTCTGTTTACATAGCAGTAAGTAGGTACTCCTCTAGGCGGATTAAGAGAGCGAAAACAAGATAATGTTGCCCTTTCTGTCCTCAAATATTCCTGGATGCTTAACAATAACAGATAGGGAGGGATGAGCACTAAATCTACACTGGAGATTGACTTATATTGCTCAATTGCCCTGAGTTTTCAAAAGAAATAATTTATTGTGGTGGAACAGCTTGGACAGTCCTAGCTAGACAAGTGCTGGATCCGTTAACAACTGGCAAATGACCTTAGTTAATAAAGTCATTTTAAAAATATATATTAGTAATTTGATCCAAAGGACACAAGTGGTATACTTTAAATTAATGGTTTGCAGTATAATCCGTATTCCACTCCCAGATATAATAATCCTTGCATTTGATATAGCATTTTATCATTTCTTCGAGACATCTCAAAGCGCTTCACAGAATATACTGTAAAGTGAATTGACTGTATATTTTGTGGGAAAAATGTGGTAGCTAATTTCACACAGTGGTATTCCACAGACGGTCTTGGATTGAGTGACCAAATTATTAATATCTTTTTGAAGGGATTATTACCCCCGGAAAAGGGATGCGCCAATCGACTAACAACTGGGTTCTTACTTATTGCTAGGTAAACAGAGGCATGTGGACTAAGGAAACTTGAGTGTAATACAGAGTGTAATATTTTACTTGCTGCTAAGTAAGATAGTAAATGACAGGGCTGATTAAGGAGAGATTCTTTACAGAATCCGGAACAAGATGGCATAATCTAAAAAAAAGGCCTGTGAGTAGTGAACTCAGAAAGACATTCATGGAATTGTAGAATTCACTTCCTCAAAGGACTGTTAAAGCAAAGTCAATGATAATGCTTAAGACGGAAATAACTAAATATTTGGTTAGTAAGGGTAATGGAGAAAATGCATGTAAAGGATTGAGTTACAGATGAGCCTTCATCCATGGAAATGGCAGAGCAGGCTCGGTGGGCCAAATGGAATGGCCTATTCTTGCTCCAATTGTTTCTATTTGCGGTGATTTGATTTAAAAATCACCTCATGTAGGAACACCAAAGTTTACTATCTCAATCAAAGTTGTAAATAGAAAATCCTGAATATATCATGGTTAACCTGTTGGAACTTCACTTGGGGACCAGACTTTGGAACGATCAGCTTCTGAGTGGAGTTTCAGAGGGTCAGACTACGACATCGTACAATATCCATGCAGAATTTGCTATTTGCTCATCCTTCTGTAAATCTCGTCATTTATAAGCCAACAATTGAAAGTTAGGCAGCCTTTTGCAATGGGTTATCACCATCAATACAGTGTCAAATGTTATGGCCTTGAAGCAGATAAATGATATAGAAATTAAATCTATGTATTTGAGGAGAGTTAAGTTAGAAACACAGAATCTTAGAAAGACAATAAAACTGTTGGATAATTTCAGAATAAGAATAATATACAATAACAACAAGTTGTGTTGTACAGCACTCTTCATGTAGAATAATGTCTTGGTTTATGTAGATCATTTTAGGAGATGCACATCTCTAATGGGAAATTCTATAATTATTGCCAACATCACCCTTGATGTTGCATGTAACACTAAATAGGATTTTATTCAGATATGACACACACTGGGATCAGTTAGGAACTAGAGGGCATCAATTTAACTTAATTACCGAAAGAGCAAAGAGTGGGGTTAGGGGAAAAAAATTGTTACACAGAAAGTTGCCAAGAACGATGGTTGAGATAGAATTTATATTAGCTTTGAGATGGCATTAGATAAATATTTGCAAAGGAAAAACATAAAAGGATATGTTTGCCAAGAGATTATCTGACAAGAGATTATCAAATGCTGTAGGGATGGATTTAAACCAGTGTCGAGGGGGAATGGGTATCCAAGGATAAACAATGGATTAGAGGAAAAAGACAAGTGGGAAGTGTAGAGCAGGTACAAGCGGACAATTTCCTCAAATGCATGTACCTAAATGCACGTAGCCTAGGGAATAAGGTTGATGAGCTGCAGGTTCAATTGGCCGTAGGGGGTTACGATGTGGTGGCAGTAACCGAGACATGGCTCAAGCCAGGACAGGAATGGGAGTTAAATATTCCAGGATATAATGTGTTCAGGAAGGATAGAGAAGGAAGAAAAGGAGGAGGGGTGACAATATTAGTTAAGGATAAAATTATGGCTGTAGAAAGGAACGAGGCTCTGGAGGGCCCGACAACAGAATCCATCTGGTTAGAGATAAGAAATAAGAAAGGAGTGGTTACACTGATAGGGGTTTACTATAGACCACCAGACAGCGGGAAGGAGATAGAGGAGCAGATCTGCAACCAGATCGCGGATAGATGTAAGGCGAACAGAGTTGTGATAATGGGGGATTTCAATTATCCCAATATAGACTGGCAAAATAGCAGCGCTAAGGGCAAGGCAGGAGAAAGATTCATAAACTGTGTACAGGAAAATTTTCTTGAGCAGTATGTCTCCAGTCCTACGAGGAAGGAAGCATTGCTGGATCTAGTCCTGGGGAATGAAATAGGTCAGGTTGAACAGGTTTCGGTAGGGGAGCATCTAGGTAACAGTGACCATAATATTATTAGATTTAGATTACTCATGAACAGGGACAAAGTACAGTCAAGGGTGAAAATGCTTGACTGGAAAAGGGCTAATTTTGATGGGCTAAAAAGGGACCTAGAGTTGGTGGACTGGCAAGTAAGACTAGCAGGTAAAACGACTCATGAGCAATGGGAGATCTTCAAAGATATGATAGCTCAAGGTCTAAATAGATATATTCCCACAAAAGGGAAATGTGTGACAACCAAGCCAGCCTGGATGACCAGGGATATTCTGCCTAGGATGAAAAAGAAGAAGACGGCGTATGACAATTGGAAGACGCAAGATACTGAGGATAGCAAAGCATTATAGAGAGTGCAGGAGTGATCTTAAAAGAGTGATAAGACAGGCTAAAAGATCGCATGAGAAGAGGTTAGCGGGTAGCATAAAGGGGAATCCTAAATTATTTTACAAGCACATAAAGGAAAAAAGGTTAGTTAAAGGTAGGGTGGGGCCAATCAAAGACAATGACGGCAATCTTGTTGTGGAGGCAGAGGGCATGGTTGATGTACTGAACGAGTACTTTGCATCTGTCTTCACAAAGGAAATGGATGCCCCAAATGCCGCAGTATTGGATGAGAGGTAGAGGAAATAGATCAGATTACTATAGACAGAGAGGAAGTTCTGAAAAGATTGACTGGGCTCAAAATTGATAAGTCACCAGGACCAGATGGGTTTCACCCAAGGTTGCTGTGGGAGATACGGGTTCAAATAGCGGAGGCTTTGGCCATTATATTTCAATCTTCAGTGGACACAGGAGTGGTGCCAAGAGACTGGAGAGTGGCTAATGTTACACCCCTCTACAAAAAGGGGCAGAAAAACAAACTCGGAAATTACAGGCCAGTCAGCTTAACTTCGGTAATAGGAAAACTACTGGAGACCATAATCGGGGACAGAATAAATCTCTACTTAGAGGAACATGAGGTAATTAGAGACAGCCAACATGGATTTGTTAAAGGCAAATCTTGCCTAACAAATCTAATAAAATTTTTTGAAGAGGTGACTGCGAGGGTTGATGAGGGAAATGTGGTGGACGTTATTTACATGGATTTCAAAAAGGCTTTTGACACAGTACCGCATAATAATAATAATAATCCTTGCATTTGATATAGCGCTTTTCATGTCAGGAGGACATCTCAAAGCGCTTCACAGAACACACTGTAAAGTGAATTGACTGTATATTTGTGGGCGAACGCGGCAGCCAATTGCGCACAGCAATGTCCCACAACAGTGGTAGATTGAAAAAGACCAATTTATTATTGTTTTGGGTTTTGGAGGGATTATTATTAGGCGTGTGGAGTAAGGAAACTTGCCCAAGGTTTCGCCCTGCCTGGAATTGAACTCAGGTCTCTCACTTGCAAAGCGAGTGCTCTAACCACTGAGCTACAGGACTCCACAAAAGAGATTAATAAAAAAATAGAGGCCCACGGTATTAAGGGGACAATGACAGTTTGGATTAAGAACTGGCTGAGTGCCAGAAAGCAGAGGGTGGTGGTTAATGGGTGTTTCTCGAAATGGAAGGGGGTGTGCAGCAGTGTCCCCTAGGGATCGGTATTGGAACCACTGCTCCTTCTAATATATATTAATGATCTGGACTTGGGCATAGAGAGCATTATTTCCAAGTTTGCAGATGATACTTTTCCCATTAGAGCAGAGAAGGTTACGCGGGGACCTGATAGAGGTCTTCAAGGTCATTACAGGTTTCGACAGGCTAGATAAGGAAAAGCTGTTTCCGCTGGTAGGTGTGACTGTGATCCGTGGTCACAGTTTTAAGATATCTACCAAAAGAAGCAGAGGGGAGATTAGAAGAAATTTTTTCACTCAGCGAGTTGTTCGAATTTGGAATGATCTGCCTGAAAGGGTAGTGAAGTCCGATTCGATAATAGCTTTTAAGAGAGAACTGGATAGGTATCTGGGGAAGACGGGTTTGCAGGGTTATGGGGAGAAAGCTGGTGACTGGGGTTAGTGAAAGTGACTTGCTCTGTCAAAGAGCCGGCACAGACTCGATGGGCCGAATAGCCTCCTTCTGTGCCGTAACATTCTGTGAATCTATATGGGGAAAACACTGGAGAATCCATCTAAACAGATGGTTCTTTCAGACAGCCAACACAACATAGCCTGAATGCTCTCTTAAGGTACATTGTCCAGAAGAGGAGAAAGGTTTATTGCTCATCTGGCCATTCCACACCAGACTCATACATGGGACCCATACAGTTTAGGTGTAAATTTTTTCCATTCCTTCAAAATTATATAACATGGTCTCACAGTACTCTTATCGCTTTTCTTTACGCGTGAGTTACACGCTCCTTTCAGGTGCACTCTGAAAGTCACAATCCTTCACTTCTCATTGTTGTCAAAGATACAAGCCCAGTCAGAGCAATCTCACAAACTATCCACAACACATTCGCTCTCTTAAATTATTCTCATTTATTCCAACAAATACCAGTAAACAATAACTTTCCCAAATGCAACACAGTACTTAGCTTAAACAGACTTTAATATATCATGAAATCTTATATTTTTAAGAACTACTGAGCCTCCCTAAACCATGACCTCTCGAGAAATATAGAAGACATGACCTTACCTAATTTTACCCCTTCAAAATTTCAGGATTTGAGTTGTGTTAGTTCAGGTGTTAATCCAACTCCGACCCTTGCTCTCTTCCCCAAATTTAGCTCAACCACCCTCCACCACCACCACCTGTATACCCCAATTTAGTTCTTGCGACCTTTACAACCAAAAATGGAATTCAAAGGTTATTTTGTCCAATCATATTCCATTCTTCATTTAGCCAATCACATTCCCAAACTAATCCAATCGTTCCTTCACACCACTTTAGACACCTGGTCCCAAGTGTCAAGAATTCATAAAAATAAATTTTGGAGTCATAAAACCACTTAATTTATGGTTAACCCAGACCAAGAGGCACCAATCTATTGCATCCATCATGTCTCCTTTACACTTGGAGTCCTGTAGCTCAGTGGTTAGAGCACTTGCTTTGCAAGCAAGACACCTGGGTTCAATTCCAGGCAGGGCGAAACCTTGGGCAAGTTTCCTTACTCCACACGCCTAATAATAATCCCTCCAAAAAACCCAAAAAACAATAATAAATTGGTCATTTTCAATCTACGACTGTTTGTGGGACATTGCTGTGCGCAATTGGCTGCCGCGTTCGCCCACAAATATACAGTCAATTCACTTTACAGTATATTCTGTGAAGCGCTTTGGGACGTCCTCCCGACGTGAAAAGCGCTATATCAAATGCAAGGATTATTATTATTATTATTGTCAAATGCTAATATATTGATAAGCTAAGTGATTTTCAACCTAAACAGATATATAAAACATATGTGTCCCTCAGATGATAGCCACTGTGACCCATCATCTTGAACCCAAATTCACCTCTGGCTCAGGAATGTTTTTTGTTAATTTCAAGTCTTTTAACTTTAATTCTTGTTTTAACCTTCATATATCTCTTGTCCTCTACCTCAGAATGGTAATGAAAAATATTGTTACTTGAGTGAATACCCAATGCTTCTAAATCAATGTGCATCAAACTTTAGGGTCTAATACACATTAATTCATAAAAAAATGGAATATTGAATCCTGTATATATCTGGATGTGTCTCACACCAAAAACTGGAACTCCATTTGATGATCTTAGCTGATCTCCTGCAATACACGTTCTTGGAAGTGAACTGGAGGTCATCATTCAAGTAAAGTATCATTGGTTTACATTGGGGTACATCTAGATACATAAAGAATTCAATATTCAGAAACCTTTTTATAAGTTGCTATATATTAGATACCAATTTACAAATGCCTCGGACACAAAGACCTCAAGTATTTTTTGTAACACCAATATTCTGTCCACAGAAACACTGGCTCCCAAAGACTGCTGTGAGATGATAATGAAGGTGGTGAGGAGCGACTGTCCGTACTTAATTCGGAACGAGTATGATCAATGCTTACGACCTGGCAATGAGCGCAAAAAGATAGTCCTCAGTCGCCAGGACTCTGATTCTGGTAGGTAACACTGTTTGAACTCATTTACATAATCCATTTGGAGACCTGCAGCTCAGTGGTTAGAGCACTCGCCTCGCAAGCAAGAGGCATAGATTTGATTCCCAGCAGGGCAAAACATTGAGCAAGTTTCCTTACTTCACACATCTCTGTTTACCTAGCACTAAGTAGGACCCCGGTTGTTAGTCGATTGGCGGATCGCTTTTCCAGGGGTAGTAATTTCTTTTTAAAAAATTTTTTTAATTGGTCACTCAATCCACAACTGTTCGTGGGACTCTGTTATGAGTATTTCACTGCTGCGTTTCGCCCACAAAATATACAGTGAATTCACTTTACAGTATATTCTGTGAAGTACTTTGAGACGTCTCGAAGACATGATAATGTATTGCATCAAATGTAAGGATTATTATTATTATTATTATATTGAAAGTACTTCATGGGTAACACTATCAAGCCCCATAACCTGCTATTTGATGAATGATCAATTTACCAGAGAATTGTTGGCTTGGATGTGAAGAAAATCTGGTGTCATTTTCAAGTAGCGTCAACAGGATCTTTAATGTTCATTTGAACAGAACCTCAGTTTACCATCTCATTGAAAGGACAAACCCAATAAAGCAGCAAAGCACAGTACTGGGATGGAATGTCAATCAGGATTAGCAGCTCAAGTTCCAACATGGGACTTGATCCCATAACCTTCTCACCCAAAGGTGAGCTGGCAAGGGACTTAGCAGAGACTCATCTCACTGTCTGCCTTTTCCTCTCATAGCTCAGATGACTGTTTTCTATTATAAAAGCAATGTGATTCCAAACCCATTTGGTGGGATCCCTGTAGTGCTCAACTTCTTGAAGACAAACTGCTTCTTGGCATGTCACTGTGAAGGAAACAATGTCCTGCTGAGAATAGAGGTGAGTGATTCATCTGACCCATGCTTCAAACTGTACAGGAATGCAGATGCTACTCCACATATTTTGTTGCTTCCCTTGCGATTACCACCAGAGCACTCAACACGTCAATGGTTAGGGCAATGTTTTTTGAAACATGAGAATTGAAAATTGCGCTATGTGCTATGTCAATCAGCACTGGTGACATTTATCACATCGCCAGTTGGTAATAAAGACTTTTGAGTGTGACAACCCCTCTCTCTCCGCCTCCTTCCCATTGCCCAAGTTGATCACAGTGGTCGGGCCTGAAACTAGCCCACAGCTGTTGTTGGATTTTCCAGCACATGGAACAAGGCATTAGAATACTAATGTTAGCAGAATACTAGTTTAACTCAACCCAAATAATCACAGTTAATCCAGTATCTCACGAACATGTACTCCAATGCATTCCATAAGACAGGAAGTTCAATGGCAAATATGGATGGCTTTGGGAACATTCAATCAGTGAATCAATCAGTGACAAAACTGGCCCATGTGGCCCCACTGCATATATCATTGTTATCAATAATAATGAACACATCAAATGTCCTAATTCTCACTCTGTGGATTTTAGAGATGTAAAACTTCCCTCTGCACAATTCAGGATTCTCCTCAACTTTGGCCAGATAAATGTCAATCTACATTCAAACCCAGTTCCTTTTTTTGCTCAGCCAAACTGATCAGCATATTTAAAAAGTCTCCACAAATGCATGTGCTCCATTTGTCTGAACTCCTAGAGTTCTTCTGACTCTCCCTTTCCCCACTTACAAAGTCTGCCTCAAAACTTATCTCTTTGCTTTCAGTCATCTTCTTGAGCCTTCCCCACCCAGTTTGAGTCCTACCTCATGAACCGCCAGCAGTACATCTCCACAAATGGCTTTTCCTCCAGCTCTTACCCCGTTACCTGCGGGGTACCCCAAGGATCCATCCTTGGCCCCCTCCTAATCTTCCTAATCTATATGCTCCCTCTTGGGGATGTCAGTGCAGATATGGGGTACACTTCCATATGTATGAGGATGACACCCAACTCTATTTTTCCACCTCACTTTGCGACCCCCAGTCCCCTGATGTTCTGTCAGCCTGCCTGTCAGATCTCAGGGGCTGGATGAGCGCGAATTTTCTTCAGCTAAATGTTAACAAGACAGAAGCCATACTCTTTGTCTCTTGTCAACGTCTTAAATCGCATGGTTCTCATCTCGTCCACCTACCTGACCTCCCCCTAAAGCTCTCCGAACCTGTACGCAACCTAGGCGTCAGGTTTGACCCCCAATTATCCTTCCTCCCCCACATCCAGTCCCTCAGCAGCACCTTTTCTTCCACCTCTGATGCATCGCCCCTCTCCACCAATATCTCACTCCAAAAGCCGCCGAAACCCTGGTCCATGCCTTTGTCACCTCTTGGCTGGACTATTCAAATGCCCTCTTCACCGGTCTCCCCTCCACTACTATTCATAAAATCCAGGTCATCCAGAATTCTGCTGCCCGTATTCTTACCCGCACCAAACTCCGCTCCCCGATTACCCCAGTCTTTGCCAGACTGCACTGGCTGCCTGTCCCAGAGAGGATCGATTTCAAGATCCTCATTCTTGTCTTCAAATCCCTCACTCCTCCTCACCCACTTACCTCTCTGACCTCCTCTCTCCTCACAACAGTGCCTGTTGTCTTTGCTCCACGGGGTCTGGCCTCCTCCTTGTCCCCCGAATCCTCCGCTCCACCATCGGTGGCTGTGCCTTCAGCCACTACAACCCAAGGCTCTGGAACTCCCTTCCTCACTCCCTTTGTCTCGCCCCTCTCTTCCTATTTTCAGGTCTCGGCTGAAGACCTTTCCTTTAGACCGCTCCTTTGGTCATCTTCTTCCCCCTCCCCCTGGCTCAGCCCCGGGATCCGTTATTGTGAAACGCTCTGACACACTATCCGGCGTAGAGGGTGCTATATAAATCCAAGCTGTTGTTGTTGTTGTTGTTGTTATACATACCCTCTTCATTCTCTCCCTTGAGTGCCCTGTCAGTTGTGTTAAGCGCTTTGAATCATTCTCCTAATGTGAAAGGCATTGCATAAATGTAAATTATATTTGTAATGGAGTCCACACTCTTTCCCCAGAGGGACACCCCCTGCTTAATTAATCCCCAAAAGTATTTGGCACAGGTTGTTAAGAGCCCAGAGTGCATGTTACGGTACTCTGGACTTTAACCAGCTAAAATTACACAGCATGCCTTTGCAAACACTGGCAAGCTTCCCTTAGAACCATAGAAATATACAGCATATAGGAGGCCATCTGGTCCCTTTTTTATCCTTGAAGAAGCCATCTTCCTAATCGCAGGTCCCTGCTCTTTCCCCATACCCTCTAACATCTCTGCAGGTGTCCGTCCAGTTCTTTTTAAAATTATCCCAATGACTCCACTCTGACGCTCACCCCTGGCAAAAAAAACTCTATACCCTGATGATACTCTGGGAGAAGAAGTTCTTCCGAAATTCTGCTTTTATTCTGTTAGTGACAATCTTCCCGATGCTTGTCCAACTCAGACCACTAAACTCAGCTCCAAATCTGGATGATCGATACATATTCATTTCATACTTTCAGGAATGCACCTCCACATCCCTCAAAAGTATCAGAAAAGACAGCTCGTACTGGCATTTCATGTTCTACATGAAGCAGCAATTTGATGGAAGTTGCAGCTTTGAATCAGCAAAATACCGGCAATGGTTCATTAACAACCAAACAACAAGAAGGATTGCTGAAATGAAAAGAACTGTAGAAAAACCACTGGATGTAGATTTTGTCTTTTTATTGGTAAAAACCTGAGTGTCTTGTAGGGCGGCGGGAGGTGACTCGACAGAAATTGAGAAAAGTATAATGTGGTTGTTTAAATAGGCAGTATGCTGAATTATATTTATTTCTACTTGTTTTATATAACATCTCTCTTGAAGTGGGACCTTTTTTTAAATTATAATGCAATACTTACTCCAGCGATCTCCTGTCTTTTATAGGATCAGTTCCATTGACAGACATGGCTGTGAGCCCGTCATGTCTCTGATGGTGCTGTGACAGCCTGGGAAATGAAGCTCAAGTTTCAGGTTGGTCACATGCCATCGTGCTTAAAGTGGCAGCTCTGGCAGGTTAAGAGGAGTACTGAGCACTTGAAATTATTTCCCCCCCTCCATTTTTCTCCTCCAATGTTTTCCCCCCCTTTCTCTGGGAGGAGTCGGACTCCTTTTTCTTTCAAGTAAAGGGCATTTCAAATAGGCCCCCATTACATTCCTGTACCTCACCCAGGTAGCTAAATGTTTTAGCTGATACTATAATGTTTTCGTCTTAATAGTTCTAATCGACAGGTTTGGGGTTTTTAATCTCTAACATCAACAATGAGTGTAAATAGCAAATTGCATTAGCTTCAAATAGGAATTGCTCGGATGTGCTGGAACCAGAGCCCCTCCACCTCCTTCTCCTGACACGGTTCTCAATGCTGACTTCCATGTAGCCAAGGGTTGGGCATTCCACTCCCACTTTGTGGGATTGTGGCTTTCGGCAGAACAAAATGCTCTAAAGTAAATCATACAATAGACCCATTATCGTTGATTTTGCAGTTCAAGTGCTGAGAATCCCAGTGAGGCTTTACAGCTCTTTAACACAACACACAATGATTGTAAATAGAAGGTGCAATGTGATCCGCTGAGGAAGTAATCTGATTTCTACCACTGTATGTATATGTAATGTGTTGGGAAACTGGCCTTTGAATAAAAATGAAGAGAAACCATTCATTTTACAAGATAACCATCTCTTTTCATTCCTTCCGTTTCAATAGTCATGACCTCAGTTAATTTTTTTGGTCAGCGGGTGTCTGACACACACAGCCACCCATTATCATGCTTAAGGGTATCCAAGCCAAACTGAGAGTTCCATGCATGCAACCTACTTATGGAAGTTCCTGTGTTTGGAATGGAGTACAGAAGGACATGGAGTCCCAGAGGGACATTTCCTGCTTACCTAATTCCAAAGAGTATTAGGCAGAGGTTGGTTAGACTCCATTCTGTGCATTCAGGTACTGCTAGAATTCAACCAGCTAAAACCACATAGATTTCCATACAATGCAATATCTGGCATATGAATATAGAAACAGCCATTCTATAAGATCACGGCAGATCTGTACCTCAAGTCCAAATACCCATCCTTGCCCCGTATCCCTTAATGACCTAACAAATAGATATCAGCTTCAATCTTGAAGATGTGAATGGATTCAGCATCCACAGCCTTTTGAGGGAGTGTTATAGATTTCCACTACCCTTTGGGTGAAAGACTACCTCCTAGTTTCACTTCCAAAGTGGCCTAACTCTAATTTTAATTATGCCCTTGATCTGGATTCCCCTACTAGAGGAATTAGTTTCTCTGTATCTACCCTATCAAATCCTTTTATGATTACAAGCAAACTTTCTGCTACTTGTCTAGCTGGGACCACTCTACCTATGTGGGGTTTGACTTGGAAGGTTAACAGGAGCTGAGCGGGAAGAATCCCTAGCCCCAGTGATAGGTCTGCCTCTCCAAGACCTACAGATGAGCTATGCTGTCATCAGCAGTGCCCTGGAGTACATCAGATTCACTTGAATCAGGAACTGGAATACTGAGATCAGCTCATAGTGACTGAATTCAGTTATTCCCAGGAGCGTAGTCATGAGTTGGTCATTTGACCACGATTGAAGCAGATATTTCTTGTAAAAGCTAATTGAGCTGGTTAAGGCTTGCTGGAATGCCCTAGGGACCTGAAATGCCATTTTTGAAATCTTACAGTGGGTCAGTCTCAGAACTGTCAGCATCTTCCTGATCAGACTGTGTCAGGAAGTTCAGGATAGCTCTTTGGTGAACAATTCACAACTTGTACTTATAATAGCACCTTTCACTTAGGGAGAATGTCTCAAAGTGCCTTACAAAGATCAAGTGGTAGGTTGAACTGCAAGGGAGAAAAGGGAAGGAGGTTGCCGAAGACACAGTCAAAGTGATGTCTTACAGAGCAGAGAGAGAGAGGGTGAAAGATAGAGGATTTCAGAAGTGAATCTCATAACAAGGAGGAAATACAGCATGAATGTTCCAAGCAGGGAGAGGAAGAAAAGCTTGAGAATTCTATGCATCATTTAACAATGAGAATTAAAAAAAAAGCATCCTCAGGAAAGAGGTAAGGTGCTAACTTTCACCAGTGGTAAAAATTGCTTCCTATGTGGACTTCAAACACAGTAAACTGTATGGATAAGCCATACATTAGAAGACCTTGGGTGGAAATCGAGAGAGAATAATGTGGACTCTGTGAAATTGGATCTTTATATTTTTATTGGTCTGCAACCCCCAAAGTGGGATACAAAGAGGTTGTAAAATTTAATAGACGCCCCCCGTCCTCCCTCCCTAACTACCACTGAAAATGAACCAGGCTATATCATTTGGTATCTCATGCTTCCTCAGGAGAGAGTAACCCATCCTCTTTGGATAGCCAGATAGTGTTTGGATGGATGAGAAGATCAAATTATTACTGCAGTATTTCCACACTGCTTTGCAAAGCAAATAATCTTCCCATACATGGAAAATCCATTATTAGGTGAAGTCACCCAAATATACCCATTTGGGTCTAATAATTTAAAACAAGGGAAGGGTCACTGTGAGGCAGGTATCAAATTATCAATAACTAGCTCTACCCGTTGCAGCTACTCTTGCAACCAAAGGATCCAATATGGAATGTAGATTGACAGACAGACAAACACACAAACAGACATTTCATCTTTATCTATACTCATCTGGGAGGACTCCTGTGGGAGGAATCATTTTGGCTTTGCTATTCTTTGAGTGGTCAACTCATCTTGGCATGCTGTGTCAGTCCTTTCAGCATTGAATTATAGCCGCACTGTTCGTTGTTCTTCAGTTTCATTTAATGGGCCTTCTCTCTTTTGTCTAGTATTTTTACTTATCCTGAAAGGTTTGATTTTTGCTTAGGCATCTTTACAATGATGAATACAATGTATAATTTATAATCACTGGGAAGTCCTCCCCACGTGAAAGGCGCTTTAAAAATGTAATTTTGTTTTTGTTGCATCGGCTTAGCTTTGTCTGTGTTCTTTATTTTGTTCCAGCCGCCGCTTGGCTACATGCGTGCTCTATGACGTAGGAAGCCACAGCGCCATGGTCAGCTGACGCGGCCACCAGGTGTAACTGCAGTGTATGTGTGTACATAGGTGCTCTGTTAAGCATGATGCCACAGCACCAGTTTGACTCAGCAGCCACCAGGTGTAACTGCACTGAAAAATGCGAAACTGAAATACATTTTAGGTTATAACTCATGAACGATAGGAGATACCCATGTCAAATATGCCCATGTCACTCCTAGATGCAAGACCTTTCTGGTGCAATATAAATCATGTCTCTTTATCGATCAGTTATTTAAATCCTTCTTGAAGCACACAGACAGACAGACAGACAGACAGGTTTTATTAGTATAGAAGATAGATAGGCAGTGTGCAACTCTCTCTCAGCTGGTCTCAAACACATGATAGTACATGGTAGACAAGAGGATGCATTATTTCAACCTGAACTTTCTGTAGTCCTTTCTCACATTTTAGGTTTGAGTCACTCATTGAACACCAGGCCCAGGGTTAGTATGGCTCACATTCCAGCTACAGTAATAAATCTAGTTCATCACAGTGACCCTCCATTGTACAATAAGGGCATTCATATCTAGACATTATTAGGGCTATATCTTTTCCCGAGTGTAATCTTAACAGAGACTTTGGGGGGTACTGGAGATTTTGTTTTGTGTGCAGCCCAATCAAGGCACATATAATACTAGACTGATAAAATCGCATGAATTCTGTTTTCAGGAATGACATGGACTTTAACTGTGACGTTTAAACTCATTTAATTCTTCCAGTAAAGGAGTTTGAATAGGACAAGGCTAAAGGAATTGCACAAAGTCTTACGTTACAGAAAAATGCCTTGATAACTTCCTTTTACATTGCTGTATTATTCAATGATTCTTCAATGGTAAAAGCTGAATTCTTTACCCCTTTGTCAAAATCAGGTTCTTCGATTGAACTAGGATTTTCATATACATCTGTTTCCTTCGCCTTCCTATATCAGGGAAAGAACAGCGATATCATTAATTTACCATGGGTCACCCTCAGCTATTAATCTTATGCAGATCTGAAATCCACAATGCTGTAAAGCTGTAACTTCACAGCGAGACTTCAGTCTCTCTAATTTGGGCTCCTAGCTGCTACTTAGCTGCTAATGTTTTAAGTTTGCAATTTACTAAAACAAATTATTATCAGTGAAAGACCACAATTTGCAAGTCAAATGCCACTAGCTCAGCATCATACACCTCAAAATTGAGAATAGTATGCTTTGGGTGGGGGAAGGGATTCAGAATTTAGGATATTTGAAGCACTAAATATTGAATGCATCAAACTGACCCACTTATTACATTTGTATAGCAACGCCATATCAACCTCCTCTCAGCAGGCTGAGGTCTGCTCCACGTCAGTCAGCCCCACCACTGGCGCTCAGACCTTCAGCCTTTCTGCCCTCAACCTTTGGAACTCCATCCCACATTCCCTTTGCTTCGCTCCCTCCCTTGCCTCCTTCAAGGCACATTCTCAAAACCCTCCTCTTCAACCTTACTGGTCAATCTGAGTTTTGAACTTTCCAGTTAAACATGACATACTGAAACCTATTTAAATACGTGTCATCATTTTTAAATTTTTGAGGATTACACTAGAAACAGCAAGATTCTCGAGCACCTTCAATAGCAATCAGCTAAAACGTGAGTCCTACCAAGTCTTTTTGCTATTGTGCCTTTGTTCTCGTTAAATACCAGGCAACAATAATAGGCACATAGCATCAGTAATGATCATATCATTGTAGGCTCCAGCTATTTACTAAATTGTTCTTTCACACTACACACTATGGGCTGAACAATGCTATGAAGCTAGACGTGAAAAATGCAATGCCTGATGTGTTCATTATACCTACGTAAAGATGATAATTATCACATCACTAACAACTGCAGTTAATAATTATTGAATGACCCTGCGTGTCAATGCAATGCCCCTACCCTCACCCAATGATTGTACCTGAACCGACTGGCAGTTACCATTGGCGTTGCTGTCTACAAATGTGGTGTTTCAGGTCACTTCATGCAATGCCAGTTTAACTCAATCTGAGTTACTTACTGTTTTTTAGCTCTCTGTCCGGTAATAATCAGCAAAGCTAGCGCGATGCAAACCATGCCCATGACCACTCCAAACAGGATGAGCCAGACTGTCACCGAGGATTTACTCTGAGGCGCAAGAGTGGGGGGAATGCCCACAAATTCCAGCGTTTTATCATCCAGTAAAAATGCACTGTTGAACCGATGTTTATTCATCCTATTGGGATAGAAAATAAGCAAAATAGTATTGAAATATTTGGAATCTTTAGGATACTTCAAAATGAGGTTCATGGATATGAAAGACATTTCTCGCTATCAGTTGAATAAAGATTAGCTCAGGGTAATTGGCCAGTGGATCTCGTTCTATTTTTCCACCGTCTGTTGACAGCAAAGATGAGATTATTTATTATTATTATTATTATTATTTATTGTTTTGACACATGTTCATATAGCCAGTGCTTGGTATCTACCTCGGCTTGCAGGAGGCTGCTGAAAGAACCGATGGAACCATTGCTTCTTGACGGCCATGTGGGCCACTTCCAGCCCACGGACCACAGGTTGGCTACCTCTGCTCTAAAATCTCCAGTGTTGCACCAAACTATTGACAGTGTCACTTGGAGAAGAGGTTATAGTTGGTTCAAACATGACCTTGGGCAGTTCTTTTTAACATGAAAAATTACCTTAAAATATCCATTTTAAGCAACCGATGTGACATAACATCACTCTCATTTTCTTTCCTGATCTGATGGGTTATCGTCTAAGAAGAACTCTCACAAGCTAGGAATGCAGCTTCCCCTTTAATTCTGCAAAAGTAGCACTAGTTTGGGAACTTGCATTACCTGATGGCTTGCTCCACGTCTGCTTTTGGAATAGTCGTGTTGTCCTTAGGGTTCTTAACAATAAAATAAAATGAAATCCTTTGAGTAGAATTGGACATGTGCACATGAGTTATCCTGAATTAAAAAANGATAAAATGAATGGAATGTAGCCCAGCCCAGGTAAAGAGGAAGCATGTTCTGTTCATAGAATCATTGAAATGACATAGGAAGAGGCTATTGGGATCATCAAGCTCATCCACTGGAGGTGACTACTGTAGTCTATTCCAGTTGCTTTTACCCCAGTTCATTTATATTCTTCTTTTTCAAAATAAAAAGACCTCCTAGATTTTTATTTATAACTACGCAGTCACTACACTTGACAGTAAATTCTGTGGAGAGCTTTGAGAAGTTTTGACTACATAATATCATAATATTGCTGTCTCAAATGCAAGAATTATTATTGTTGTAATCCCTCCTTACAACATGCAGTGAAATGAAACTTCTTCAATCATTTCACCCGTTATCTCGCACCATTTCACCTGTCATCTTGCCACCACTACTAATAAATTCATTTTACGACTGTGACAATCACATGATACTCACAGATGACAATAATTGAATAGTACCCCATCATGTCTATTCACTACAATAATCCTCTAATAACCCTTACATTTGATATAGTGCCTTATCATGTCACTAAAACATCTCAAAGTGCTTCATAGAGGAGTGACTGTGTATTTGCAAATATACCAGCTAATTTGCACACAAGAGCTATGAATTAAATGACCAATTGTAACTGCTCAAAAGCCCCACAAAACCCCACAGTTAAATGGAGTAAATGACTGGAGCTGAAAAATTAATGGTCAGTTATATTTTTTTGAAAATCACAAAACGTAATAAATAGTGAAACCTCCTGATTATTACACTGTTCAGTGAACATTACATTTATTTCCAAGGAGTTTCTACAGGGTGACTAAGAATAGTGAGAGGAGACAAGGTAATCCTGGGTGTCACAGGAAAAGCCGTGATTCACACACAACCATGCACAATTACTTACTCAAAATTTAAAGTTTCACTTTTAACCTCTGCCCAGTATTTCCTCATGGAATAAGCTACAGTTGCTTGGAAAAAATATTCTTCGTTTGCATTCCATTCATACTGAAAGCAGATAAACAGTTTGGTTAGTAACTGATTATAATTGTATGAGTTCTTCCTGAGAGGGATAGCCATAAAATATTGGATAACCAGACCCAAGACTCCACAAGATATGTGGATTCCCATAGTTCAGTGGTTAGAGCACTCGCCTTGCAAGCGAGAGAACTGAGTTTGATTCCTGGCAGGGCAAAATGTTGAGCAAGTTTCCTTACTCCATGCGGCTCTGTTTACCTAGCAGTAAGCAGGAACACCGGATATTAGTCGATTGGTGGATCACTTTCATGGGGTGATAATTTCTTCAAAAAAAATTGGTCAATTCAATCCACGACTGTCTGTGGGATACTGCTGCTGCGTTTCGCCCATAAAATATACAGTCAATTCACTAGAAGGCGTGATAAGGGGCTACATCAAATGCAAGAATTATTATTATTATTATTATTTTGTGGCCAAAATGCAGCAGCCAGTTTGCACAGCAATGTCCCATAAAGAATGTGTCAGATGATTCCCACTGATAATTTGCTTGCAGAGATGTGTGTGTGTGACTATTTAAAAAGCAAGTCTCAAGACCCTCCTCTTTGACTGCGCATTCGGCCACCCTCCTACCCTTCCTGCCCTCCACCCACCCTGATCTCATCACCCTACCCCGATCCAAATCTCTGACTGTCCAGCGCCTTAGGACATCCTCCTGACATGAAAGGTGCTATACAAATATAATTTGTTGTTGTTCTGTTGAAAAGCACACTTACTGCTTTCTCACCAAGGGCAGTCTTCAAGCTGATCCGTACTTTGAATGCCTCTGCAGCTTCTGAAAATAGTAAGATATAAAAGTTTGGTTTTCTGTACGCTCAGCAAAGGAACCTGAAATTTTATCTAAAAATCTGCACAATAGTTAATTCTTACTGCATTTTATATGTTTTATTTTACTACATTTTGTGAGGCCTCAATGGAATACTTCTTGTATTTTAAAATATCTAGTAAATTATGATAAGCCTTACATGTTAGAGGTGGAAAATAAAGCATCCATGCACAAATAAAAGTGCTTAGACCAGCAAAGGTTCTATACGTTCTGACAAAAGGTCATCGACCTGAAAAACGTTAACTAATTTTCCTCTAGGTGCTGCCTGAACTGCTGAGTGTTCCCAGCGACTTCTGCTTTTATTTAAGGTTGTATAGGTGCTTTGGGTAGAACAAAGCTTCATGATTCTGGTGACATGCAGGATGCCTTCACGTAGTTATGTTAATATTTATCTGGCACAATAGAATTGAATTTCGAGAATGCGTAAGTTTGAAACCAAAACCTTAACAGTCCCTCTCTGATCGTAATACATATGGAGGCTAAGCCTCCATTGTCGTCTCCCATTCTCTCTTGTTATTTTCCCAGGAGCTACCCAGAATTACGAACATTCTTACCTGAGACAGACTTCTGGTCAAATTGCTCTTCATCTGGAAACAAAAAAAATATTAACAAACTACAAGCACTATGTTACTGTTGGTGCTGCTGTGAAATGATAGGCCCTCATGTCATGTTTGGTGAGAACCCTGGGGAGTAGTCTTTCGCATTCTTACCCGCACCAAACTCCGCTCCCCGATTATCCCAGTCCTTGCCAGACTGCACTGGCTGCCTATCCCAGAGAGGATTGCCTTCAAGATCTTCACCCTTGTCTTCAAATCCCTCCACTCCTCTGCACCCCCCTACCTCTCTGACCTCCTCTCTCCTCACAACAGTGCCCGTTGCCTTCGTTCCACCGGGTCTGGTCTTCTCCTTGTCCCCCGAGTGCTTCGCTCCACCCTCGGATGCCGTGCCTTCAGCCACTATGCCCCGAGGCTCTGGAACTCCCTTCCTCACTCCCTTCGCTTCACCCCCTCTCTTCCTATTTTCAGGTCTCAGCTGAAGACCTTTCTTTTAGACCGCGCCTTTGGTCACCTTCCTCCCCCTCCCCCCCTGGTTCGGCCCCAGGATCCGTTACTGTGAAGCGCTCTGAGACACCGTCCGGCGTGGAGGGCGCTATATAAATCTAAGTTGTTGTTGTTTGTATTTTGTGCTGGGGGTGACCCTGTTCTTTCTGACATGAAAGGCGGTATACAAAGGTAATCTGTTGTTGGTTGTTTCAGTGTTGCTAGAGTCAAGGGGGAGGTCTCGTTTATGGTTAAAACTCCTGTGAAGTGTGTGGTAAGGATTCTGGGAGGCAATGAATTGGACTGTAGTCCAAAGTTGATGCACCTCCTTCATCAGGCAGGATGACCACACACAGTAGCCTAAAATAAGCATATGACCAGAATGTATTGAACCTTTGACTACAATTACATTAACACTTATCTGTCAGGGCAGAGTTGAATTTGCAGAGTGCATTAGATTGGTGCTGACTCCTGAACCATCCCTCCCTCAATGTTCTGTATATAGAGGCTGAGCCTAAACAATGCTTTCCTGTTCTCTCTTGTTAGTTTGCAACACAAGTGATGTTCTCATGAGTCACACAGAATTGAGGTCATTCTTACCTGATTTACTGATTAGGTCAACGTGGTGTCTATCTGCGTCTGAAACAAAACAAAAAACTACTAAGCAGACTACAAACATTTTGTTATCCGTTATCCTACTGGGAAAGTACAGCTTTCCCTTTTTTGGTTAGTCAGGTATTTTGACACACATCGAAATCCATCATAATACTTAAGAGTATCCAAACAGAGTTTCACATATGTACTCTGTTTACCTAGCGGTAAGTAGGAACTCAGTTGTTAGTCGATTGGCGGATCGCTTTTCTGGGGGTAATAATTCCTTCAAAAAAAATAATAACAATAAATTTGTCACTCAATCCATGACTGGTTGCAGGATACTACTGTGAGCAATTGGCTGCCGAGTTTTGCCCACATAATATACAGTCAATTCACTTTACAGTTTATTCTATGAAGTGCTTTGACACATCTCGAAGACATGATCAGGTGCTAAATCAGATGCAAGGATTATTATTATTATGTATGCCATCCAAGCAAAGAAATGTCCCTGTGTCAGAAATAGAATGCGCACTTTGCTTCAGAGGCAAGAGCTTGCTTCACCTAATTCTGGGAGGTAATAAACAAAGTAATAGACAAAGACAAAGCTTGGGGACCACAGAGTACTTCTGGAATTTGATCAGGTAAAATTGTCATTCCAAATACTTTATAGTAATATTCCTGCTGCTTGTCCAGCTAGACCACCCTACCTGTCAGGGCTTTGACTTATAGATTAACAGAAACAGCTTACATTTATATGCTGCCCTTCATGCAGAATGACATCTTGGAAGACTTAGAACAAGACTAGCAGGAGCCAAGTAGAAAAAATCCTTCCCCCAGTGCCTTGTCTGCCCAAGAAGTCCTGCGAATATGCCAAACTGTCTGTTCTGTCGTCAGTATAGTTTTGACGTAATGGGGATCCATCTGGTTCAGGAACTGAACCACCAAGATTGCCACAGAAGTCCTATGCCATGTGTGAGTAGATTCCTGGGGACTAGGCTGTTGCTTATATTTTGAGAGTGTTCTTTAAGGGATGCTGGAGACCATTTCAATTAGCAGTGCCATTGACTCTTTCCAGCAGTTATTTGGTGAAGTGTTGGTAGAGCAATATGGTCAGAAGAGGCCTGTGTTGCCTTTCCACATCACTAGTGTGCTGTGTTTACATTAAGGCTACACATTACAGTAACAAGCATAGGAAAGGTTAGGAGTGAAATACATGGTGGAAGAGTTAATGACCATGGAAAAGATGGTACTGCTAGGTAGATTACAGAGAGATCAACATATAGGGTACATACATGGAGTCCAGGTGGGGTCCCAACCAACATGTCTGCCTTTGTCCTGGTTATCTTTCTTCAGCCACTCATACAAGGGTTTGAAGTAGTTCAGAAGAGGTCTAGCATTCATTCTGGTTTGACCAGTTACTTCTTCAAGTGCTCTGGTCCATGATTTTGACTTTCCTAGTTTAAGCATGTTACTGGATAGGAGACACAGAAACACAACATGGTTACTAACTTTGGATCTTTGGATAGAGGCATGATGAACAACCACCATCAAAGAACCTTTGCTTTGTACATCGTCCATTGTAAAGAAGAGTTCATACAAAGTTAGGATAGCCCATAAAATATATAGTCTTTACAGTGCACTTTACATTTTATAATATATAAAATGTTTCAGCACCTTGGGACGTCCTCCTGACGTGAAAGGCGCTATACAAATATAATCTTGTTGTTATATACTGTAAAGCGCTTTGCGATGACTCAACGACATGAAAAGGCGCTATATCAAATGCAAGGATTATTATTAACAGAAACAGACCCCTGCCTGCAAGCTTGCTTCATTCTTTGCCAACAATATGTAATCGTAAGTTGTTTGCAATTCAAAGGCTTTTGTCAATACAGCTTCTAACCTGAGTATATGGAATGGTGAATCTAGCGAAATAAAGGTGTGTGTGAAGGGGGAGGAGAGTGTGGAATTGAGCCAAACAGTGCAACGTCATCACCTCACCATAACCCTCCCCAAGTCACACACCATCCTGACTTGGACATACATCACTGCTCCTTTACAGTTGGTGGGTCAACGTTCTGAAATTCCTTCCCAGACAATGTTGTGAGACCCCCTTTTGTCATACGGTCTATAGCAGTTTAAAAACCACCACTTTCTCTGGGAAACAAGGCCCACATCCGAGGACAGAATTGAAACAAAATGCAGTCAATCATTGCATCAAATCTATTGGGACCTACCTGAGCTTTGTGCCCGCTTTAGTGGAGTTGGTGATATCACATTTGTGTAGTGGGCCAGTGTGTCCAGCAGCTTGGCACAGAGCTTCCTGGAACTGGAACTGGAATATAGTCCTGGTATAGTACCTGAAATCATTCACCATACACCACATATATTATTATTATATATTATATAGAGTACTTTTTAAGATGTCAAGGTGCAAAATACCTTTAGGCATTGAAGAAACTGGAAGATTAATCATGAATTAATCAAAAACTTTAATCAAATTGAATTTGAAAAAAAATGGCTTTTCCGAAATCAACTTCCAGCTTCGTAAAATCAGGGGCAGTTTTGAACACAAAAGGGAAGTTAGAAAAAGACAAATTCTCTGTTGTTCCTAATTACAGTTTCAAATGTTACTTTAAAGTTAATTTGGGGATTATTTCTGAAGATAAATTCAGCACATAATACATTTTGTTTGAAGGGAAAAANCCTCATGACTGAAACGTGAGAGATTATGAGGAAGTAAATTGTGACATATGATGTGTAAACCACATTGATGGTATTGAACTCAGATTCCTTATTTAGGAATACCGTAAATTAGACCCCAATCATTGTAAGCTCCAGGAAGGTGACCATGTAATAAAAAGTAAAGCTGAGGATTTATCAATACAGGATAGAAATTCTGTACTCTTACCTTATAAAGGAATAGTCATTAGCAATATGGAACAGAGCAGCAGGATCACAGTAAGTTTCATCATGGGGGACAGGTTCGACAACACCAACAAATTCCCGTCTAAGAAAGAAAAAGGACAATTTCTTAGATGTAGTTTTAAAGAAAGGCACAAAGACAAAGATAAACAAAGAATCATTAGGCACATTTCATAATATCAATTCTCCAAAAAGCTCATACCATTTATTTCCTAAATATTAATAAATACAACATTCTTTGTGCGTCAACTTTATGATTCTGAATTTTAGCACTAGGAAATTACATACTTTGCATGGATGTTGGGTGTAATGTTCCTGAATTTGATATGGTCCCAACTACCTAAAACCATTCTACAGAGGGACGTTCAGCCTCAACAACTGGATATTTTGTCCTTGTGAGAATTATAACAATAATAATCCTTGCATTTGATATAGCGCTTTTCATGTCTTCTAGACGTCTCAAAGTGCTTTACAGAATTTACTGTAAAGTGAATTGACTGTATATTTGTAGGCGAAACGCGGCAGCCAATTGCGCACAGCAGTGTCCCACAAACAGTCGTGTATTGAAAATGACCAATTTATTATTGTTTTGTTTTGGAGGGATTATTATTAGGGGTGTGGAGTAACGAAACTTGCCCAAGGTTTCGCCCTGCCTGGAATTGAACCCAGGTGTCTCGCTTGCAAGGCAAGTGCTCTAACCACTGAGCTACAGGACTCCACATTATCCATTATCATTGATGTTAAATCACATGCTGCAAATTTTTCCCCATTATATATAGATGAGATGGGCATATCATGTATGTAAAAACATCTACGTTCTCAATACAGAAGTTCATATTGAAGTCACTCACTGTTTCTTGCAAATCTAGGAAGAGAAATATTATTTACTTCCTAATTCAAGAGTTAAGTATTGCCTCATAACCACGAAACAAAACCAATTCAACAACCGAGTACATGCTGGTACTTCAATTTATTACAAGAATTTCAGTACCAATTTCAAATTTTACTTTTTTGGGATTATGTCCTCAATATAGAAGCTCATATTGAAATCACTCACTGTTTCTTGAAAATCTAGGAAGAGAAATACTATTTACTTCCTTAATTCCCTTTAGACCTTCAAGTAATCTTATATAACTCATATACACAACTCATCTCGTTATTAAAAAATACAGAAGCCGCTGGGAACACTCAGCAGGTCAGGCAGCATTTATGGAGAAAAGAAAGTGAGTCAACATTTCAGGTCCATGACTCTTTGTCAGAACATTGACCTGAGACATTGACTCACTTTCCTTTCTCTATATATGCTGCCTGACCTGCTGAGTGTTCCCAGCGACTTCTGTATTTGTTTCAGATTTCCAGCCTCTGCAGTATTTTGCATTTCATCTTGTTATTAAATCAGGTTGAAAATATTGAATACAGTAAAATCTGTAGGACCAGCAAATTCTTGCTGCAGCTCGTTTTGCAACAGACAGTATTGACCCAAGTTCATTGAATATCAAGCAATTTGAAAATGATTTATTTACAGTAAGAAATTTGGCAAAGTAGTTGATTAGTATTGTACTTTTCACAAGACTGGATCAGATGAATGAAGCTCTTTGGCTGAGATAAACTTCCTGATATCTGTCCTGAGATTGCTTGTTGCAACCTTTGCAACTGGTTCCCTTTTGTTCTGCTTAGCATTTTAGAATATGTTATTCTGAGTTTATCTTCTCAACCCATTTAAAATGGTCTCTTTTCAAGGATGAAGAGCCCTAACTTGTGTAATTGTTGCTTATATATCTCATTCATCTAACATTGGGGATCATTCTCGTTGTCATATCTGCAAATGCTATGAGGACCTGGGCAACCCTCTTATGTGACAGCGACTACAACTAAATACAGTACTCTAGTGCAATCTGACCATAGCACTGTGCAATTTGAGGCAGAACTTCTGGGAATCTGAATTCAACTGGTGATATATCCCAACATCCTGTTGCCTTCTTTATTGTTGCCACATAATGTTCATATGGTAAGTGCACAGTCAAGTAATACCCGTAAGTCTCTTTCAGCTTCCTCTGCCTTCTATTTTTACATTAATAGAAAGTACAGATCAGAATCAGTTGGACCAGTGTTTATATTCCATACAAGTGTCTATCCTAAGTTCTATCTCTTGTCCCATATCCTGGCTTTTCCCCTGTATCCATCAATTTTAACCATGTGTCCTGTTTGTTTTGAATGCGGACATCATTGCCGCCCCAACAACTGACTGTGATAGAGAATTCCACACTCCCATCACTCTGTATGAAAACCTTTATCCTAATTTCTGTTCTGATCTCTGTTTCCAGTTCTGACTTTAAAACTCTGCCCTCGAGTTCCAGATCCCTGAAACAATCTTTCTCTATCCACCCTATCTAAGTCAATTGAGTCTAGTCTAGCTGCTTTTTTTTTGTAATGTTAAGATACAAATGCTGATGTTTCTGAGTTTTTCAGTACATTCTGTTATACACAGTATACTGCAGGTCAGTATATACCTTGGGCACACTGTGGACCTGTGGCGATACACTAGAAGTGTGATACACAACCAGCTCGACTGGCCAGCTACCTCTGCTTAACGCAGAGATTTGTGTGTCTCCACACACCCCGTCTCCCACCAGTAGAGACACCAGCAACTGCTGGAAATGCTTGTAAGGGCAAACACACCTGACCAGCTAGTATTCTGTGTGCTGTACACAAGCTCATGATGTCAACGGCAGTGTCATCAGTGATGATCCAGAAGTGCTATCCATGGATTGTGCTATAATATGATCTGTTATAATATGGGTTCTCATTTCATAAAATCAATAATTCATGTTATAACGGGGTCGACTATAGATAATCATTTTGGGTAGGCTGTTCCTTGAAAATGTGATAGTAATTGACCTAATTGTAATCCTCCCAAGTGAAAACTATTTGTGTCTCTAAATTGGTCACTGTAAACCAGGTAATGTTTTCAACAATTTCTCCCAAGGAACATCCTACAGTTGAACTATTAAATGACTCAGTTTTCTGTTTCTGTGTTTGCTTACATATTGAATATCTATAAATAAAAAGGAATAAACTACAAGGATATAGGAAAAGAGCAGATAAATAGTACCAAAAGGATTATCCTTTAGAAAAGCCAGCAGACGCAATGGCGTAAATGGCTTTCTTCTGTGCTGTAAATTTCTATGGATCTAAGGTTCTATGAATGAATACAAGAACCAAAAAGCTATTCCTAAAATTTATAAACATAATCACTTACTTCATTTCCCAGAATTTTTTCATCCACTGATCTTTGGGGATCTCCCCTCTGAACATTTTCCACCTCCATTGCTCCATCATGAACGTGAAGGGAAGAGTGCCAACAATACTTAAGGCCTGCTTCAGTAGAAAATTTATATCGATCTCTATGATAGAAAGAACCAGACTCGTCATTGTTCTGATGAAAACAACCAATTGTTTTAAAAAAAGTTTACAGCATATTTACAATATAGAAACCTTCAGAATTCAGTCTACATTTTCATAAAGCCTTTCACATCAGGAGGAGGTCTGAAGTACTTTACACGGCTGGTTGGCATGTGAGCCATGGAGAAATAGGATTTGAAGAGGGGGAGGTGAAAGATGACTGAAAACATGGTCAAATAGGCAAGTCTTGTGGCAGGCTTTAAAGTTGGGGAGGGATGGAGGGGTGAGTCAGAGGGATTACAGAGAAGCATGGAATTCCAGTGAGCGGGGACACAATGATTGATAGCTCGCCCACTGCTAGTGGGGCAGATCAGAAGGGGAACATGAAACAGGCCAGTGTTCACTGAATAAATGGAGTAACCAGTTCAGTAGCGTTGCAGATTAGTGTGGAGGCCAAGAAAAATGCCAATCTGAGCTTTTGTTTTGAGAACATTCTATTGCTGACATTAGCTAAGTCTCTCTTTTTCAGCTTTGAGAAGTGATATGGCAGTTCTGCCAGTAAAAAAAATCATAACAGAGCGTTATAATATGCAATATTTCTTAACTAGATTCTTTAATAAGGAATCTTTCCCAAGAAGTTAATAAGGATAAGCCTGAAGAATACACAGCCACTACATCCTAGAGTAAATCCTGTGAAGAGCTTTGAGATGTTTCAATAAGGCAATAAGATGCTATATCAAATGCAAGCATTATTATTAATTATTATTGTTATAATTCAAAGTATTTTTTAAAAAACAGTATTTCAAGTACTTACTACTAGTTTCAATAAAAGATGCTGGGAGAAGACCCAGTGATTTGAGATGCTTTGGAGTAGCTGCTGAAAGGGACATGATCTCTCCTACTCCCTCATGGAAGCCTTCATTTGCCCCGTCACGCAACAAGTAAGGAAGGTGTGCGTACTCCATGTCATACTGAATATGGCCCATTTCATGGTGTACGGTCAAGAAGTCTTCCATATTAATTTTAGTGCACATTTTAATCCTGCATGTCAATAGGAAAAAACATGTCCATTAGGCGAACTTCTCTCTCCATTCTTTTTGTTACATACAATTTATGATATGACCAAAGATCTCATCCATTCAGGAAAGCAGGACTGTCCGAGATATGTGCAACCCTCATGAGGATTGTGAGAGACAGAGTTGGAGATGGCAAAGAATGTTTCAAATTGGGCAATAACAGGAAAGTTACAACAACAAGATACGCGTGCCACAAGAGGCATATCGTGGTATAAACTAGATTATAGCTGGCTATCAATGAAAGGCTAAAGAGTTCTCCCTGTTCAACCAAGATCATATAACACATAGACTGCAAGTTAATCTCTATATTTCTAGCAGCACAAATCAAAATAAGATTACTTTACTTTGGAAAAAGTGTCAACTTCAAGTGATGGTAATTTGAATGAACAACGCAAAGAAGTCAAAGTAAATTGCAGTGTTGACAAATGACGGGAAGCACCAATAAATGGTGTATAGTCTTATGACCATATGAGCCAATATGAGCTTATTATTTTGTAAAAACAAACTCTAGAATCTCTCGAGGAACCTTATTCTTAAAGTACAATGCAGATGAACAGTAATTGTCAATTCATTCACGGTACACAGGAGGTTTTGGTACAACAGAGGCTTAGGCCAGTTATATCTTATATAACTACATCTCTCATACATCATTGTTACTATAGTTAGGCAAAGAAACAAGATATATATAAGGACTGAACTTGACTTTCCTTAAATGTATTTGAGCCTGAGAGAGATGCAATAAGTTGTCATAGTTCTAGTTTGAATAGGTAACTATAGTTTAAGACCTAAATATTCCATCCCAAAATTCCACTTTATACTAGTGTGAGTGAGATCGGCTCAATATGCATTCCAAATATACTGGACACTGAGAGATGTCACGTGTAGATTACTGAAAAGAGCAATTTCGTAATAACACACGTGCATAACACACCTGCCACTTCCCACAACAACAACAAATTACATTTGTATAGCGCCTTTCACATCAGGAGGACGTCCCAAGGCGCTGGACAGTCGGGGATCCGCACCCGAGCTGGTGGTTGGGATCAGGAGCGGTGGAGTGCAGGGAGGGTAGGGGTCGGAGGGTGACCAAAGGCACGGTCGAAGAGGAGGATCTTGAAGGAGGCAAGGGCAGAAGGGCTGTGGGATGGAGTTCCAGAGGCATGTGGCACACAAACTGTGGTATTGTTTTGTCAAGTTTCTCGCTGAGCAGAGCAGAGGTGAGTGCACCAAATTTTATTTTCTTGAGCTTATTAAATTTAAATGTTTTTTTCTTGTTCCTTGAAGTTTAATGTTTAAGTTTAACATTCACAATTTCAAGATCGGAAACATAAAAAAGTCTGGAATGGAAATATACAGAGAAATTTTTAGACGGATGTCAACCTATCTCAGTGGTCATACTCTCCACTCTAAGTCAGAAAGTTGTGGGTTCAAGGACTTGGAATCGCATATTCTAAGCTGACACTCCAATGCAGTGCCGGGGGGGGTTGCATTGTAGGAGATAACATTCTTCGGATGAGATGTTAAACCGAGGTGCCATCTGTCTGTTCAGGTGGACGTTAAAGATCCCATGGCACTATTCGAAAAGGGAAGGGAGTTTGTCCCAGTCTCTTGGCTAACAATCCCCCAAATAAAATCGGTTACTCACTCCATGGCTATTAGTAAGACATTACTGTGCACAAACTGGCTGCTGCATTTCACTCACAAATACAGATTTTAGAGTAGTACATAGTAGTAGTTTACAGTAATGTGAAACATTTTGAGACATCTCGACAACATGAAAAAGTGCTATATCAAATGCAAGGATTTTTATCATAAAAAAAACTGTAGGTTTAAAGATCATAGTGGCTTAAAAGATGGGGCTGAGTCACTGTACAATTCTTCACTTTGTGCAAGTGAATGTTTCTGTAATTTTCAGATGTTTTTCTGTGGTCAGAGTGAAAATCCATATTAGCTGCTTTTTGAGACTAAGGCAAAGCATGGAATTAATTAGCCAGGAGGGGTCTTAATTGCCAGAAAACCAATTGGTTTTTTTTCCAAATTTTTGGGATAGAATTTTTTTTCCTCTAGTATTCCTCTTTTAATATTCTATTGATATCTTATGTAAAGATAATAATAATCCTTGCATTTGATATCACACAATGCATTTGATATTTCATGTCATCCAGACATCTCAAAGTGCTTCACATGTTATACTGTAAAGTGGGTTCACTGTATATTTTGTGGGCGGATTGCACCCAGGAATGTCCCACAAACAGCCATGGCATGAGTGACCGATTTTATTTGGGGGATTTTTTGGCCAGGGCACCGGGAGAAACTGCATTTTCTTTTTGAATAGTGCCATGGGATCTTTAACGCCCACTAGAACAAGCAGACGGGACCTCAGTTACCGTCTCATCTGAAGGACGGCTCCTAGGACAATGCAATACCCACCCCCCCACCCCCAGCACTGCATTCGAGGGTCAGCTTTGTCGATCTGATTCCAAGTCCCAACCTCGGGCTCAACCCACAACTTTCTGATTCAGAAATGAAAGTGTAACCACTAAGCCAGACTGAATCAAAGACATAAATGTAAGTTCCCATTTTTAAAAAAAAGACAGTAGTTTTTATTTTGATCATAAGATAGGCACATTTCCCGCACAATCAGGCATGTATTTCTTAACTCTTGTCTCTACTTCCAGTTTCACTTGTAAATTTTAGCTTAACCTAATCAGTTGATAAAGTCCCTTTAAATATAGGGGGATAGTGTGCAATACATGATGTGATAATCACAAAAACAGAACATGTGGTCAGTTTTGTCCTGGACATCTCTCCTATTTCCAGTTTTTGTATTTGCATTCAAGAACTGTCCCAATATTTGTTTTAAATTGGGGATAGATTTCGCTTTTTGAATGTTAGCTGCTTGTATGACTTTTTAATTTTTCTTTTAGAATGATTTCAGATCACTGCCAAGCAGGGAAACACAATCACCATACTCCCATTACAGACCAATTCAAAGTTTTTTTTCAGGTGCCCAGCTAGCTGTGTAAAGCGCTTTGGGCATCCGCCTGACATGAAAGGCACAATATAATTTACACAGTGTGAAATTGTGAAATGTGTCAAAAAATAATAATAAATTGGTCATTCAATCCACGACTGTTTGTGGGATACTGCTGTGCGCAATTGGCTGCCGCATTTCGCCCATAAAATATACAGTCGATTCACCTTATACTATATTCTGTGAAGCAAATTGAGACAACTTGAAGACATGATAAGGTGCTGTAGCAAGTGCAAGGATTATTATTATTAAATTGTATATGCTGCCCTTGAGATAAGTTGTCACCATAAATAATTAGCACATACCATATATCCTCTAACAAAGAAAAATATGAACACATTTAACTATGTTACATTTTTAGCAGTAGTTTAGAGACTATAGTTAATTGTAAGTACCTGAAATCAACCCTATTCCCCATGTCCCACGCTGTTGGATGACAGACAACTTTGCGTCCATCGGTGGGTAACTCAATCATGGAATTTTTCCAAAAATTGTCATTCATCGGCTGAAGGCCCACAGACTGAAAGAATTTATCTGCTGATTCAAACATTCTTTTTGCAGTCCAGCCCTAAAACAAGGAAATATTTCAGTCAAATGTGACAAGGCACTAAAGTTACTGCCTTTCATTCCAGGGTCATAATAATAATAATATTGTGTGGTTTGCTATACATGTAACCTAATTCTTTCAGCTGTACACATACTAATAAAGTCCTACGATGAATTAACCTGTTCGTGTTGAAACCAAAAGAATTTGTGAACTCCACCTGAATAAGCAACACAAATCAGTCAAATATGTAATTTTCCATTGATGTAAATCGACATGCAATATTAAGAAAGAAACACGAGAGCAGCCCTATTCGTGTAGGAGCCCACTAGGTGGCATTCTTGCACATGATCAAAAAGACAAGAGGCAGGAGTGATAGAATTGTGTCATTATTGAGTAAAATTGAGTTAAATTGAAAATGAAGCCAGATGCACAAAGTATTTCATGCATCTCAAAATAAGAGTATAAATTCCAATGTTTAAACTGCGGTAAATATCGCTCTTGCTTCTCTTTTTGAGCAGGCGTGAAAAGCCATCTAACAATGATCGACCAGTTGGAGCCCCTTGGTGTAGTGGATAGAGCTGATTCGAATCCCAGTCCATGCTGAGTTTGCTGATCTCAGCCAGGGCTGAGGAGGAGGTTCAATTAATCGTGGGCTTCCCAGTGTTAGTGAATTTAGTGTGGAATCCTTTAGCTCAGTGGGTAGAGCACTCGCCTTGCAAGCGAGACACCTAGGTTCAGTTCCAGGCAGGACAAAACCTTGGGCAAGTTTCCTTACTCCACCCGCCTAATAATAATCCCTCCAAAAACAAAACAATAATAAATTGGTCATTTTCTATCCACGACTGTTTGTGCGACACTGCTGTGCGCAATTGGCTGCCGCGTTTCGCCCACAAATATACAGTCAATTCATTTTACAGTCGATTCTGTGAAGCGCTTTGAGATGGCGAGAAGACGTGAAAAGCGCTATATCAAATGCAAGGATTATTTAATTATTATTATAAGGTAAAAAACAGCCAGAGTTCCTGCTCCTGCTCCTCTTCACTACCTTCTATTGATAGTCTGCATGTGTCATAGTCGGGTTGCAAGATATCAAGCTTGACTGAAACTCTAAGGTTGAGTGACCTGCCAACACTCTCTGCCAAAGCTCACGTATGAACGGTGGCCACTTGGGCGAGGTAGTGAAGGGCAACTAACAATCTTGAAACTGCATCCCAGCATAATGAAAGCGTGGAGGCCAGGAGCTTATAAAAATTAGAAATTTATATATTTCTTTGTATATAAGGAAACTTTTAATACATGCCCTGTTTTGGCATAATCAGATGTGTTAACACTGCGGGTATAGGAGAGGTGTGACAACCTGCTTACCTGTTCTACCATTGCTTGTGTCACATCGATGTCTTCCTCTGACGGATACGGAATTGACCAAGGATACAGGTTTGCCCAAAACCTTCCCCACATGTCACCTGGCAATGAAAGAAAAGACAAATACAGCAACATTTTAGGTTGTTAACTACCCCAGCCTCTGGAAATCCATCTCAGAATTCTTTCGATTCACCCCTTCCCTCGCTTCCTTCAAGGTCTGCCTCTTTGACCATGTTTTCGGCCATCATTCCCCCTCCCTCACCCCGAATCTCCTCAGCCCCTATCCCTAGCTCAGACTTAGACTGTCCAGTGCCTTGGGCATCCTCTTGATGTGAATGCTCCGATAATGTCAATTTGTATTGCACTGTGAGTAAATTGTTAACTAAATTGATAGTCACACCCAAGAAATACTGAAAAGTTTTGAATAATTGAAAGCTTGGAAGGTACATAAGAGTTAAGCCTTCAGTTCGTCTTACATAAGGTATTTGAATTACAAATACAGGCTTCCTAATTTATCTCTATTGACCAATATTTGGCAGAATTCATTCATAGGAATTAGAATACATTAGAATATACAGCATAGAAACAGCCCGCTTGGCCCAACTGGTCTATGCCGGTGTTTATGCTCCACATGAGCCTCCTCCTGCCCTTCCTCAACTAAGCCTTCAAGCATAACCTTCTATTTTGTTCTCCCCCGTGTACCTATCTCACCAACTCAACAACTCCTTGTGGTAGCAAGTTCCACATTACTCTCTGTGTAAAGAAATTTCTTCTAAATTCCCTATTTGATCTATTTGTGACTATTTTATATTGATGGCCTCTGGGTTTAGTCTCCCCCACAAGTGGAAACATCTTCCCTATGTCTACCCTATCAAAACCTTTCATCATTTTAAAGATCTCTATCAGGTCATCCAAGCATGTTCAGCCTTTCCTAATGGGTATAACCTCTCATTTCTGGAATCATCCTTGTGAATCTCCTTTGCACCCTCTCCAGTGCCTCCACATTCCCTCTATAATGTGGGGACCAGAACTGCACACAGTATTCCAAGTGTGGTCTAACCGAGGTTCTAAGGAAGTTTACCATAACTTCCCTGCTTTTCATTTCTATCCCTCTAAAAATGAACCCCAATGCCTGATTTGCCTTTTTTATGGCCTTATTAACCCGCGTTCTACTTTTAGTTAATTGTGTATGTGTACCCCTAGATCTCTTTGCTCCTCTACTTCATTTATTTTTCAGGATGTATGTGACTTCCTTGTTCCTTCTACCGAAATGTACCACTTCACACTTTTCCACAGTGAAATGCATTTGCCATTTAAATGCCTATTCAGCAAGTTTATTAATGTCTTGCTGTAATTTGTTGCAGTCCTCCTCTGTATTAACTACTTTCCCCAATTTGGTGTCGTCTGCAAATTTTGAAATTGTACTGCTGATTCCCGAGTCCAAATCATTAATGTATATTGTGAACGACAGTGGTCCCAATACCCATCCTGGTGGAACACCACTGCCCACACCCTGCCAGTCTGAGTAGCTACCCTTTACCCCTACTCTCTGTTTTCTGTTTTGTAGCAAGCTTGTTATCCATTCCACTATTTTTCCCCTGACTCCACATGCTCTGACCTTATTCATTATTCTACTATGTAGTACCTTATCGAATGCCTTTTGGAAATCTAAATAGATTACATCTAAGTATATTTATACTACTCAGCAATAATACACACCATATTTTTCTATGCAACATATCTACTGTAGCTTGAATAATTCCCAGTAGTCAATGTAAACACTCTAGCATGGGTGTTTTACAAGAGTCTGTGTTGGAGGAAATCAGCCGTCCAAATATTTCCCTCCCCCAATAAAAATGTGACAATGCTACCTATAGCCACCAGATAATTCAAGATGCTTTACCATACCCAGTAAATGAGCAGGCAGGCCTCCAGTCCGGCTGATATGTTCTGATCCAAAAGTTTCCATCAGTTTTGCTCTCACATAGGCATGGAGTTCTCTATACAGAGGCTTCACCTGACAATGATGCACAACATTACATTTATTGAATACCAAGGACATGAAGCAGTTTGATATATGGATGTGGTTTGCGATATGACCCCATTTATTTCATAATATATACATAAAACATGTAGAATTCCCTGCTTTTTAGCAGCCTAGTAAAATGAGGATAGCTGGAGCTATTTCATGACAGTATTGAGAGATGAGCCTGATCAACATGAGTGAAACCAGGAACAGCCAGGAATACCGGCTGATGTGTGTCCTCCTCATGCTGGGAACACCATAGGTGTTTTGTCGTTGAAACAGGCTCAATCCTATGCCATTCTTTGTCACATATACATTTTGTCTTCATGAGCGAGCATCACTCTGGTTCTGTCTATACTGGGAATCACCATTGGCAGCAACAGAGACCAGTCTCCCCCAGTCGGATCACATGGATTTGATTTGAAATGGGATCAAACCATATTATGTGACTGCCATGATCTCACTGCAAATTACAGATTCTATCATGCTGTATGTGTTATATCTCAATGGTGCTTATGAACAGGACTATGCTTTGAATCATGTGGTACAATATCAATTCAGTTGGGATAGAGTGAAACAATAACCATAACTGCATCGCACAACTCGCACCCAAAGATATGGATCTTTATTTCACCGAATAAGAGTGTACTAGAAGGATGAGATCAAATGGGCCGAAGGGCCTTATTTATTTGAACCTCTCGTGAAGACATCAAAGCATTTGGCTAATGCTGCTCACCTATGCACAGTGTAAACATTTCTCTTGAGATTCATAATACCATCTAAAGCTTCTTGATGAGTTATTGCTTTGTGATGTACCCTGCTCTATCCTTTCCTATATGGTTCTGCACATTTTATTAAACAAGTGCAACTAACTGTATAATAATAATAATAATCCTTGCATTTGATATAGCGCTTTTCACGTCAGGAGGACGTCCCAAAGCGCTTCACAGAACACACTGTAAAGTGAATTGACTGTATATTTGTGGGCGAACGCGGCAGCCAATTGCGCACAGCGATGTCCCACAAACAGTCGTAGATAGAAAATGACCAATTTATTATTGTTTTTGGAGGGATTATTATAAGGCGTGTGGAGTAAGGAAACTTGCCCAAGGTTTCGCCCTGCCTGGAATTGAACTCTTGCAAAGCGAGTGCTCTAACCACTGAGCTACAGGACTCCACAGAATTTTGTTAAATATTGTTTTTTAAATACAGGACTCTGTGTATGAACTGGATATTAGGTTGTTTTAAAATTAAATAGTAATCACAGATTATTCAACAGTTTGCAATTTTAAAAAGTCAATTGATAAGGCAACAAACTAAATGGAACAGTGATAAAAGCCAGATTTAACTGATTCAAGCATATTCAGCCAGCAATACTGGTAGCCTTGGGTAAGTCTGATCATTGTATTCTCTAACATTCAGCAACTTCCCACAGCACGATACCTCAGATACCTTCTATGCTTAAGTATTCTGATTTGCCTTCAATAAGGACAGTGAACTATGTCAGGATCCAATAGAGATTTTAACGTAAGTCAACCTTACTCAAGATCAAAGTTTTATTTAAAATATAAGAGGCCCAATTTTAATGTTCTTTAGTCTATGTACATCTTTTGAAAGAAACCTAAGTGACATTTGATACCAAGGACAAGTGGTGTTCTTCAGTAATAGAGTGAGTCACAAAGACCATATCCTAGATTGCAATAAGCACTAAAACAACAGGACAAGAAAAGCATATTTCAACATAACAAGAGGTAATGACTATTTGTTTCTATGAACTGAGTGCATTCCTGGATACAATGGAAACGCTGAAAGATCTTTCAAATTGTAACAGTCTGTCACAGCACTGACACTGCAACCACAAGTCAGATCACAAGATTCCCAGAGATCAGATGAAAAGAGTAGAAACAGGAAGTACAAGAGGAAGAAATAAATTTAACCTCTTCAAACAGGCTTTCCACATCTTTCACAAGATCGTCTCGACTGTATGCATATTCGCCTATGTCTTTCGTCTCATAATTTCCCCGCCAGTAATCCCCATAGTCTTGATAACCTTTAGGCAAAAAGGACATAAAAATTCCTAATATTTTATAAAAACAGATGACATATAATGTGACATTATGGTTTCAAATTTGTAAGTTTACCATTCAGCTTTGCTGCCTTATTCTTCAGATCTGCATAATCTTCGTAAAGTGGTCTAAGCGCCTTCCCCACATTATGTCTCCAGCCTTCCCAGGCCCACAGCCTCTCATTGTAATCCTTGCTTTCGGCCAACAAAATGGTCAGTCCTGATTAAAAGGCATTTGCAAAGAGATTCATGAAGAGCTCTGCAGAGTTGTCAACAAAGACATCCTACATTGGACAGCTGTTACCAGTGAAGTACTCTGAGACGCTTTGACATAAAACACTATAAAAATGCAAGAACTTTCTTATACACATTTAACGGTAGCACAGTTTTCACCTCACCAGTTTTCCAATGCATTGGTGACATGTGAAACATAAATCAGGTTTCCGGCCCCAAATCACTCTACTGCTGTGAGTGATATTGCTTCACTTCTAGTGGTATGAACGCAGTTCAAGTATGAAGTTGAAATAATTGTCCTTTACCTGGCTCGAGACCCAGGCAATCTGATGGATTATTTGGTTTGCAAACTGTTCCCGTGCTGTAGATTTTGCTCATCTCATTCTGAACTTCGTTCAGCTGTAATAAGAACAGTAGAAAGATACTGAATTTTCAATAAATAAAATAGCTGGGACTGAGTCGCTGTCTGACACAGCATCTTCACAGTAGGACTCAGCTTCACACCTGTAATCGCCTCACACTGCAGTGTAATGTTGGGAGCCTTTCCCACACAGAGGGAACATCAAGGATTGAGGTTCCCAGCTGATACTACAAAGTTGCTAACAGCTGGTTATAGAATACTATTGACAGAAACCTGGAAGCCAGTCATCAGTAGGGTGGGTATTCTGGAGTGATTAGATAAAATGGGCCGAAGAGCCTTTTTGCATCTGGACTTTCATCGTTTGATTTTGAGAAATGGTGAAAGGCACAGAAAGGCCTGAAGAGGTCTAATTTAAAGCTAAAGAAAAGAAGATGAATAAGAAACTTCTCTACATAGTCAAAATTTTCCAAAGAAAACGCAGCGAAAAGGGGCTGGTGGTTAGCCCACTGGTCTTTACCCTCTGGGGTCGGGATTTCAATCCAGCTCAGACTGCTGACTGCACGTCCTTTATGTGAAATGAGTCTGGACAGCTTCATGCAAAGATGCTGTGTGGGAATTGTAAAAACATATCTTATTATGGAGGGGGGAGGGGAGGGGGCTCTTCTCTGGTCATCAAATTGAAGTAGTGGGAGCTTTACTCAGCACTAAATCATACTCTACCGTGAATATTTGATATAAAACCTCAAAACAAATACTCAGTGCATATTCAAGACATCATGCAAAACAACTATACAATACAATTTATCTTTAAAATTTAAAGTGACATTTAAAATTTACATTTAAAATTTAAATTGACATTTACAGAGTGCCTTTCACATCAGGAGAACATCCCAAGGACCTTAGCAATCCTGGCTAGGCGCCCGAGCGAATGGGGGTAGTGGGGGTGTAGGGCAAGGGGAGTGAGGAGGAGAAAGATGATCAAATACAGAGTTTCATCTTCAAATTTGTATTTAAAAAACAATATTTAACAAAAGTTACAAAATTCTGTGGATCATCTCCCAAATGATCTCTGTTGGTATATGCACTGAATAGTGTGATGGTCCTTTACCCAGAACACCAGGAAAGTAGCACGATAATGATTCTGTCGAGAGCGCTTTGAGATTCCCTCCCGATGCGAAATGTGCTGTATGAATATAAAATTGTTGTTGTTGCTGTTGATAAATCACTGGTCTTTGCTGTTAGCTGATTACAAACAAGAATAACTTGCACTTGTATAGTGTATTTCAAGTAAAAGGAAATATCCTAAAGCATTTAACATAAAGATTAATTAGAAATGTTGTTATCCAGACAAACACAGAAGTTAATTTGTGCCCAGTAAATGGACAAGACTAGCATTCAGGGGTGATCATTCAGTGATCTATGCTCTGCTCTGGGAACATTCAGTGTTGACAAAATTAGGCTTGCTGCCAAAGTGCATTGCGATACTGTATAATAGCCTGATAACATTCACTACCTAAAGTCACAATTAAAGAATGGTTACTTGGATGGGATAATGGAGAGCTGTAACTGCCCTAGGAGCAGCACAAGTCAGGAGAAGAGGGGTGAAAACTGGAGATAAAATAAAGTCTGGGCACCATAACAGGAGAGAAAAGTGCAAGGCGTGCTTTGATAATTATCATTTCATTACTAAATGTGGTCAAGGCCAGTCAATAGCTAAACATTAACTACAGGTAAGAATATCTGCCTTGACCCCAACTTTTGTCACAATGATTTGGCCAAATGTCTACTGAAGTCCTTAGTCAGATCTCACAACTTTTGAATGCTGTTCAGCAGTATACTAGCTTAACTCTGATGTTTTTGTTGTTTGGGCTAAACTGTACACTCCAGTCATCAACAACATCAGAGTTAAGCCATTATACTACTAACCAGCACGCAAACACTGTGATCTCCAGCCAGCAATTTAAATGATGGCTGCAATAGCTTTAGGCAAAGCCATTGCACTAGAATCAAGGTGAGAAAAAAGACAACAGTGGCTGGCCTGCCCATCTTTATCAATGATATAGTCCATCACGTTACATTCTGCAATGATAAATCAATAGAATTCAACCTAAGCAATGTTCAAAATATAACTACCAGCAGAACTAATCTTACATCTTAATTAAGTTAAATAATAGACAGTTTGTATCATCCAGGTACTGTAATGCTTCTCTCTCAAGTGAAATAACTAGTTTTATGAAGAATTGTTTCATGTTTTAGGGAAGTTCACATCCATGCAAGTATCACCATATTGTTCACAATAGGGCACTTCAGTTACTTACATGGTCTTGCTCTTCTTTGGACAAAACCCCAGATCCTTTGTCTTGGAGTGAATTAAGCTGCAATTTAATTATGTTGTCGCTTATTTCATTGATGTTAAACTTGCTGGAGTCATCAGAGGCTTGCTGATAGAAAGCAGACCACTTTGCACTTTCCTCGTTCTGAAAAAGCAATGCAGAATGAGAATATAAGAGCACAAGATTTGAATAAAATCACTAGAAGATGTTTTGTGTAAATGGGACCCTGTGATGTTAATCTGCCTCAGTTGCTAGAATGAGTCAGAAGATTGTGGGTTCAAACGCAAGATCAGGACTTTACAATCTAGGCTGACATTCCAATACAGTGAGGCCAGGATGCTGCTATGACAAGAGGGTAGGATGAGATTAAATGGACTGAAGGGCCTTCTTCATTTAAACCTCCCTTGCAATCTTGTGAACTGATTTCCCTCCTCCCTCAAGCCAGTGCAGCCTCAAACATTCAGATATTTAGAAATATGGTTCTGTGGGATAACCACTCACTCATTTTCTCTAAAGATGCTTTTGGAGACAGGACTTACTGAGAAACCTGCCTAAATAATCTAAAGTGAGGTTCAGAGAAAGGAGCACAGCTGTCTGGATCCTGAACATGTGCTTATGGTCAGAGCAGCTGGGGTGGCTTAGAGATCTGAATGGAACCTTCATGGCTGAAGCAATGCTCAAACAGGCCTTTTAAAGTGCTTGCAGACGTTGTGTGGTCTGTAGGGCATACAATAGGGCTTGGCTTCAGAAGAACTCAGTGGTCAGAAATCTGTTCTCGCAGCACAGGAGTGGGCTGCAAAGCCCAAATGCAAAATGTACATAGGCCTGAAGTAAGTTAGATGAAATGGTAGTGATAGTTGGTTCCATTAGTAACACTCTCTTCTCTGGTTCAAGCTCCACACCAAGGTTTGAGGACATATCCTATGGTGGTAGTGTGTTTGTCAACAAAACAAAATGTATGTATTTCAAAGTAACTCCTTGGGCAAAGCACTTTGAGATGTTCCAACTTGATAAAGTGCTATGCCAAATGCAAACATTATTTTGATATGATTATGGGCAGGTTCAAGTTATACTGAAATACATCCTCTGACACTTTTTATACCCTTCTCCTAGAAATAGCTTGTTGCTGAAAGCAAGGTCTGGCAGAGTTCCTGCTGCTTAACCAGTTAGAGTCACCCTACCTGTTAGGGCCTTGGCTTGTAAGGTTAACAGGAGCTGAAGGGAAGAATTCCTATCCCAGTAACTGGTCTGCCATCCATGTCTGGCTAATGATCCAAGCTGCCTTGTCTGTCATTAGCAGTGCCCTGAAACCTGGCTCAGGACCTGGACTACTGAGATTACCACGGAGGGAGGAATCGATTCCAACAATGCCACCTTTGGAGTCTGCTCAAGTCTAAGGAGACTCCACTTACTTCCCTCAAGGAGATTAGCTTCTCCTCCTCCACTGGAGTACAATTCCATGGACACCACACACCCTCTGGCACCTAGCCCAAGAGGCCAATATTCAGAAGTGAACAGGGACAGTGAAAGGCAAGCTCTTTGACTGCAATGAATATCGTATCAAATACAATATATTATTATCAAATATATTATCATAGCCAAACCCAATTCTGTCCTTATTTACCATCCACACATGTCGACCAGTAGAGGGAGCTGGATAGCAACTATGAACTGGAATTCTGGCTGATCTTCCCATCCATAATCTAGTGAGGTCCACTCAGACCGATCGTTGTGGCCCTAACATGTGTCTGGCTGAGATCAGCTATCTGAATACTGATCAAAATCTCATCTCCACAGTTCATTAGTCACTGAATAAACTCACTAAGCCATTGGGGGCAATACATCAGTTTAGCTGCAAAAACATAAACGTATACCAATAATAATTCAGTGTTTGTTTTGACAGAAGGGTTGAGTTGATATAATTTTAAAAATCTGGTGGTATATGAACAAAGGCTTTTCTTCTTCTATTCACTTTGTCATCAAAAGCAGTGCCAACAGTTTATTTACCTGCCTGGTGTGTCAGCTGGAGACACATGTTATGGTTCTAAACCACGATTTTTCAAGATTTACAATGCAATTCAAATTTGCATTTATATAGCTGCTTTCATATCTTTCACATCAGAAACATTCCCAGGGGTTTAACAAACATAGTAATAAACGTTTGGCAAATTTTCCAAGAATCTTTTTGATTCCTAGAAATTTATGAGGTTATTATTTCTGCAGGCAAAAACATCACAGTAATAGAAACATGTGTTATTGAAGGGAAGAAAAGAAAAATGAAGATTATATAGATCGCTATTGGTGATGTTTTCATGTTGCAACTGTACTTCGATTTACTTTCTCAATATTGCTAATCTGTACTGCCAGAGTTGTCAAAATATATCTTTATGACTTCTTGCACCAGACACGAAACCATAAAAGATTGACCTTTGTGATTCACTGACGCTGCAACTCTGTGTTTTGCTGACTGGAGGCCTGTGTAGTGCTATGTCAGCTTCTCTCTCTCTCTCTCTCTCTCTCTTTCTCTTGCTCACTTTCTCCTTCTATAGAAACCAAGTCAACAGCTGCAGGAGCCTTCCCCAGCTGTGTCGTGCATATTTCAGTGACAGGTGGCCTAGGGACCCTGTTATGCTGCCGTTTGGTGCCATTTTAACTGAAGCCAAGTTCAGAGTCAACTTTTACTGAGGTCTGATAAGCATATTTGCAGCATTTCTACTAATGATAACATTAACATTAGTCTAACAGGGATTCTTTCCCTCAGCTCATGTTAACCCTGTAAGCCAAAGCCCCAATGGTCCTAACATTTGTCCAATCCTGTATTCATAACCTGAGGTACAAAAGCTACTTCAAGTGCAAGGCATGTTTTACTGCTCATTGCGGGAAATGTACAGTATATAGGTAAGGTGATATACAGATGTAAAGATCATTTAAGATAATGCGCATCACATTTTAGATGTGAAGGAATGGGTAATCCTGGGGAAAATACAGAATTCTTGAATTATATTTTTCTCTGTGAGCAATATGATACTGTAAGTGTAAATGAAAGTATACAATTAAGGTTACATTATGGTTATTAATAAGCACACAGGGACACATTTGCTAAACTTACTGAACAGAGCAGAATTATTTTCAGCCTGAAGCATCACATTTGCTCTATGGAGACAAAGCCATCCACATACCCAATTTGTGTTTGTTAAATACATTAGATCAATTATATCTGAAGTCGTTCAACAGGTCAGGTAACATTTGTTTTATTTTAATTCTTATTCTCTGTATACTATGAAAATGCATGTCATTTTTAGTCCATGGTTAAAATTAAAATGTCTTATAAGCAAGTAGCCTATTATAACTATATTTACTGCCATTATTCTGTTTGCAGCAGTAATTTTGAATACTCTTTTAACTTCTGCCTTCTGTGAAGTCAGTATTCCAGGCTTGACCGCAATACAGCTGGAATCTGCTATTGGCAAATCCTTTTGTGAATCTTGCAATTTAGATCTCCAGGGATGCTGTTCAGACAAGGTAGCAGAGGGTGAATCTGTACCTGTACAGCATATGCAGCATCAAACAGCCTTCCCCTACTAATACCTGCACTGAAAAATATCTTTTGGGTATCACACCAACTTGTCATTACAGAACACAAGGTAACACAGTTATTCACTTCGACAGACTCAGTGGTAGTGTGGTCATCAGAGTACTCACCATTTTGTCTATGTTTTCATCCGTGATGTTGGTGTTATATTCCCATGAGGCCAGTGAGCTCTTGTAAACCAGATCTTGAGACTTTGTGTCAAATTCTTTCAAGAATGCTGTGGCTTCCTGCTCAACAGGTGACAGAGAAAGAGCAGCTGCTGCCAGGCTCAGCAGCAAAAGCCACTGGAGGAACATTCTTCTCCCGAGCCCACTGGTCCTCAAGTGAAACACTGTGTTCCAGGTACATGTATTTGATTAGCTCTTATCATTATGACCTTTGAACAAGAGAAATAGGCACATAAAATGATTGCTTCAATTCATCATAAGGGAACCTAGTAGATACCTGATACATATAAGAGTTGAACTTGATAATATTAACCCGGTGTTCGTTAATATAATATTAACTCCAGTTGAATGTTGACAAGACCGGAGCTCTCCTGCTTGGCTCCTTTCAGGGACTTCTCATGTCAAGCGCTGAGAGCATGGATGCACACTCCACCTCATGGAGCCAGTTTGGAATCTCAGTTATTACTTCCGTATAGGAGTGAAGGCATCTCTGATATCCCAATAATCAGGTACCCTACCAGCATACAGTCTAGATTCACACAAAGTCTGAAAGATGGCCATTCTCTCTCTGGAACAGTATACACCGCTGTGTGGGAGGGATTGGAGGAGGTAGAGAGGAAACTTTCCTTATTAGAAAAGTCATAGTACAGCCAAGGTGTGTGGGGAATATAGGGGTATATGATATGTGGAGTGTGAGCACACCCCTAAATTTCCCCCCACACAAATTTATATGACCCACACATAGTCTTGTGCATCCCACACACATCTATATTTCCACATAAGTGCTCAAGAAACTCCACATCTATGTTCTCCACATGTACAGCTTAACCCCCATACACATCCCTTGCACTCAGACACTTAGATCCTCTATGGCAATAATAATGATCCTTGCATTTGATGTAGCGCTTTATCACATCAAACCATCTCAAAGCACCTTATGATGTTCTCTGTAAAATGAAGTGACTGTGTATTTTGTAGGTGAACGCAGCAGCCAATTTTTGCTCAGAGCAATGAATCACAACCAGCCATGATGTGAATACATTGGGTGAAACTCCCTTCTCTTTTCAAATAGTTCCATGGGATTCAACATCCACCTGAACACACAGACAGGTTATATAGCTCCCACACATCTATATCCCTCCCATACCCACAACCTCCATACACATGTACGCAATTTATGTACATAATCTAAATATAGTATTATCTGTGGGTGAAACGGGGAACTGATTTAGGGAGATATTGAGTTTGGGCAAGGACAGTACAGAGGTGTGTCTATCTATACACATATATAAAATATATATGTGCAAACATACATTTACCACAATGTCTCACACATGTAACTCTATACTCTGTGCAATCCTGCTATACCTCTGACACTTTAATGATTATTACCTCCACACAAGAATCCTATATACCTCTGGGAGGTATGGAGTGTCAGGAAATATGTGGTGCAGTTGATGTGCGTGAGTGTGACTAATGTTTCCACTGTTGCTTTTATCAGCTGTAGATTGCAGTGGCTTTTTGAATGATAAGCACCATTGTATCAACTTCAGTACAGCAACACGTGGTAACTGTAATCATAAAGTAGGAATCATATTTATTGTCAGTCCGAAGATTAATCTGGAAAACATTAACTGAAGTTCCTAAATGTTTACACAATGTTCCCAATTGTTTTCAATTGAACACTGAGTAGATGGGGTGAAGGGGAAATTATTTTTAGGATGAAAACTAATCTTAGTTAAGCAAGTCCACCCAATGATCAAGTGGGTAAAGGAGCTGCTGTGTACTGTATATTAAACCATACAGACCAGAAGGTTGCAGATATGAATGCCACTCTGTACTGAGTTAGCTCCTTTCAATGAATTTATTAATTCAGTCGTTAAAGGATACAAGAAAAGTGTTGCAAAATGAGCCAAATATTAACTCTCCCTCTTCTCTCTTCCTCCCTCCAATTTAAAAATATACTAGCTGGTAGTATGGGAACATTTGCAGATGCGAGGAATGGCAAATGCTCTCCATATCCAGGTGGTAGGAGACCTGGCTGGAACAGCGAATGCCCTTGTGTAGCTTGGTAACTGCTGTGTAAGAGCAGAGAGATTGAGGGGGAGAGTTCCAGAGTTTCACAGAAGCATGCTAGCAGCACCATAGGAGCTCTCTGCACCCCCAACACCCTCCCCTTCCACACACAAACACACAAGCTGTTGGATCATTAGTGATATGGGAAACCTTAAAGAGAGGGAAAATAACTATTTTAAGCATGGGAAAAAAATGTCCCATAGAAGATATTAAAGATAGACAAAACTTTATTCAAATAAAACTTTTAGGATGAAGAACTCTCATAAGAAAACAAAAAACATGGCATGCAGACTCCATTTAACCCATGAAACCTGCTCCTTCCATCGATCAATTTCATGGATGTTTCTTTAATTGCCATAGAAAACTCTCATTGGCAAAACTGAAATAGCTGCAAATGTTTATTCCTTCATTTTCTTTTGTTTCAGCTTTCCAACTAACAATGCAAAGTATTCAATTTAAGGAATGCAACCAGTCTGTGCCTACAAATGGTACCAGACCTTATTGTGTCAAATAGGATCTGAATCAAATAGTGTTAACTAGATTGTTATCAATATCATGATCAATATCATGTCCAGTATTGACTTAAATGTGCCAAGACCACAGGCAACAGTACTATTTAAATAACCTCCTGACTGATCTGTGTATTAAACTGAAATAATAATTGCCTTTAGCCCATTTTTCACAGCTGCATTTTGCCTCGCAGGAGAATGCTGTTTGTGTTAATAAATCAGTTGAACAGTCTCCAGGAGACAGATGGGAGAGTAAAGGAGCAATAGGCATCTGAATGCAAAAACAGTTAAAAAGGAACTATATCAACGGTAAGGATTATTATTATTATTTATATAGTGCCTTTCACCTTGGGAGAATGTCTCAAGGCTTGCTGCACACAAGCCAGGAGGCGCTGAGGAGGCAAAGGAAAAGGTAGCCAAAAGCATGGTCTTAAAAGCCGCCAAGGAGATGGTAAGGCAAAGGGACTCTGGAATGGAATTCCAGAGAGCGGGGGCAAAACGGCTGAAGGCTAGCCCACTGATAGTGGGGACGGATCGGGCAGGAGTGATGAAGCCAAACTAGTGTTGACTGAGCGGTAGGGTTAGAGGATGTCACAGAGACCACAGAGATATTTGAAAGTGAGGTTACGAATCCTGAATTCAATCTGCTGGAGGATGGGGAGCCGATGAATCTGAGAGAATGGTGATGATAGGCTTGTGAAGCCTGGTCTGGAAGAGCACAGGCTGCAGAGTTCTGGGTGGTCTGCTGGGTAGTTCAGCAACCAGGGTTTTGGAGCAATTGAGCCTGGGTGTGATGAAGGTGTGGTTGAGGATTTCGGTAGCCTAGGGCGAGGTAGTGGCGAAAGCGGGCAATATTACAGAGGTGAGGGAAAGCAGACCTACTGACAGCCTGGATTTAGAGTTTGAACTCATTTCTATCCAGCTCTCAATTGACAACATTCATATTATTTCCAGTACAAATGTACCAGGAAAAGAATTGTCGGTTTTAATAAAATTTTAAAAATCTGTCCTAAAATATATGAAGAATAGTTGTGACTAAAGTGTGGGGGAAATGTGCTCCAGTTCCCAGCACTAACAACCGTTCTTGAGAAGCTTTCAAACAGTGCTGTGATGTAGGTAGGATGCAAAACTGTTTGAAATTGCAGCTCTATGTTAAAGGGAATCTACTAACTTCCTAAATAGGGTTGCAGAAATTCTGTACCAAGTAAATCCAGCACCAGAGAAAATAGAGAATAAAACCCAACAATGTTTACGTCACTGAATACTACTTAAGACACAGATTATGGCAAAAAAACTATTAAATAGTTGCATCAAAGACTAGTCCGAAACAATATGCTGTATTACAATTTTAACTTCTAAATCATAGTTACTGTGAACCATATTATTGTATACCAGACTTACCATTCTTTGCTTCACAATGGACTGAGCTCTTTTGAACCCTACATTAACATCAACCTAACCTTACTCTGTGAAGTGTGAAATATTTGTTCCCATTGTTGACATTTCTATTATATTTTAATGTTCATGCTTGGTTTTACTTACAATCACTTTCCTGTCTTGCTGGAACTGTTCAATGTGTCAGTCTTCCTGCTGGGTCCCATTGATCACAACTTCCTCAATTATCTTCCTGAGAGATCTGAATATGAAAGAAAATTGTCTAGCTCGCAATGGCTGAACAGGTAGAGGCCATTGCGTCTGCACTAGGCTGCAGTCTGAAGATTGCAGATTAATATTTGATCTGTATTGAGCTGTCTTGGCACCCTGGGTTAGGGAGATGAAAATCAACCAGTGTTCTCACTCCTGATCTCAATCCAGAAGCCCCTTCTAGAACCTACATTGTGTCCACAAAGTGCTCTTACCCCACCGTTACAAAACAAAGATATGAGACTACAGAGGAGCTGAAACAAGCTGTCAGAGATGGATTTCGCCTCGTCACTCCATCATGTTGCAGAAGATGTCACACCGAACATGGTGATGGATCATTAACTGCCTTGAAAATGATGGCGCTCACATTGACCCTCTGGAAGTTTAAATACAGTTAAACACTTGTACTAAATACAATACAGTACTTCTAAATATAATTATCATCATTCTTCCATAGCTTTCAGTTGTTGGTCAGTGCACTGTAGAAAAAAAAATATGGGCTAACAGGACTTTGTGGACACTCTGGACATCTGTGAAGGATTGTACTATCATACTCCCATCTCTTTCTCTCTGTGAATAGCTTGACTCAGTGTTAAGGCTCACATATAAATAATGGTCACTTGGTGCCCACAACTGGATTTAGAATGGTCATCAAAGACTACAACAGACCTTGAGAATTTTAACCTTGAAATGGAATGCATTGGTTATTTCAGTCAACTTCTTCCATGTGAAATGCATCATCATCACCTTCTAATGGTGGCTCCTCTGTAGCCGGCTGGACAGCATCCTCTGCAACTAAGTCTTCCTCATCAATTCCTAGATCAAGTTTGATCTTGGAAGGAACTCTCAATGGAAGGGAAAAGGAGCCAAAAAGAGAAGACAAAGTTAGGTAGGAAAACCATGAGCATTATCTTCATGAAAATCGTGTTTGAGAAACATTTCCCATCTGTTTTCAAATGCACAATGTCACCATGCACACAGGGCACCACTTGCAAATGATATCAAGATTACAAAAATGATACAAATTACTACCATCTCCCAACAACAACAACTTGATTTATATAGCACTCCACAAGTAGAATACCATCTTGGAGCACTGAGACCCAATCAAGAATGTGGTAAGTACTTTTTTTTAAGCCAAGCATAATGCACACAATAAGAGCACACACACGTTTTGGGGATTATTATGTAGCTTCTGGAATTCAAGAGGTTAAAAAGGTGCATCAGCATTAGTACATCCACAGAAAAAATGAAACCACTGCTCAGGCACAATGGATAGAAATGAAACCACAATTGCTGTCAAGTGCCAGCAGTTGCTCTTTAAAACTTTTGGAATATTTTGTGCTGATTTAATCAAAGCTCTGAGGAGTGGGTACTAAGTAAGCAAAGTCTCTGAGGCCGAGGAGGCTCCGTGGTTTTATAATAATAATAATCCTTGCATTTGATAGAGCGCGTTATCACGTCTTTTAGATGTCTCAAAGTGCTTCACAAAATATATTGTAAAATGAATCGACTGCATACTTTATGGATAAAACGCGACAGCCAATTGCACACAGCAGTGTCCCACAAACAGTCATGGATTGAGTGGCCAATTTTTTAAATAAGGTTGAAGGAATTATTACCCCCGGAAAAGCAATCCGCCAATCGACTGACAACTGCGTTCCTACTTACTGATAGGTAAAGAGAGGTGTGTGGAGTAAGGAAACTTGCCCAATGTTTCGTCCTGCTGGGAATCAAACCCAGGTCCTCTTGCCTGCGAGGTGAGTGCTCTAATCACTGAGCTACAGGACTCCAAGTCAAAGCCCTAATGTTCTCGTTGGACAAGCAGCAGGAATCTTGCCTGCTATGAATTTACACTCAAAGTATCTTTCACATTAAGAAAACACCTCAAAGCACTTTACAAAGAGTGAGTGGGAGCCTGAGCTGGGAGGGAGCTTGAGGAGAGGTAACTGTAAACGGTTAGTCAAAAAGGTTGGGCTTCAGGTAGATTTGAAAGCAGGGAAGCAGTGAGGCAGAGGGAATTCAGGTGAGAGTTTCATAGAGAGGGAAGCTTGTCTTGTCAGTTTTTTTCCAATGAGTAATTTTGTGGGAAGAATAATTTCTTCAACTCTATTTCTTGCTTTTTCTCTTTTCTGTAAAAAGACATAAAACAAACAGAACCACATTCATGGGAAAGAATACCAAGATCTATTCCCTATTACATTTATTGTAGGCTTTTTCATATTAAGCTTAATTGCCATGGTCAAAATCAAATAGCCTGTTTACTCTAAGCTTGCAAACACTCAATTTGAATTCTGCTGAATTTAGGCCTGTTTTCCTTAGTTTTTTTTCAGAATGTCAGACAGTGCTTAATTTACACTGTGCTTTTTGAATTGATTTACAGTAAATGATGTGCCAAATCGTCACGTAAAACATAGTAAAAATTAAGTGTGAAACAAGCTTTGACAATAGAACCCAACTGCCTAGACAAGCTTGAGAAGTTGGTTTTATCTGTAAATTGATCAATAACACTTTCCTATAAATACACGTGGTGCCAATGGATTCAAGTCTCTACTCAAGAACCCAAACGTGGCCAATGTTAAAAAGAACATGTATCCTGTAAAGATGGCAGAACAGAGAATAACAACAACAGCAACAAATCGCATTGATATAAGCCCCTTGTGTGTCAGGAGGACCTCACAAGGAGCAGGAGTGTCAAGGTTTTGCACCTGAGGGTTTTGGGGGGGGGGGGGGGATTCAGGAGGACTTCGGTTGGACTTTGGCAATAACTCTATCAACTTCATCCTGAAGTGATGGGTAGAAGATTTCTGCTCAGGATGCATTTTTGTGATTATGTAAAATAACCTAGATTAAACTGTGTAACTTGATTGAACTGCCAGACAGTATTCACAATGGCAAGCTGAACAGTTTTAGCTGGTTAAACTGTAGCACACTCTGGGATCCCAAAACCTTTGCTCTTGCCAACTCAGGCCTAATGCCCCCAAAATACACACAGTCACGTTATTTTATAGCGTATCCTGTGAAGCATTTTGAGAGTTCTCGGTGATGACATAAGGCACTAAATCAAATGTCACGATTATTATAAATTTTAATGATTTTCAAGATTAGGTGAACTGGGTATTTCCCTTCAGGGAGAGAATGTTCACTCCATTCCAGACACAGAAAAATTCCCCTGCATATGTGGAGCTCTCAGTAGTCTGGTTTGGATACTCTTTTGCATTTTCGTAAGTTTCCCTGTTGTCTGGTTTGGATACTCTTTTGCATTTTGGTAAGTTTCCCTGTTTTTAATGCATTTCACAATCAAATATATACTTTCATAAAAGAAAACTTCAACATGAGTGATGTGGAACACTGAGCAAGGGGTGGGGGGGGAAGAAGGGGGCGAGGGTATGGTCAAAGAGATGGGTTTCAAGATGACTTTTGATGGGATTGAGAGCAGGTGAGATAATGGGGTTTTGAGATGGGTGTTCAGGAGAATAGTGCCTGAAAGAATGTTAACATTGTGAAGGTTGCTGGTCACGTGGCAGCCTCTTTAATAACATGACAAACTAGCACAGGCCAGCAGAGTTTCAGCACATGCACTTGATTCCACATACGCTGAGCTCACCTAGTCCCCAAATAGAATGAGTGGGAAAATAAATGTGTCTTCTATTTGCTCTACTAGTGGACGTTATGCTGCATTGCTTTCAGCTCAACAGAGCTCTTGGCCCTTGTCATTTCAGCAATCACTTCAACACTGTTCAAGCTCAGTCTCACAGACTGGATAAATTAATGTCTACTGCCCTGTGGCTAACAGTAACAATGTGTACACAAGGATCAATGAGTCATCGATGTTGCACATTAATTTCAAAATTACAGCTTGAAATTTGCTCCGCCACAATAACCATAATTGGAATGTTGTAGATAATTTACAATAAGAGCCGGAAACATATGCAGGCATTAATTGAGGACCGTTTTATAACATGTCATGCTAGTTGCTAGGTAAGATACTTACACATAGGACAATAATAAAAGATAACATAGCAACACCAGTCATTCTAACCCACAAAAGCAAACACATTAACAGAGGCAGATGCCTGAATGGGAAAATCAGAGTAGGTAGGGGAGACAAATTACATTATGTTTTCCACTACAACATTTATTTTACTGAAGCTATTACACATAATTAATATTGTTTTGTTTTATAAAACATGTTTTTAAGTTTAAGCATTGTGACTCTACATTTTGATAATAACTTACATTTGATTTATCGTGTCAACACTTAAAGGTGCATCATAGCAATTTCTATTATATGCAGTGACTGTGTATTTGTAGGTGAACAAAGCAGCCAATTTGTGCACAGAAATATAGTAATAATGATCCTTATATTTGGTATAGCGTTGTTAACGTTGGGAGGACATCTCAAAGCATTCACAGGATATATACTGTAAATTTAGTGACTCTGTTTTGTGAACGTAGCAGCCAATTTGCTCACAGCAATGTCCCATTTAAAGTAGGTGATTCACCAACTAAACAGGTGTATTATACTATGGCATTTAAATCATTTTTTTTAAAAAAGTTTATTAATTAAACAACAACAAAATTACATTTGTATAGCGCCTTTCACGTCGGGCGGACATCCCAAGGTGCTGGGGAGGACGTCCCAAGGGGTCCAGCGCCTTGGGACGTAAACTTTATAGTTATAAAGTAACTATATACTATCACTAGATATGATTATCATATATAATTGCTTCCTGGACTCTGAATAGAGCAAATCTGGACCCAGGTGTTCAGGAAGCTCTGCTGCAAACTGTTTGGAAGTAGATATCAGATTAGATGCGGAACACTTGCTGTCGAAGTTCACACGTGAATAATGGCCACTTGGACGAGGTACTGGCTGGCGGTCAGCACACTTGGAACTGTATCTCAGGAGAAAAAACAGTCAAAATACTTTCATGAGAGGAGTGAGGAGAAAAAATGGATGAGAAAGAATAATTTTCTATTCAATTGTAATAAGAATAAAATGTTTTACACAAAAAACATTACTTCTGACACTAATACGCCCTATTAAATGGCATTATAGTTTTTTTTAATCATATAATTCTGTGTTGTACATCTATCTGGATTACAATAATACAGTACATTATTTCACAAGCCTACTGAAACAATTAAAAAACAATATATTATCCACCAAGCATACATTTCCAGATTTATTTTATATAGAGTTTAGATGTATAATCTGTGGAAGAGCTAATAAGTTGTATATCTCAGTCAGCGAGTAGCAAAAAGTTTGCTTTTGATGGGAATAGGTTATTGCCATTTTGCTAGTATTTCCTGATGATTACAATGTTCCCATTGGTGCAGTGGTGTCTCCCAAGAATTGCAAGATTTTTCATCCCATTAAACTATGCTTCACAAGGAAAGCAATGGCAGAGCTGATAGGCTGATTATACAACAGTCTTTTGCAGAATACGCATCCACCTTTGAACCACAATCTTGGAAAAGCATCCATATTCCAACAATGAATATTTCCATTTCCCACACCAGCCATGCTTGTGCTGTCTCTGAGTAAGCATGCCAATTTAGTACCAACTTCGGCAAAATTATGGATAATTTGATGCTGTGGAAATTGAATTAAAACTGCCCAAGCTCTTTTCATTTATGAAATAGAAGACATTCATCGCATCAATTTGACTGGAGTGAAACCCATATCCCAGACATGATAGCACAATAAACATAGGTCTTGAATACTAGTCTACTCTACCTGGCATTAACAGATAAGCTGTGACTCTTCCTGGCAGAACCAAGAGATAGCAAATGCATGGAACTGAGCACCTCAACTTGGGAGAGGAATAGAATTGACAGAACCAGTTTCATTGTGCAGAAATGTGTCTAACTTTCATCTAAGCCAACCGAGGAACGTCATTGATGGCAATGGGAAACAGACCTTGGCATAAAACGTGCTGGCAGAAGGGAGATAAAAGTAGGAGTAGGAAAAACAAATGAGTTATTTTGCTTTGTTGCAAACAGTAAATGAGTTTAAAAGGTCAGGACATCACCTGAACCTTTTGTTACCTTGAATGGGAACAGATAGCATCTGTTTGCAAGAAATATACAGTGTTGATGTGATTCTCTGTATGCTAAAGTCCATGAGTTGTAAAGTGCATGATATCCATTCCGAGAGGGCTTTTGGATCCATGGCAGACAGTATCCACTTCCAGCATTGTACCCGCCTCCGAACTAAAAGTAAAATGTCATCTTTTCCAACCTTGGTGTTGGAAAGAACTGAATATGTTAAAATACTCCTCAGTTGCCAAGAGTAAAGATAGCGTGCATTGAACGAATGCATTTCCAGTAAGCAATATGCAGTAAGCTTCTTTGTAATATTTAATAGAAATATCACAGGGCTTGAAGGAAGACTGCAAAAGGGTTGAAAAGAATGTTCATTATTTAAAGGAGAAGGTAAAACTTTGCGTAAGTATCAGCAATAAGAACAGCGTATTGATCCTCTTTTAACTTTTGCTTTCTAGGGTTTATAGGGTTACTTTCTGTAACTTATATTCATCTACTTTGCATGGAATAGACAGGAACACACACTTGCTAAGGTAATAGCAGCCATTGGAATGAACCTCCTGCTGCATATCTGCTCATTAACATTGTTATCAGTACAATGCATGACCTCTGAATTAGAAGTGTTTTCAGTCTCAACCAGGCTGCCCTCCAAGTAGCAAATTTGTTGCTGCTGGCTAAGCATTATTCTGCTTGCTTCAGTTTTCCTAAATGTGTCAATGTGCGCTTAGAGAAAACTATAACGTAACATTAATTTTTACATAGATTTAGATTAATTATACAGCACGGAAACAGGCCATCTGACCCAAGTCGTGCCAGTGTTTATACTCCACATGAGTCTTCACCCATTCCTTACTCCCTCCCATACCCTATTCCCTTCTCCCTCGTGTATTTATCGAGCTTCCTCTTAATGCATCTATACTATAATAATTATAATAATCCTTGCATTTGATATAGCACTTTATCATGTCTTCGAGACATCTCAAAGTGCTTCACACAATATACTGTAAAGTGAATTGACTGTATATTTTGTGGGTGAAACACGGCAGCCAATTGCGCACAGCAGTGTCCCACAAACAGTCGTGGAGTGAGTGGTGGCCAATTTTTTTTGAAGGGATTATTACACCCGGAAAAGCGATCTACCAATTGACTAACAACTGGATTCCTACTTACTGCCAGGTAAACAGAGCCACTTGAAGTAAGGAAACTCGCCCAATATTTCGCTCTGCCTGAGAATCAAACCCGGGTCCTCTTGCTTGCGTGGCGAGTGCTCTAACCACAAAGCTACTTATTTGATTCAACCACCACTTCGGGCAGTAAATTGAAACTATCAGTTCATTTAAATTTTATAATGCAATATTATTATGCAGTTAAAATTACATTAGTTAATAATTTACAATTATTTCTAAATGCAAATTTGTAAAATGTAACAAATAAGGGCCAAACTTACCAAACAGAGCAGAATAGCTCTTAGCGAACAGCAACAAATTGAATCCTATGAGCGCACAGAGCACAATAACTCAACAGCACTGAGAGAGTGACTCACTGAGCTCATTCCATCAGCTTGTCGAATGCAGTGACATCAGTGTTATTGAGCAGATGCGTTGAAAAGGGATCCCATTTGGCTCCATCAATCTAGACATAATTTTACGTCTCTCCAACAAAAAAAGGATATCCTTAAAAACAAAATGTAAAAGTTGTTTAAAACTTGAGATATTAACCTAGTGCTTAATATTAATTATATCTGTACTTACTCATTGAGTTAATTTCTCCTTTAAAAATTGTGTTACATGGGCCAGCAAAATGTGCTTTTTAGAGAAAAGTAGGTAGAGAAGGGCTTATTTTATAGCTGCGTTAATTTATCATCATCTAGACAAAATGCTTCATTTTTTAGTCCATCATTTGAGTCCAGCACAGTACAGTACACTCCGTTTTCAGTTCCTTTGAGTGTTTTGTCTTCAATCTCTTCGTTTTCATCCTCCTCTTGTACCTTTCCTTTCCTGCGACAGATCCATCACAGAAAAACAAGATGTCAGGAAAATAACAGTAGCATTGGCAAGCATTACGGTGAAAATTGCGAGGTGGGATCATTGAACATTACAGTCGAGTAAATCACTGGTTTTGATTGACTACAGGTGCCACTTCAATGATGTGACATTTCTCATTTCTGATAATCACATCACACCTTACAATTTTCAGTCCCATTATTACTGAACTCGTTTTTGAGAGCAAGAGTATATTAGACCCCCATGATGAGGGAGTCTAATAAACTCTTGCTCTCAAAAACAGCAACAAAATTACATTCGTATAGCGCCTTTCACGTCGGGAGGACGTCTCAAGAAGCTGGACAGTCAGTGTTTCGGATCCGAGCTGGGGGGGGGTCAGGATCGGGGAGGGTGGAGGGCAGTGGGGGGAAGGAGGGTGATCGAAGGCACGATTGAAGTGCAGGGTCTTGAGATAGGTCTTGAAGGAGGCAAGGGAGGGGGCGAGGTGTAGGGACTGTGGGATGAAGTTCCAGAGGGTGGAGTCAGAGTGGCTGATGGCCCACCACTAATGGTGGGGCGGGCAAGGCGGGGAATGTGAAGCAGGCCAGAGCCCGCTGAGCAGAGGGAGAGGACAGGCTGGTAGGGAGTTAGGAGGTTGCAGAGGTAGGGGGGATCGGGCCACTGAGGGCTTTGAAGATGAGGACCAGGATCTTGAACTGTATCCTCTGAGTGATGGGAAGCCAGTAGAGTCGGGCGAGGATGGGGTGATAGGGTCATGAAGCCTGGCTCGGGAGAGGACACGGGCTGCAGAGTTCTGGATGATCTGCAGCCCATGGAGGGAGGAGTTGGGGAGGCCGACAAGCAATGAGTTTGCACAATCAAGCCTCGATGTTATGAACGCGTGTATGAGGGCTTCGGCGGCCTGCGGTGTGAGACAGTGGCGAAGCCGGGCTATGTTGCAGAGGTGGGGGAAGGCAGAGCGTGTCATGGCACGGATGTGGGGTAGAAAGGATAACTGGGTCAAACAAGATGCCAAGGTTCTGGACTGGCTTAGTAATGTGGAGTAGCAATCGTTCCCACTAAAGGATACAAATTCAACAATGGCAACAACTTGCACCCATATAACGGCTTTTTACACAAAGTGCTTTAAAGACATGGGGTGGGAGCCCCAGATGGGAGGCAAGGGGAGGGGTTTGAAGGTGCAGTCAAAGACAGGTCTTTTGGGTGGCCTGAAAGCAGATTTACTCTATTTATTATTACTACAGAGGGTCTATAATTTGACAAATTTTCTTTAAGCAAGCTGAAAGCAGCCAGTCGGAACATCAGCGGACCTGGAATGAAGGGACAAAGTAAAAGTAGATGTGGGTGGCATCAGTGTACGTGTGAAAATTAACCCAACATATGTGAATGATGTCAACAAGATGAGTTGAAGGAAAGGCGGGAACAGCTAGGATGGGAGATAGTTCTAAATTCAAGAGGTGAGTGTGTTGATGGTCATGGAGATGCAGTCAATGAACAAGCTGATGACGACATCAAGACCAGGTAGGGTGGAGGGGCAAAAGCAGAGGACAGTATTGCAATTGAGAGGGACCAAGGAGGAATTTTCTCAAGGGTGGAATGGAGGGTGAGTTTAGAGAGATGAGGAAGTGATCAGAAATGGCCTTGTCAGAGATGGCGAGCTCAGAGATATCAAGACAGAGATGTCAAAGACATGTGTAATGGCAAGACTGAAGGGGTGCCCACATATGTGAGTAAGGTGACGAGACAGGGCAAGAGGGATTAAAGGTTAAAGGTTTAACTTCAGCTCCTTAAAGGTTTAACCTTTAAGGAGCTGAAGTCACCAATAATGAGAAGGTGGTCAGTGCAGAAACTGAATGAGAGGAGGGAAGATAATAATAATAATCTTTACATTTGATTTAACGCCTTATCATGTTGAAACATCTCAAAGTGCTTCACTGAATTTATTGTAAAGTGTAGCCAGTGTGTATTGTAGCCAAATGCAGTAGACAATTTGTGCACATAACAAACAGGCATGAAGTGAATGATCATTTTTATCTGGCGGGATTGTCAGCCAGAATAACAAGAGAAATCCTCTTCTCTTTTCCTACAGTGTCATGGGATCGTTAAATGTCCACCTGAACGAATAGACATGACCTCAATCTTTTCTGAAGGACAGGAACCTCTGATAAATAAAGCAGTGCTCCCCTAACACTGTATTGAGCTCAAGGTCTTGATGTGGGGTTTGAACCCACATCCTTCTGACTCCCAAGTGAGAGAAAGTGCTATCAACTGAGTCAGGCTGACATAAAGGTTGTTTGGGAGGGTGGTAGTTCATTAGAGTGATGCAGAGTGAGAGACATCACCCAATATGCTGTCCAGCTTTTGATTTGTAACTGGTTGGCTTTTACAATTAGCTATTTTGTGAACATCACAAACTACACCATTATGTATGGTTGTGGACATTGAAGCCTCACAATGATATTGGCGCAGCACAGGTAAACTCTGACATACATTATGCAGGTTGATGTGCCAGTCTCAGTTTGATTCCACACATACTGGAAACAAAGTTATGATAGAAACAACAAAGCTTTATAACTCTCATGGCTACTTAATAACTATTTGCTAAAGAAAAAGTGGTAGAGGATTGTGAGGACACTTAAGGTTTTAGAGCACTTACTTCATTTTCTCACGGTGACCAGTGACCATTAAGGCAATAAATGCAACCAAAACCAAGCCTATGACAATACCAAACACGATCAGCCATACAGTAACAGGTGGTTCACTGACTGTGGGCAGAGTGGGTTTGATACCCACAAACTCCAGGGTGCTGTCATCCAGAGAGAAGGCATCATTGAATCGGCCTCTAACCATTCTGAAAAATGTAAAGCAGAAAAGAAGTTATCTGCGGTGTCAGCTCAGGCGAGAAAATCTTTTGCTGTGGGCCGGCTCGCTATCTTTTGAATAAGTTAAGTCTCACTTGATTGCCTCGTCCACTTGTATCCTCGGAACTGGATTAGATACGTTTTCCGGTCCTGTCACCATAAAGTAAAATGAAATCCTCACGGTTTCTTCACATATGTGCACATCATCTACACTGCAAAGACCAACAGAACAATCACTGTAACCACATGTTAGCTCCTGTTTTGGAGCACGTCACTGAGATAAACCAGTGCTCTCAGTTTCTATCAGTGGAGGGCTGTGTATATAATACTAGCAATAATAATAATAATAATAATCCTTGCATTTGATATAGCGCCTTATGATATCATTGAGACATCTCAAAGCACTTCAAAGGACATACTGTAAAATGGATTACTGTGTATTTTGTGGGTGAATCGTGGCAACCAGTGCACACAGTATTGTCCCACAATCTGCCATCCCCCAATTTTATTTGGGGGATTGTTAGCCAGAACAATGGGAAAAACTCCCATTTTTTTTTAATAGTATTATGGGATCTTTAACGTCCACCTGAAGGGGCAGATTGGACCTTGGTTTAACATCTCATCCGAAGGACAGTACCTCCGACAATGCAACACACCCCCAGAACTGCATTGGAGTGTCAGCTTAGACTATGTGATTCGAAGTCCTGACATGGGGCTTGAACCCACAACCTTCTGACTTAGAGGCGAGAGTGCTACCACTGAGCCAGGCTGACACCTATATGTAGGTAAGGCAGTAACTAAAATAATTAATAATCTTTACATTTGGTATTCCTTTCACATTGGAAGGATGTCCCAAAGTGCTTCACAGGATATGTTGTAAAGTGCAATGAGTCTTTATTTTGTGGAAAAACATAAGTTTAAATATGTAATGTTGAACAAAAAACATAAACACAAAAACCTGTAAATTAACATTTTCTTAATTCGGACTTTGAGATCAATTTTGTAATCTAAATCCAAGAGAAAACAATTCTGAAATGAGTCCGTTCCTCCTCCCCCATCCCTTCTGCCTCAGCACAATGTTGTGCCTGAGGATTCCTCCACAGAAAGCTGCCCTAGACGCACAGATCAGCCTTTGAGTGCAACTAAAACAGAATATTGACCTACTTCAGTCAGTATTCTATGAGTGACACTTTCATTTAAGATGGTAGGGTGGGTATTCTGGAAGGATGAGATCAAATGCACTGAAGAGCCTTCTTCATCCAAACCAAGTTTGTGAAATTCTGTTTCTAGAATATAATATCAAAGTTAGTCAGGCACTTCTAAGATCAGATATGGACTGATATTTGTTGAAAATAACTTGAAAAGAAGCAGGATTTTGCCTAGATTTTGTAACATTTTAATGCAAAGGTCTTAAGGCAATGGTCTGAAGTAACTTGAAAAGAACCAATCTTAACATGGGGATGTGAGGTTGGGGTGGGGGTGTTGAGTAACCAATGATACTTTACAAATGGCTTGAAATGTGTGGATTCTTATGATGCATTTAATGTGATAATTAATTACCACATTGAACACGTTAGGAAGTTTTTGATTTTTGATTTCTTTAAATTTTCAGCAAACAAATGTTTTTAAAGAAACAAAATTTAATTTGTTTAAAGGTTTTCAGCGATCTTTTCAACTACAAAAATCATCAACTTCCATGTCACAACAACAACAACAACAAGATTACATTTGTATCACGTCAGGAGGACGTCCCAAGGCGCTGGACAGTGTACAGCATTTCAGACCCGAGCTGAGGTCAGGGGAGAAGAAGGGAGGGGAAGGGAAGGGGGGTGGCCGATGGTATGGGTGAAGAGTAGGGTCTTGAGGCAGGACTTGAAGGAGGCTAAGGAGGGGGCAAGGTGGAATGATTGGGGGATGGAATTCCAGAGGTTGGAGGCAGAGTGGCTGAAGGCTCTCCCGCCAATGGTGGGACGGGTGGGTCGGGGGACATGGAGCATGCCGGAGCCGGCTGAGCAGAGGGAGCGGGAGGGTTGGCAGGGGTAGGGATCTGAAGTAATTTCCTGCACAAGGTCATGCCGAAAATTACTTCAAACCATTGCCTTAAAATGTTGCAAAATCTGGGCAAAATCCTGCTTCTAAGTTAAGACTGAATTTAAGAATTTTCAAAAATTCTTCAAAATCTTAAATTTTCAGATAGTGGCTTGTGAACATAAGAATTAACCATGGAAGCATTACTACTCTATGTCACATTAATTGATGATGCAATTGTTAAGAACCCTATATTATTTGAACTTTAAGGCTTCGGTTTTGATGTCAGAAGAGATTAGCAATGATAGATTAAATGTGAGTCCTTGTAAAGCCTTTCTCTGCTGACTAAAGTAGAATTTCTATCTCTGTACTGTAACTTGGCACAATAAATGTCACGAGGAGAGCTTTAACCCTTAGAGAGTAGTAGCAGTATTTCTATAAAACATCCAGAAGACATTTCAGTTTAAGGTCTTCACTCAGCGTGAATTCTGGCCAGTTACCCTCTTGTGTGTTATAGAATAACAGTGCTGAGTTCCTTATGCTTTTCACCACTCGATAGTGTTTGTGTGCACAAAGAGCATCTGTCCAAGAGGTCAGTTAGTCGCTGCTCCTGCCCTGCTATTTCATTCAATATCCTCCAGGTAACAAATTTGTTGATGTGAGGCTGACAATTTTTCTGCTACATGTAATTATTTTTACCAATACATTCCTGCATACTTAAACAGTATTTTTTGCAGCCCGTTTAATTTTGCTCATTTTGCTCTCTGTCTTTGTGTGAAATTAAATGGGCTGCGAAAAATCTTTTAATTCCACTTTACCTTTAATGGAGCAGGTGGGATATTGCTTTGTTGCGCGAGAAAAGGCAAGCGCTGAAAGCAGTCATTCTACTTTAGATGTAATGCAACTTTAACGCTGAAATAAAATTATATTAGCAATGTAAATTCGATTTTCCGAACAACAGGGTTAATTTTATCGTACAGCTTCATGGAATTTCTAGATGGAGCACAGAGAAGAACAACCTAGTTATGAGTCTGCCTCCATTCTGTGTCCTGCCAACTCTATGTACTTGGCACTGCACCTCCTTCGGGGTTTAACAAAGTCTCTAACGTCTGTAAGGCATTTGTACGTCAATGGATAGTGCTGAAATTAAACTTTCCCAGGATTGTAAAGCAGCAGGTTACACAGGGCTTGTTTTTCTATTTGGATCAATTGTCAGCTGTCTTGCAGCAGCAAGAAGTTATACATAGAAAGTGATTTTTCTGCACTACACTATTCAATGGAACAGAAGGCAACTGTTCAATTTCAAGGCAACTGTGCTGGGAATTATTTCCTAGACTTTTGCTTTCTTAGAACTTTTTTTTTGTCCTCCAGTTTTTTTNCCATGATGACAGATGTTCCAGCAGTACTGAAAACATCTGGTATAATAGTATCACAATTGTACTCACTCTTCACTTTATTGGTGTTCTCAGATGCATGGATATAGATGCATTCAAGAGGAAGCTAGATCTTTACATGAAGGAGATGGTAATAGAAAGGTGTGGGAGGGAGTAAAGAATGGTTGGAGACTCATGTGGAGTATGAACACCAGCCATACTTGTTGGGCCAAGTTACCTATTTTGGTGCTGTTCACTCTTTATAACAACAACAAAATTACATTTGTATATAAATCTTTGGAAATCATTTTATAGCACATTATTAGGTTTCTCATCATGCATAAGTACTGTCAAGTCCCATTGTTTGGCGAATCAAGGTTAGATTTAAAATTTTTGTAGGCAAACACAGCAGCCATTTGCACCACCAGGTTCCTACTAACAGCCATAGATGAATGATCTATTTTATCTGAGGGATTATTGGCCAGAATAGAGGAAAAACTCCCTTCTCATTTCAAACAACATCATTGGATCTTTCACAGTTGCCTTGAAATGTCCTTCTGACCCCCTATCAACCTGTCCGCTCCCTCCGCTTAGCAGGCCTGCTCCAGGTCTCCCGACCGACCCCCCCCCCCCCCTTCCCATCGGCAGCCGGACTTTAAGCCTCTCTGCCCCCACTCTTTGGATCTCCATCCTACAATCCCTTCACCTTACTCCCTCTCTTGCCTCCTTCAAGGCATGACTCAAGACACTTCTTTTTGACCATGCCTTCAGCCGCCCTCCTACCCCCTCTGCCCTCCCTCATCCCAACTCTGCCCCACAATTGGGTCCTGATCCCTGACCGTTCAGCGCCTTGGGACATCCTCCCGACGTGAAAGGCACTTATACAAATGTAATTTGGTTGTTGTTGTTGTTATTCAACATTCACCTGAAGAGCATGCAGATGTAACTTCAGTTTAATGTCTCATCCAAATGACGGCACCTCTGACAAAAGCAGCGGATGCCCACCAAAGATCAGCTGTGACTGTGATCTCAAATTAAAATGATATGCCATTATGCAATGTGCAGATATGCACAATCTACTGCACTTGCAAAATTGCTTGTCGAACAATCTAAAGGTTTCAGCAACGAGCAATCGAGCAAAAGGTACTGAAACATAACAATCCCTGAATGTGCAATACAATGTTTAGGATGTAGAGATCAATATCTTTCCTTTGCAAAGCAATGATATCATTGAGCATTTCAAAGCTAACATTGGGCAATGAATAAGAAGAATGATCATCACAAATCAAAAAAAAACATTATTAAGAAAGTCTTTTTTAGTTGCATAATGTTTATTTGATTTGCTTTTATTTGCCCTTTCATTGAAGGACCAGCCACCAACACTAACACACTGGGTCAAATGGCCTCACTGATTGAGTGGCTCCACTATGCTTCAAAAGGCAATATTAGGGCAGATAGATAGTTATGCAGGAGAACATGGGAGTTTAGTATTATTCCAATGACTGCTAATGTTCTGATAAGTAGGCTTTTAGAGCAGGATTAACGGGTTTACAGGATTGCCATGTTGCGTTTTTGCTTGCTTCTGTTCTAAGTACTCGATATCTGAGTGGTTACTTTTTAAACTTTTTACATAACATCCAAAGACACTTTGCACGGCTGACAAACTCGTTTTCCAGAGAGAAGAAGACCTGAGATAGGGGTTGGGATCAGAGGGATGGATGGAGGATAGGAGTGACTGGTCGAAGGAGGGTGACCGGTCGAAGAGGAGGGTCTTGAGACGCGACTCGAAGGAAGCAAGGGATGGGTTGAGGCAAAGGGAGTGCAAGATGGAGTTCAAAAGGTTGGGCGCAGATAGAACTAGATAGAAGGTATGGTAACGGTTCATCCCACATGAAGAAAGCAACTAAAAAGCTTCTGTTCAATCACCGAAGCTCGAGAGCAACTAGTGAAGAAAGCACACCAGCTCATGATACTCTCGTGGCTTATCTATTTATACAACTGCTTCAAATTGAATATGATCTCAAACACTTTTTAAGGCTAGTGGGGACTGGGATCGTTGCCTTGCTTATTTTGTGATGCTTAAGGCAAAGCACTGGTGGAAGCAACTGAGCATGCGTAAACTTCAAACACAATACTCCCACATGCACAGTTATTTCCAAATCACAAGTGGTTTCTTTAGTTTTCTGGTGTTGACTTTCCCCATTTTCTGGGGCAGTGCCATACCAGTCCAGAAAAAAACATAGTGGCCAACACACACTGAGGCAGTGGGTGAGGCCATTAGCTCTTCTCTTCTCTCCTGATTGTCTTTAGCCATCTCCCACATTCCTATTTCCCTCCCAACTCAAGCTCTCGCTCGGTCTTTTGCAAAGAGCTTTGAGACATTCTTCAGATGAGATTTTAAACCAAGGCCCCGTCGGCCTATTCAGGTGAACATTAAAGATCCCATGGCACGATTCAAAAAGAGAAGGGAGTTTCTCCCAGTGTCCTGGACAATAATGCCTCAAATAAAATTGGTCATTTTCTTCATGGCTGTTTTTAGGACACTACTGTGCGCAAAATGGCTGCTGCTTTCACCCACAGAACACACAGGTCTCTCCACTTTCATTAAACATGTAGTTTTGGGATATTTGCTGCCCAAATAATGAATGATAGTGGAAGTTGAGAGCTACCCATGAAAATCAGGTGACTGTCTCCTTCCTTGTTCACAGCTCTGCTACTATTATTTGGGGGTGCATTGATCAAGACAATTTATATTTCGAATAGCATTTTGCAGATCCTGAAAAGTCTGATGCCATCGTGGTATCGCAATACATATAATAATAATAATAATAATCCTCGCAGTTGATATAGAGCCTTATCACATCTTTGCGATGTCTCAAAACGCTTCACAGAATCTATTGTAAAGTAAATTGACTGTATTTTGTGAGTGAATTGGGATTCGGGATGTTAAGCTGTTTATATTCTGGTGCCAATCCCTTTCATTCTAGAGTTAATCTCTTGTATTCAAGGTAAAGGAGAGATAAGATTCTGAGCAGCTTCCCGAATCTGTCTATTTTATATTGAGAGTTGCCTCTAAAGGTGGGATTGCCTCAGGATGAAACTCAAAATGTAAAAAGTGGCATCAAAGCAGCAGGAGCAAGCTGGAGTGTTTGGGCATTGAGTGAGTTAATTGCAAAACAAAATAGTGGGGGGGAGGTAAAGAATGCAAAGTAGTTTGAAGGCTGAGAAATTGAAAATTTGCCAAATGGAACAATGAGACACGACGTACGAACAGAAATAGAAAGTACTGAATTCAAAATTGTACTAATAATGAGGAATACCTGATAAGTTGCCAATTTTTCGTCAGGAAAGAATGTAGACTTACTTGCAAACAGCCCACATCTGAGCTAATATCAAAGTTGAAATATGAAGGAGGTGCATTTTTAGAGATGGAACAGTTGATAGTTTAGGTGCTGGTTTCAAATGAGCAGAAGCATAGTTCACTTTACAGTTACTGTACAGTTTGGTCAGCAGTCCTGACCAGGACTGCTTTATCCCACCTCCATTCATGCCTCACAACCAACACAACCTAAACCTTTGTCCACACCTTCATCACTTCCTGGCTGAACTATTCCAATGCCCTCCTCGCTGCTCTGCTCAGCTCCACCATACACAGAATTCAATTAATTCAAAACTCTGCCGCCCGATTACTCACCCGCTCAAAACTCTGTACCCCCATTGCACCAGTCCTTGCCAGACTCCACTGGCTCCCAATTACCGAATGGATTGATTTCAAGATCCTCTCACTTGTTTTCATATCCTTTACCCCCTCGCACCTCCCTACCTATCCGATCTGCTTACCCCCCACTCCACCACCGCCTCTGCTCGACTGGCTCTGGCCTCCTGTTTGTCCCTCGTCCCCTCCACTCCACCATCGGTGGCCGTGCCTTCATCCACTACACCCCAAAACCTGGAACTCTCTCCCTTAATCCCTCTGCTTTATCCCCTCCCTCCCCACTTTCAAATCCTGCCTAAATACCTTCCTTTTTGATTGTGCTTACAGTCACCTTCCCTCTCCCTCTCCCCATGACTCGATGAGAGGGAGGGGGGAGGTGACCGTAAGCACGATCATACTGCGCCGCTATCAAGCTCTCCCCTGCATGAAGGGCGCTATATAAATGCAAGTTCTTGTTGTTATTGGGTTTATTGGCACCTCTGTGCTATCAGAACAATCACATTTTAATCAATGCATTTTAATGTTGTTCCAGTACACTTGTGTGTGGCACTCTTAATTCATCACCTCCAACTGATCCCAAAACTGTGATCAACAGAATTCCACCTAAATAGTTTTAAGGTCTTCAAAATACATACTCTCTCCACAAACAAGTTTGGAAGGACAAAATCTGCAATTCTCCTGCTGTTTTCTTTAAAAAGTACTGAAATATAACGTGTTCAAAATTATATTCTCCTAAAATTGTACCAGCGCTTTGGGATGTCCTCCCGACGTGAAAGGTGCTCTACACATGTAATTTTGTTGTTGTTGTTGTAGCGAAAAGGGTCACATATAAAAGGGTCACATGGAACCCTGTAAGTTCAGTGGTTAGAGCACTCGCTTTCAAACGAGAGACCTGGGTTTGATTCCCAGCAGGGTGAAACCTTGGGCAAGTTTCCTTACTCCACACGCCTAATAATAATCCTTCAAAAAAAATAATAATAAATAAATAAAAATAATTTGGTCACTCAATCCACGACTGTTTTACGGGAAACCGCTGTGCACAATTGGCTGCCGCGTTTCGCCCACAAATATACAGTCACTACACTTTACAGTATATTCTGTGAAGCACTTTGAGACGTCTAGAAGACGTGAAAAGCGCTATATCAAATGCAAGAATTATTATTATTATTATTACATGCAACTATTCAAAAATAACATTAGGTCTAATTATGAGAATCACAAAATAATTTGTAACTAATGAATCCTCAGCTACATTTTCTGAGAGGCCAAATTATATAACAATAATAATAATTCTTGAATTTGTTATAGCGCCTTTTGAATCAGGAGGACATCTTAAAGTGCTTCACACGGTTTACAGTAAGGTGTGATGACTGTGTCTTTCGTAGGCAAACACAACATCCAATTATTATCCCCATTATTCAAACCTGAATTTCAACTCCTGAAATTCCATCCAATCTTATCCTTTAACCATATTTTGTATGAAAATTTCAAGATTGCACAGAATTCTGGGAAGGTTTTCATTCAGGCCCAAGTTGGAAGCCGTTTTTTTTTGAGAACTGCCGAAAATGGGCTTCCAAAGAAAGACTGAACTTGAGGATTTTCCACAATTCTATGGCATCTGAAATTTTAAGACAAAACGGTCTTACTAGATAAGGTCAGGTGAAATTTTGGGCAACTAGTGTCTTCCGATGAATAACCAACTCTTCCCTCCCCCACCCCACCACCCCCCTAAAAAGGACAGCAGTCCCCGTAGGTAATGTAATTATTAACTAAGATAATGTGCACAAATCTGTACTACACCAACACAAAATTAACAAACCTAAACCAAGGCTACAGGTTATTATCATTTGTTTATTCCCCATAGACTGTGATATTCTGGAATAGACTCCCAACAAACATATTTAATGCTGTGTCCCTTGAATCCATTAATATCAGTTCTGCAGATAGCTCTTTGACCTTTTGAGGATCACCACACCACTTTGGAAATTAATACTGCCTTACAATTACAATTCTCCATTTTCATTTTCACAATTTCCACTCCAGCCTAGCTGAGTAGCTCGGTGCCATTTTCCTGCAGTACTGGAAAGTTCACTTAGAACTATATATCTAATATCTTACTTACAGGGATATATAGAATGCGACTTTATACTTTATAAGCGGAGTTATGAAATAAGGGGGATCCCTTATTCACATTTTGCATGGGTGGGATATTGACAGCCTGGTGATATAATAATAATAATAATAATAATAATCCTTGCATTGGATTACCCTAACACATTTCTCGATGTCTTCCCAGCTCCACCATTCACAAGTTCCAGCTCATTCAAAACTCTGCTGCCCACATACTGAACCAGACCAAACACCGTACCCACATCTCACCAGTTCTGGCCAGGCTCCACTGGCTCCCCATCACCGAACGAATCAACTTCAAGATCCTCACGCTCGTGTTCAAATCCATTCACTCCCTGGCACCTCCCTACCTCTCTGACATCCTCCCTCCCCAATCCACCATCCGACGCCTCCGCTCGACTGGCACAGGCCTCTTGCTCGTCCCTCGTACCCTCCGCCGCACCATTGGAGGTCATGCTTTCAGCTACTACACCCTAAAACTCTGGAACACTCTCCCTCAATCCCTCCGCCTTGTCCCCTCTCTCCCCTCTTTCAAGTCCTGCCTGAAAACTTTCCTGTTTGACTGTGCTTCCGACCACCTCCCCACGGCTCAGAGTCAGGCTCTGCCACTGTTAAGCGCTCTGAGACTCTATCCTGCGTGGTGGGCGCTATATAAGTGCACGTTGTTGTTGTACCTTGTCTGTCTTGCACAGACATTGATCAGACTATAGTTGGTGTAACTTATTATAATAATACAAATTATTATAATAATAATCCTTGCATTTGATACGGTGCCTTATTGCATTGTCACAATGTTTCAAAGTGCTTCACACAATTTTACTGTAATGTCTAATGATCCATTTATTATTGTTTTGTTTTTTGGAGGGATTATTATGAGGCATGTGGAGTAAGGAAATTTGCCCAAGGTTTCGCCCTGCCTGGAATTGAACTATATAAACCAAGTGATGATATAAGCCAATGCTTAATATCAGTTCGCCATATCACATTGTGCCTCTCATTTTTCGACTCAATGGGAAATTAGACCAAATATTCTTAAAGTGATTTCACCTATACAATAGGAATCCCTGCAAATTGATCTTCAAATATACGTCATTGCACCTAATCTGGATGACACCTGGCAACAGTGTGAATTTTCGGTCACTGCACAGGCCATCTGTTTTACCCGAGCACACAAAGCTCTTGTAACTCAGCAATGCCTAAAACCAGCTCATTCGAGCATGATGCTGTGAATTACACTACTTCATTACAAAGACTGGAGTTGGCAGAACAGCAAAGAGCTGCCAGTTTGGATGGTTTCTGGCTCAGGAAGTCTTAAGGCGAAAGGAATTAAAAATGCAGGGTATGGTAGGAATTTGCTGATCTTAAATCTAATACTAAATCTGTTAAAAGAAACTGAGCCAATATTAATTACAAATATAAGTGTAATCAACTAAAAACAAGGCACAATATACAATGAGTTACTTTGTATTAAGAACAGATGAAAATATAGTTTCCTATATATACGTTGCAGGAAATTGAAACCTGCAAATCCTTCAATGAATATTTTTTATCATAATATTGATCCACTGGACAAATAATCTACTTCCCAAATCTTTGCTCTGCACCTGATTCTTGTTATTATTGAGTACCTATTAAAGAAAATCACTAGAATTGGCAACTACAGTTGATGGATTATTAGACATTACAGTAAAATTGTGTGAAGCACTTTGAAACATTGTGACAATGCAATAAGGCACCGTATCAAATGCAAGGATTATTTGCATTTGATACGGTTACACCAACTATAGTCTGATCAATGTCTGTGCAAGACAGACAAGGTACAACAACAACGTGCACTTATATAGCGCCCACCACGCAGGATAGAGTCTCAGAGCACTTTACAGTGGCAGAGCCTGACTCTGAGCCGTGGGGAGGTGGTCGGAAGCACAGTCAAACAGGAAAGTTTTCAGGCAGGACTTGAAAGAGGGGAGAGAGGGGACAAGGCGGAGGGATTGAGGGAGAGTGTTCCAGAGTTTTAGGGTGTAGTAGCTGAAAGCATGACCTCCAATGGTGCGGCGGAGGGTGCGAGGGACGAGCAAGAGGCCTGTGCCAGTCGAGCGGAGGCGTCGGATGGTGGATTGGGGAGGGAGGATGTCAGAGAGGTAGGGAGGTGCCAGGGAGTGAATGGATTTGAACACGAGCGTGAGGATCTTGAAGTTGATTCGTTCGGTGATGGGGAGCCAGTGGAGCCTGGCCAGAACTGGTGAGATGTGGGTACGGTGTTTGGTCCGGTTCAGTATGTGGGCAGCAGAGTTTTGAATGAGCTGGAACTTGTGAATGGTGGAGCTGGGAAGACATCGAGAAATGTGTTAGGTGTAATCCAAGTGGGAGGTGACAAACGCATTCAAAAGGGTTTTGGCTGCATTTGGGGTAAGGTAGTCAGAGACGGGCAATGTGGCAGAGGTGGAAGAAAGCGGTCCTGGCCAGGGAGGTTGAGGAGTTTAGATGCGCAGGAGTGAATACATTGATGGGAGCCAAGGAGTATGGCTTCCGGCTTTCCATATTCAGCTGCAGGAAGTTTGCACTCATCAGGCCCTCACGTCTGCCAGACAAGCTGATAGAACATCAGCGGACCTGGAGTTTGTACTGGAGAAGGTAAATTAGATTTGTGTGTCATCCGTATACATGTGGAGGTTTACCCCGTGCCTGCGGGTGACATCGTCCAGAGGGAACATATAGGTAAGGGAAAGAAGAGGGCCAAGGATGGAGCCCTGGGGTACCCCACAGTTGATCGGGTGGGGCGGGAGGAGAAACCATTTGCTGAGATGAAATAGAGGCAGTTGGTTAAGTAGGACTTGAATCATGCAAATGCGATCCCACTAAGGTAGATGAGGGAGGAGACGTGGTGGAGGAGGATGGTGTGGTCAACTGTGTCGAATGCGGCAGAGAGATCCAGGAGGATGAGGAGGCAGAGGGAGCCCTGGTCACAGATAGAGAGAATGTTGTTTGTGACTTTGACAAGTGCTGTGTCTGGGCTGTGGGCAGGGCAAAAACCAGACTGCAGGGGCTCGAGGAGGGAGTGGAGGTAGAGGTGTGACCGAAGTTGACCTACAACAATGCGTTTCAGAACTTTGGCAAGGAAGGATAGGTTGGAGATGGGATGGTAGTGTGAGAGATTAGAGGGATCGAGGGTGGGTTTTTTGAGGAGGGGTCTGATAAAAGTGGTTTTCAGGAGTGGAACAAAGCCTGAGAAGAGAGACTGGTTGACTATGTCAGCAAGCAGCGGGGAGAGAAGGTGGAGTTGAGTGACCACCAGCTGGGTGGGGAGGGGGTCAAGGCAGGTGGTGAACATCATCCGGGTGATTGTGGTTTGAGAGCGAGGAGGGAGAAATGGGGGTAAAGGAGTGTAAGGAGAGGGTAGTGGCAGGATCCGTGGCAGGGGGAGAAGGTGGTGTGGATGGTCTGGGTGGGGTGGAGTGGACTTGGGGGGCAAGGACGATGCAGCCAAGTGGATGTTTTCAATTTTTGAGGCAAAGAAGTCTAAGACCTCTTCGCACTTGGCGCTTGACGTGAGGATGGAGAGAGCTTGAGAAGGTGCACAGAGGAGGTGATGGATGGTGGAAAACATTGTCTTTGGGTTGTTTTTGGCCTCCAGGATGACTTTGGAGTAAAAGTCAGTTTTGGCCTGTGAAAGGGAGAGGTGGTAGGTGCGGAGGTACCTGAGCTGGCGGTGAATCGTGAGGCCAGGTTTCTGTCATCTGAGCTTGAACATTTGGGTTTGTGTTTTGGTGAGCGGAGATGACTGTTATACCAGGGGGAACGAATGGGTTTGGAAACAGCCCTGGATTTCAGAGGAGCCAGAGAATTGAAGGTTGTGGAGAGATGGTCATTCAGCAGCTTGATGGCTGCATCAGGATCGCTGGGGGTGGAGGGCCAGAGGGAGAGGAGGTCCGAGTAAGAGGGGAAGAGACAGCATTTGTGAGGAACTCAGGGGGAAGCTTTTTCCAGGGGTGGAAAAAAACAGTGGAGGATTTGGAAAAGGGGAGGGAGATGTAGAAGGAGAGGGCGATGAGGAAGTGGTCCGAGATGGTCTTGTTATTGATTGATAGGTCAGAAATGTCAAGGCCATGTGTGATGACGAGGTCAAGAGAGTGGCTATGGTTGTGGGTTGGCTAGTCGATGTGGATGGTAAGGTTTAGGGAGGAGAGCAGAGCAGTGAAGTCCGAGGAAGTGGTGCAAGGCAACTTTGAGTGGAGGTTGAAACCACCCATTTTGAGTAGGCGTTCAGTGCAGAGGGACAGGGAGGAGAGGAAAGAGGAGATATCGGTGAGGAAGAGAGCCAGGAGGTTTGGGGTGGGGGGGGGGGCAGTAAACTAGGAGGATTTTGAGGGAGATAGAGGAGGGATGATAGAGGGTGAGAAGGTAGGACGCTTCATTCTTGAAAAGAGTTCTTATAGAGTTCTGTAACATTTTAAATGGAATTAAAGAACAATACTTTCAGATGCGCCAAGACAGCGGAACAATAGAGCACAGATTTGGGTTATAAAGGGCAATTTCAGGTCAGACACCATAAAATATTCCTGTTTGATTCAAACTTGCGATTCATCCATGGGACCCTGGGAACAACACACTCTTTTTTTACTTAATGTGAATACAATACACAATTGCACTTATAAAGCACTTTCAATCAGGAGAACATCCCAAATCGCGTAACAGTTCTGGACAGGCACCGAGCTGGGGTGGGAGTCCAGGGGTTTGGGGAGGGGTAAGATAACCAAAGGCGCAGTCAAAGAGGTAGGTCTTGAGAAGGACCTTGAATGAAGTGAAGGAAGAAGCAAGTCAATGGGTCTCGAGGATAAAGTTTCAGAGGCTGGGGACAACATGACGCAGATTGGTGCTCGCTGAGCAAAGGGAGTGTCTGGGCATGTAAGATTTGAGAAGGTTGTAGAGGTACTTGCTCTGCATCTTTGACAGCTCCAGTTTAAATATTTCTCATTGTTGACCTACATTTTTATTTGCCAATTTTTCCTTCCAGATAATCTGGGCACAGTTCCTTTTCTTCTTGCTATAATTTTCTTTTTTTCTGGCAAGTACCATTGTTCTTGAAGTTCCTTTTCTTTTGCTATCATATTGAAGTTCACTAAATCGTGGTCACTTTATGTTTCACTGTTATTGGTTCAGAGTTAGGTGCCAGAAATCATGTCCACATATCTTCTGATGCAACCTCAACACACTAACAGATTAATATGTTACCTTGGGGCTAAGAGTAAACTCTAACTGGAAAGGTTTTTAAATGTACTGGGCTGGGTGAGTGTTTCCAATTTTAACCCCATATCACCCTGGTGAGTAATGACTGAGCATGCCGCTGTTCTCTGGAACTCTCTTCCAAATCTACTTTGCCTTCTAGTCCCAATGGGCCCATATTGCTATCCACAACTGAAGTGCAGCCAATACAGAAAGAACAATAAGATCACAGTGATGTCCCAAACAGAAGCTAAAATTGCTAGAAGAGTTCTCCTACTTCTCACAGTGAATACATTTGGGATTCAACCACTCACAGCATGCATAACAATTTGGTTATAAATATGTATACTGATCTAACAGAACTCAGAAGTTGGCCTCAAAACATAGGATAGAGGTTCCATACAGTTCCATCGATTACTGTGCTATCTGTCCCATAATGAGTCCGTTTCAGGATCAGATGCTGAACAAGCCAAAGATTTGCTGCAAAATCAAGTTTGTAAGCACGGGTGTAGAAAATGCATTTATTTATCTGACCTGAAAGTGAATAGCATGAAACATGTGAAACATTACCAGCCAGTGAAGTGCTTCTTACTTTGATTACTGAAGGACTTTGAGCCATCTGAGATTTATTTCCTGCTCAAACCACACAGTGCTTTAAATGTGTTACTTGCTTGTAAAAAGGAATGAACTTTATTTACCAGCAATAGGAACTTGTGCTTGCCAATAAACATGCACGTTGTTCAGTTCAATGCATCTTTTGCATGAGCAGGAGACACCCAACATTTATGTGAAAGGAATGACTATGGTGGGGATTAAGATTATTCATACAATGACTGCTAATCACATCGCTCCCAAACCAGTCTCACTAGCCGGTAACAGGAGCAAGAATGCAGCCTGGTTATCACCAACTCAAACTCTTTTATACTGCGTGTTCGCCAGTGAATCATCACCATAATCGTGCTGATTCACAAAGATTTATGAAAAACAATTTGCACTTATAAAGTGCCTTTAGCTTCATCAGAAACTGCCTCAAAGTGCTTTACAAAGTCTGAGTAGAATCTGAGTGGGGAGATGGTGGAAGAGGGGGTGAAAACAATGATGGAGTACAGTGTAAAGGTTTGGGTCATCAACAACAACAACAACAAATTGCATTTATATAGCACATTCATGTTGGGATGATACCCAAGGTGTTGGACAGTGAGAAGTGTGTACTTGAACTGGGGGCTGGAGTCAAGAAGGGTGGAGGACAAGGGGGTTGGAGGTGGGAAGATGACCGAAAGCACAGTCGAAGAGGGAGGTCTTTAGGCAGGCCTCGAAGAAGGCAAGGAAGGGGGCAAGGCAGAGAGGCTCCGCAATGGAGCGACTGACAATGGTCAAGCAGGCAGGGCGGGGTACATGGAGCAAGCCAGTGCCTGCCAAGAAGAGGGAGCAGACAGGTTGATTAAAATTTTAGTAGTGCTGAAACACACTACACTAACCATCAGTTGATAGGTGGCCAGGAGAGGTTTGGTGTCTGGGTGGTAATATCCCAAAGTGCTTCCATTGTCTGCACCTGTGAGTCTTCCATCTTTACTTATAATAACAATAATAGTGCATTTGATACCACATCTTTCACGTCATTAAAGCAGCTCAAAGCAATTCCCAGGATTTTTGCCATCTAGCGTAGTGAGTGTGTCGTCCATTAAATGAATGACCAATTTTATCTGGGGAATTGTAGGCCAAGAAATCAATAGCAACTCCCTTTTTTTTGAATAGTACCATCTTTAATGTCCACCTAAACAGGCAGACAAATATCTAATTTGAAGGACGTTACCTGACTACTCCAGGACTGCGTTAACGTGTCAGCCTTGACTATGAGCTCAAAGTCCCCGACATGGACCTAAACCCACAGCCATCCAACTCAGAAAAGAGAGAGCTACCAGCTGAACCAGGATGATATCCATGAAACTATGGCAGTTCAACACAATTTACTATTCTATAGCGCCTTTCACATCTCAGAGCACTTTACACAGCTGGCATACATTAGAGCATTTATAAAATGCTAATGTAAAATGAACTGGAAAACTACATCACAACCTTCTGATTCAGAATAATTACAAAATAATGATCTTAAACTTTAAACCGTCCAGAAAACCATGAGATTATTTGCGGATGATTCTCCCAGACAGCCATTGGTAAATCTACACATAACAACTTGCCCTTCATGCAGTAGAGCGGCTCGAGTGCTACACAGTGATGGAGTTGGAAGGGATCTATTTCTGCCTTAACATAAAGATTTGAATAAAACAAATTTACCAAAAAAACATGCATTAAAGTAGTTGACCAAAAGTGTTTTTGATATGGCTGATCAACACTAGTTGCAGAAAGTAACTTTTCCATTAGGATTTCCCAGGTTCTTGAATGTGTGTGTTCTTCCTACTCCTGTACATTTCACATCCTGTATTGAACATATTGAGACAGTGGAATTTTTTACAATGGGTGTTTACCTGCAGAGGCAAACCTGCCTCCACTGGCAACCTGTGATGGAAAATAACAGAATTTTCCCATGCTGAATATCTGTAGACCCTTCTCAGAGTCTGATCTCTCGCTGTCTCCACAGCAAAGAGCCCTGGCATTGGAATAAAACAAAAACAGCTCGAGTAAAAGCACTCAATTATGTCCATAATGTATCATGGCTTTGCATATATAACCCCAACCACTCTCTGTCCTCATTCATGATTTGATGTTTCATGTATGAAACCTTTTTGTTTCCTGATTGCCACTATCTGAATAACAATAAAGGAACAGAGGGAAAAGACTGGGAAAGAGTGGATGAAACTCAGGAATATCGTTTAGCCGTGTATCTTGCCGTGTAGGCTGATCTTGAAAACACGTTTAAAAAGTCTCGTAACTGTGAGTAACAAAACAAACAGAAAATATCACCATTTCTGAATGTAAAAGAGACAGGCCCACTTTAGAGCAAAGTTCGTGTTAGCTCTTCCAATTTACAGCCCTCTGGATCCACAATATAAAAGAGGTATTGACTGAGCATTAACCGAGCTACTATAATGACTATTCAATGTGACATTTCCAAACAGACAGACCAAGAATGGCCCGGGGTTACAGAACAACTGCTGGCATCACCCTATTTTATGCTGACAGAAGCCTTAGAGGAGCAGTTCCTACTGCACGGGGACAGCAGATGCTGCTGAAATGGGCTCAACCATTAACAACAACTCTGTACAGACTCAGCGCTGATGTAAAAACCTATTCACAGCAATTAGTTCTAAAAGCACCATCAACTGTAGCAATTAAAGAATACTAAACTGATCCTAAATTTGGAAAAGTTAAGCACAGGAAAAGTTAAGTATTGATGCAGATTGGTTTATATTTAAATATAAACCAGCTGCAGCTGAGATTGTTGACACACATTCATTCATCTTTCTGTGGCATGCTTTGTACTTACGTGCTTTGTAAATTATGCATGTGTCTTCTAATGGTGAGATTTACTTTACATAGAATGTGATCAACCTTGGCCTCATATCCCAAGTTGCAAACAATTTAAAACTATCAGAGAATAGTATAATATACGCCTTTAAATATCGGTGTAACATTTAAAATACAGTTACGATTTTCTTCTGTTTGTGTGGAAGGATAAAGAACTATTACCACTCTCAAATACATACTCACACACATATGGAATAAGTAAAAACACTCAATCCACAACCGTTTGTGGGACACTGCGGTGCGCAATTGGCTGCCGCGATTCACCCACAAAATACACAGTCAATTCACTTTGCAGCTTATTCTGTGAAGCATTTTCAGACGTTTCAAAGATGTGGCAAGGCGCTATATCAAATGCAAGGATTATTATTATCGGTATGTATTTATAACAATAAGATTAATACGGTTGGTGACAAGCATATGATAGACCCCTGTCTCTACTTGCAAGAGATGTATTGGAGGAAATAATACATGGGACAATATTCAATGAATGACTAACCCAAATCTTCACTTCATTCCTCCCTTCTCAACTGTGATCAAAATAGAACCAAAGAAACATGGAATATTAAAGCACAGGAGGGCCATTTGGCTCATTGTGCCCGTGTTGACTCTTTCGAAGAGCTACCCAATCAGTCCCACTCCCCCGCTCTTTCCCCGTATCCTTGCATTTTTTTCCTTTTCAAGTGCATATCTAAAAGTACCTTTTGAAAGTTGTTACTACTTGTTTCCACCACCCTTTCAGGCAGTGCATTCCAGACTGCAACAACTCTCTGTGTAAAATAATGTCTCCTCATCTCCCCTCTGCCTCTTTTGAAAATTATCTTAAATACCCACAAAATATAGTCAATCCACTTTACAATATATATTCTGTGAAGCCCATTGAGACATCTCAATGATGTGATAAGGCGCTATATCAAATGCAAGGATTATTATTATTATTATTATCCACTGTTGGGATTTGAGGTGCTGATAAGCAAACTCAAGATTGTGACTATCAAAAGACTTCCACTTAATAACATATGTACCTGAACGATCGGTTTGTAAATTTCCGCATGCCGTAAGCCACTGTTGCTTGAAAGTAGAATTCTTCACTATCATCCCAAGGGTACTGTCATTGAAGAAGATATTGTGTGAACAAAACTCAAAGAAGTACTCAAGTGTTTACTTTAAATTATAAATGTTGTTCTTTAACCAAACAAAGACAGCAATATGTGATTTTGGTTCACGAGGAGACAGTTAATGTTCAGTCAGAGGCTAGCCTTAACATAGCTCATCAGTATTTTCCATCTAAATGATTGTATTAACCAATCTGCAAGTATAAAGTTATAACGTTCTGAATGTAACTACAATGAACCCTACTTACTCTGTATCTGGTTTTGAAGAATTCCTGCCTACAATATACTGATTTAAATGTCTCATATTGCATGCATTTTAACTCTGTGGTACTAACACTGACACAATAATGAATTAATTGTTTGCATTCTTATTTGCAAGAGATATCACCATGCGATTTGGGACATTTAAATGAAGCTCCACTTCCTGGCTGTTCCTCCTTCCCTGTTCTTCTGATTCCCCATTTATAGCAAGATGGAAAATACCGGTAAATTGTGACAAGGCTAGTTAGTTTCCTCCATTGCCGATGTTGGAAAATAATGTTGAATGTTTAGAGAATCTCACTGGCAAATATTCCTTCAAATAAATTCAAAGTGTTAACATGATTGTGATTAACTTTTAACATTTTTTTTTGTCTATCATTTCAATATCTTTTAGCAATAAAAATCTTCAGTTTACGTGGTGTATAATCATGGGACTATTGTAACAACTGATTGAAAATAGCTTCAATAATTTTCTCAGTGCAGGGAACAAGGCTGTGATTTAGGTAAGTTCAATCTCTTTATCTTATTACTGTAAATCTCCAGAATCAGTAACTCTTTCCATCCAGTTGCCTGGTGAATATTATGAACATTTATTCACTGCTTTGATAAAAAATTATCATTGCATTCAGAAACAGAGATGCAAAATGCAATGCATCACAATTTTGATTGATGTAGTGCTTTTACATCCAGAGGATGTCTCAAAGCACTTGACAATGCTGGATGGGTACTAGAGCTGGGGTGAGAGCTGACAAAAACAACAAATTACATCTGTATAGACCTTTCACGTCAGGAGGACATCACAAGGCGCTGGACTGGAGTGGAAAGGGGAAAAGATAACTGAAAGCATAGTCAAAGTGGTATGTTTTGAGATGTGATTTGATCAAGGGGAGGGAATCAGAGGGAATCCAGGATGGAGTGTATAATAGTAATAGTGGTTACCCGATTATAACATTGCATCACCAATGTTGCATTAACATCTACATTTTGTTGATGAATATTATGTTCATCAAGCTCTGGGATGTTAAGCATAATGAAATGCCCTTGTCATTTAGGGGTATTAAAAGGATATCCCGAAAGGGTGCAACAGTGAGATTAAAAAATAACGCACACTCCTTGCATTTGATATGCCGTCCTTAATGTTGGGAGGACATCTCAAAGTGCTTCACGGGAATGGACCACAAACGGTCATTAAGTGAGTAATCAATTTTATCCAAGGGATTGTTGGGCTGGGAGAAACTCCATTCTCTTTTTGAGTCGCGGGATCTTTAATGTCCACCTGAATAGATAGGCAGGGGGGACTTCGGTTGAATGTCTCATCCAAAAGATGCTATCTCTATCAATGCAGCACACCTCGAGCACTGCATTGGATTGTCAGCCTAGACTATGTGCATTCACATAGTCTGCACCTCAGCTTGGGTGCCCATCCAGCAATGTGAATCATTTTAAGACCTCTTCTGAACGTGTAAGGCACTATATAAATATAAACGGCACTGTGAAATTCTATTGTATTGAAAGTCCTGACGTGGGGCTTGAATCCACAATGTTTGGAATCAGAGGCAGCAGTGAAACCAACTGAGCCAGGGTGATCTGACAAGATCTAATAAAGTTGTAAAACAAGCCAAATGGGCAGCGGAAATGCCTCCTCCTTTCCCACTCTCCTATGTTCCAATGTTTTATAAGGAAGTCAGTCTTATTTTGGAAGCAGACTTTCTGCAATTTTTAAGGAGAACTGACTTCCAAATTAACACTAAATTTAAGTATTTTCCACAATTTTAATTTGACAACAAAATGGGCTTATAGTCTAAAACTAGACGGAATTTCAGGCCTCCAGAGTCCATCTCAATCGTCAGATCAGGAATAGTATGGCAAGAAATTGAGCAACATTCCTACTATTTTGCCTCTACCCCAACATCAGATGAATACAACTTATATTTATTTATTCAATGCCATTTACATTTAAATTCTTAAAAGATCAGTAGACACAGAAGGTTGGAAATGCCACCTAGTCTTAGCCAGTAAGACAACTTGAAATGTAAGATGGCGAAGAATCGTGGTAAATTCTTAAAAATTCAGTCTTTAAATTAGGATCTGCTTAATTTTCAGAACAACGAAACTATGTTAAAACTGAATTTTAAAATTTTCTATGATTCCGCGAAATCTTAAATTTTAAGACTAACACTGTGTGAAATTTCGGACCTGGAGTGAGAAGTGAGAGGAATATAGAGATGGGATCTTTTCCATTCCCTGCACCATTCATTCTGTAGTTCCTCTGAGTGAGAGGTTAGTAACAAATTAGAGACAGTTTTAGAGACACCCACTGAGAGCTAGGTTCATGTAGCCCAAATTCACGTTAAGATTAGTTTTTTGCAATCCTCGCTACATAAGTTGACACCGCAGCACGTATTACATTTACTCTAGGCAGTGTATACTCTCTGAGCACACAATTCAGAGGTTGCGGAAATTAAATTTTCAGAGCAAGCTGTTGAACCAGAAATTGAGTCTACCACCAAAATGCTGATTCTTTAAAGGTACATGTAAAGAAAAAGTGACTTTTTTCATGTGTTGTAAACAAAGTAACATAATGTCTGTTGAATTGCATCAGGTGGTAGACTGGCTGGTAGGCTTGACTCTCCAAACAAACTCACAATGTAAATATTAGTTGATCTCAGTCAGAGAAGTGATATGGACTTCTACAATTAGCTTCAGTGACCCTGGGAAAGGGAGAAGAAAAATCAGCCAGATTCCCACTGCTAATCTAATCCCTATGTTGTCACTCAGGCAGGAAGCACACATGGGTGGAAGTCAGTTGAGGACACTACGTTGGAGCATTTGTGAAGTCCCTCCGCACTTGCACACAATGAGTGTTTACAACTTGCACACTGAGTGTTTACACTCACATGTAAAGAATAATCATCTGGTCAAGTTATCAGAGTGTTACTAGCATCCGTGGAACTGTACTCAGCAGGAATCATTGCAAACATAAAACAATAAAAGGTCTACAAATTTCCAACCAATTGACTATATGAATCGACAATGTGTCTACTTTGGGAGAACAAAAAGTTTATGAATTTCATATCAAGACATCCGATCAAGCACTAATTTTACCCTCTAAAAACAGTTATCCATTGTTAATTTTAAATTCCATCACTATCTGCTGCAGTTTCTATCAATGATTCAACCATATACTTCATCTCAGTAAATGATTACATATTTTTAGAATAAGTTTGATGACGCTCTCCAAAACTTGATACTCTCAAGGGATTATTCAAGTAAATGTTCAAGTAAATGCCTTCTTGCTTTGGAGCCTTGTATTTCCATATAAGCCCCCGAAACTAGCTCAGTCTCACGTACTTCCTTTAATACTAAAACCAACTATTATTCTGTATATCATACTTCAAGAACTTCAGAAATCTTTGTTCGATCAGCCAGCTAACTTCTAAGATACTTAAACATTGCAGTTAGCATTCCTGGATACAGGCAAAACAATATTGTCTGATGTTTAATTTGTTTTTCATTTGTTTGTGGAAAAATAATTAAATTCCTTGTATTGACTTATTTCTACTGAATCAAAATAGGGAAGGAATAGTTTTAAGTTGGTTAAGGAGTAATGGTGAGACAAGGGTGATAAAATCAAACTAATTAGGAAGAGCAGTAAAGTTAAACTTACTGCATTGTCTCCAAGAGCAGCTTTCAGGCTGATTCGTACCTTACGAGCATACGGTGAAGCTGAAATAAATGTTTTGAAGCATATTATAAAGTCCAACATAAGATGAAATACTTCAAATAAACTGTTGGGAGATAAGGTATTACCAAATGTTCTGATTACATTGAAAAGACAGGTTTGCTCTCTGTGAAGGGCTTGTTCAAACAAGAGGGTTGAACATCCAAATGCTAGCTTATACACTCATTTTTTGGATGGATTTCAAATCATTTGATAAGAGCAACTATTGCAGAAAATGCACTGATAATAATGTGAGTTAAAAATGAAAGCACTAGATAAGTGGCATTGTGATAGTGAGAGAGAATCCTGTAAAAAATAATGAAGTTGATCACATGCATTTTTAAAAAGCTACCAATCTTTTAAAAAAAAATCTAAATTAATGAAATGCATTATCAAGCGTAGTTGACATACTTGCATCACACAGCTTATGTGTTGTGGTGGACCGCAACTCTGCAGCAGTGAAAAGGCCGAAAGCAACGAGGAAAATCCCTGACCACATCTTCAAAGCGTGAAGGAAACTGCCAAAGACAGAAAATAACTCGTCGATAATCCAGCCTTAAATTCTCTGCAGCCACTGGCAAACGATCAGGGTGGGGAAAAAAAACCAACACTCTTGCAAAAAGCTTAATCATTAAATTAGATGCTACTACCAATCAAATTCACTCGTACCTGTCTGTGCTCCCAATCTTGTCCTTACTCCAGTTGGAGAATGAAAATGCTGTTCTTATCTGTTGCTTATAACTGTCTGGATGAGCAAGTTGGTGAGAGAAGCTGTATCTGCCTATGATTAAAACCTGTGCTCAGATAGCATCTCACTTCCCAGACGAACTCAGGGCCAAAACAAAGGATTTAAAATGTGATCACAGCTTTGCAGAAGGTTTACAGGCAAGTAACTGAACTCCGATTATTCTTTCAACAAACTGCTGAGTCTCCAGACTTTTTCGTTTGCAACAGATAGAGACCTTTAATTCAGTTGATACATTATCCACAAGGTGTTTTATTCCATCCCTATCCCAGTATTTTCTGACAATGATACTCCTGTGCTGTACACTGTGGATCTGATTTTACTTTCCCTATTTATGGCTAATGAGAGGAATATGGGTCCCAGATTTCTCAGCAGTTTATTTTTTCTCCTGAAGGTGCTGACTCTGTTCCAAGTCCCAGAATTTTGTTCTACCTTTCTCAAATGGTCATTCTACACGGGTGAGCCTTGACAGCAAGTGTTACAAGGCTATTTCTAATAATAATAATATTATAATAATCCTTGCATTTAATGAACTAGATTGTGGATGTGTCGCCATTGTCAGAGGTGTCGTCCTTCGGATGAGGCATTAAAACTGAAAGCCCATCTGTCTGTTCAAAAAAGGGAGTTTCGTCCGGTGTCCTGGCCAACAATCTGCCAAATAAAATTGATCATTCATTTCATGGTTGTTTGTGTAGCCAGGATTAAGCAGCTGGTGCTGAATAAGCCTGGTACGTGGCATTAGACTTGGAATTTGAAAACATTAAGGTGGCTGGCACATCACTAGCTGTGCTGTAAAGGTCCTCCCACCATGCTGAAGCCAGATATCCATCGAATAGCTGATGACATAACGGCATGACAGCCACTGGAAGGTGTTACCCCGATGAACATACATTTTTATATCCAGCATTTGGAATCCACCTTGATTGGTATGAAGCGAGGTAAGTAGCTACTGCTCAAGTTCCGCACCTCCAACTGGTGGAAGGATCGCTCAGTGGGCAGGCATTTCAATCAAATCACCCCTCAGTCGCAGAGAACACATCTTCATCATAACCGGCGTTTCACTGTAGTTTAGGCTGTAACAGCTGAAGTAAACAAGTAAATAAATAATGCTTCCTTTTGGTTTTGTGTCTTATCACTCCCCGAGACGTCTCAATGCACTTCGTAGGATTTTACTGTATAGCGACTGTGTATTTGTAGACAAGTTCTCACTGGTATTTAGTTGTTTTCATTGAAAGTATGCTTGTTATTTCTTCCTCAGAGGTTCAGTGGAAGAGCCTCTACTTAGTCATAAAAATCTACGATATCCTATGGATGCTCTCCCATTAATGCTGAGTTAGCTGATCTCAGCCATGGTCGCAATTGAACTGCTGCAATTGGCCTTATTAACGTTGACTGGGTTCTTGCATTTGTTCGCTATCCAGTGTCTACTGCTCGAAAGTATACCTTAGTGATTGTCAGGCCAGGGCAGGATCGGGCACAAATTTAGCGCTCCTGACTGTCAACATTAACTGTTCAGTTTGCACTAAATACATTAGATTTCATAAAATAATTTAGCATCAGGTCAAAGAACGGTCATTTAGGCGAGATACCGTACTGGAGGTCTGCCAGCATGAGTGGAATTATATCCAGCATGAGTCACTGCCTTCAGGACAGGAGAACATTTGGAGATGTAAGAAAGAAAATATAGTCAGTCTTATAAATAGAATATAATAAAGCTGACAATAACCTAATTATGACTTTATAGCTTTTGTATTATCTGATCAGCCTCACTCATGGAGCTATTTATCTCATCGTCTGAATGATTCTAGCTTTATTTCTTGTAAAAAGTCTGTTTTCAATTCTACCCACAGATGTCTTGCCGCCACTGTCATCCACTTGACCCTTTCAGACAATCTCACTAGTTTTGGTGGGAAATTTCCTGAACCAGGTTATGCAGTAACAAATCCAATGACATTACACAAATAATTCAGAAAAAAATAACATGAATTATCTGGGAGTAAATTAAAGAATGTGGCTCCATCTCAGAGTACAGACAGATCATAAACTCCTCAGTCTTCATTCTCATGGCTATAATGCCATCTGTAAAAATAGTACCTTGTAATTCACTCCCAGTAAGGTATATTACTCTACTGTATATGCAATCTGCATGCTTTTACCTTACGACATACACATTAGTCCCCTATAACTCTGATGTCTTGCAGCCATAATTACTCACCTCAATGCACCTCCCACCGTTTTCTGTGAATGGAAACAAGGAAAAATAATATTACAATCAAATCAAGCATGCATATGCATGGTATACAATACATCCGACCAGCCAGGTATGAATTGTAGATGTTTATATTTTAGAATAATATTGAATCATATAAGCATAGAAGGCCATTCAATCTTAAACTGGTGTCAGCTCACCCATCAGACCTACTAGTTTCATCCCAATATTCCCTGATCTTTGCCCATACTTTTTTATACTGTTTATTCTTCTTTAAATGTCTTCTAATTCACTTTTAAACATTGTTAAGGTCTCAGCCTCAAGAGCTACTTGTGTCATAACATTTGATATTCCAATAATCTGTATGAAAAAGTTTCTTATAATTCTATAGTTTAGCGGGAATAATTTGACAACTGGAATACCTTTTGAAATTTCTGTTAGAATTACCACAATACAGTAGTGTGTAAAAACGCACGGAATGTTTGATTTTGATGCTCAGACGCTCTTAATTTTACAAATGGTATTCCGCCTTGTTATCTCAAGCAGCCATTCAAATTTAATCGGCAAGTCATGAAACTCATCATTTTACAATTAAACTGTCTGGAGGGATCTCACTCGTTTTTTCAGATAAAATTCCATGTGTGCTATACTGAGAACAGTGCATTCATCAGATGTTGAGAGAAGAATGGGGAAGCAGAGCCACAGAGAACAATATTCTAATCAAACAGAGACACAGATAGTAAGTTTATTTAAACAACTTATTTTATTTTCATTCAGATGTGTTACAGAGCAGTTACTTAATTTATCTACCAGCGCGATGCTTGAGTTTGTTCTTCAATGTTTTTGTGTTTGGTGAACATTTGAACTTAATTAATTGAACTTATAATTATAATAACTACAAATATTATCAGTAGATGAGGAGCAATCGCTACAACGAACGACTCTTGTAGACAGGGAAAGAAGGCTACATAGAGATCACAGGGGTAAAAGATAAGTTATTTACAATTACCGATAGCCAATACTTAATTCCACCAAGTCTTAGCCTATAAGACCATCTTGTATTATTACATTCAATCGTAATTATAGTTTCAGTTCTTTTTAAATTGACTTCCAAATTAAGATAGAATTTCCGGATTTTCCACAATTTTGCACAAAATTAAATTTTAAAACAAAATGGTCTTATAGATGAAATTTCAGTCCTTAGAGGTTACCAAAATAATCCATCATTGAAGTTTATGAACTTGTGGTATTTTTTTAAATAGATTTTTTTTAATAAGATATGTGCAATTATCAAGTTTCTATCTGATGAATTCTTCAGCACATTTTATGTTCTGAAATTTAATAATAATCCTTGCATTTGATATAGCGCCTTTCATATTGGGAGGATGCCTCAAAGTGTTTCACAGGATTTAGCAAAATGCAGGCAAATTACACATTTTGTAAGCATATTACACATTACAAATTACAATACAACATGTTCATGAACACTGTAAATTTGACCCTCTATTTCATATTGAACCTGAAACACACTGTAAGCTGTAAAACTGCAAACCTATGGAATTGAAGTTCACTGTAACATTGAACCTTTACAGAACCAGTTCATTTCAAACACTGTGGGTGATTTAGAATAGGGTTAGTCAAGTTTCTGTGCACATAACCATTCTTTGTCACCCGTGCTCTGTAATCTTAAGCATTATAGTACATAATAAACATCATTCGTCCACAAAATATACAGTCAATTCACTGCACAGTATATTCTGTGAAGTGCTTTATGACGTCTCGAAGAAGTGATAAGATGCTATATCAAATGCACGGATTCTTCTTATCATCATCAGTAGTGTTTGCTTTCCTTGGGTCCAAGGTGTTATCAAATCCACACCAATTGCAATTGGTGCCCCACTTGTAATCCCGAATAAGAAAGGCTTTCACTCCATGAATAGACAGATCAAATTTGATGGTCAATATTGCAACATTTTACATCTTACTTGCAACTTTCCTCGAATCCACACATTTCCACAATTTCACAAATTTCAAATGCTTTTGAAGACCCAAAATTAGAACATTTGGTGATGTGAGGCAATGATTAATGGAGTTTATCTTATCCGCTAGATAAAAACAAAATTATGTATACAGAATGGCTTGCATATGTACATCCCAAGCCATCTGCAAGGATACTTGTGAGGTATAAAATCAAAAGGTTCCTGAATAAAGCTTGGCTTATTCCAGGGAGTGCACAGGAGTATCACACCATCAGCCAGTAAATTAGGCATACTTTGTTGTGTGTTACACATCATTGCCAAAAGCAGCAGGACCAACATGACTATCGATGAACAGCAGCAGCAAGCTCTAGTTGCACAGGATAAAGTAGATGATCATAACTACAAAGATGAAGATGAGTACCTGCAGATCACAAGACAGATCTCGATTTGACCATTTTTCACAATCTACTCTTCACCTTTTTTTCTCTGCGATTGCTTTGTTATGTGATGGACCTGCATTAGGCAGGATCTCTTTCCTACCAACTTCACCTGTTTTGCGCTGTTCATTCCCAGAGGATTTTACGATTTTGTGCGGTGAGGGAGGGTGCAAGGGGAAGGTTTGACATCTTGAGATACATCAGAATAAACAACAACAGGGCTGGTATTACTCCTTTTCATGAAAGCAGAAAGGGATGCGTTGGCCAGTGGATCCAATACGTCAGCAAAGCCCCAGGGTCTCCATATTTACGGAGATAAGAGACAAATCCCATAGTGTTCTCATCGGGTAATCATCCAAAGCCTCCATGTCAAAAGCAAAACGATCTTTAAAAGAGGCAAGAGTATGATGAACAGTGGTGGTCTGCTCGGACAATTGGAGTAGCGAACTACTCTTCCTTTCCCATACTGTTATCAAGAACGCATTGTCCGTGAGAAAGTGTTACACAACTCTCCTTTTCATGAAAGGAACACCAAGGTTTGCTTCCTCTGGGGTGTGTTCTCCTAGGGTCCTTCACTGTCAAGTCGTATCACCTCCAGCAGTTCACCAGTGCTACCGAACTCACCTAGTTCTTGACTTATTTCTTTCTGTAGATTGTGTATGACTCTCTGCACTAATGCCTGCAACCTCAACGTTCCTGTATTCAGATCAGGAAGTGCAGTGAGCCGATTTTCAGAGAGACATAGTTTGCAATTACTTCCAACCATTCAATAATCTTACTCATTCATCCTGTAACCTCCTGCCATTCTGTCTTGGGAGTACTACAGATCCACCTAGCTCAGGGACTGAGTGACCGAGACCACCACAGAGGATCGATTTGATTACGATATTCCATTGCCAGGCACGTCACCTTGGAGCCAGCTCAGCTCTGAGGTGACCCTGCTTATCAGCAAGGTGATTGCATAGATTCTATATAAGGATAGATTCTATATAATTATATATTCTATATGATTATATAGAATCTATCCTCATAGATTCTGAAGCAGTGAGGCATAATTAAAGCACCACATCTCTATATAATAATAATGCTTACATTTGGTATAGTGCCTTTTCACGTTGGGAGGATGTCCCAAAAGGCTTCATAGGATATACTATAAAGTGCAATGACCAGGGTGTCTCACTGAATCTGTCTGCACCAGCTCAGATTTTAACATAAACACACAAATAGCACAGCACGTGATATAAAGGGCAACCTGCAAGTGTTAAGCCATCTATTAATCAGTAGTCAATAGTTAGATTTCACAACCTAGAACAAATTTTCATTAAGTAAGTCCAAACACAAGCTTGATACTGGCTTATATAGTTGTCATGGATGTGAGACTGTCAGACGACCAGATTCAAATTCCAATTCAAATTACAGTCATTGAGATGAATATCATAATTGTTTATTTTAATCTATTGGTGGATACACCAGTGGTTTATGGAAAATAAGGAAGTTGCAGGGAGTTTGGATATTGTAAATTGCAACAGTGAAGTTCAAACATATTCACGGAAGCTCATAGAACCATATAAATGTACAGCTGTAAACTTACTGCAAGGCGGTCCCTCCAGCGAGAGTGTGCATTCCATTCCAGATAGGGACATTTACTGAGCATAGGTGACATACGTATGTATATTCAGTTCATCATGTCTGTGTTGGCACACTTAAGGATAATCCTTTCAGTCCCATATTACCTGCCATTTTCCCATACATCATGAAATACTAAAACTACTGTTACAGGAACAATAAGAAATAACAATTAAGTAACTGTAGTCAATATACAACAAATCATTGGTATTACAAAAATAAATGTATTGTGATTCTTATGTATATGGCTTATGTGCCTACTGAGTGTATTCACTTTCCCCACATTTTGTTCATGCTTTTTTCACAATGATTATATAGTGAAACTGGCAGCAGGGATTCTTCCCTCTCAGCTCCTGTCATCCATGAGAGCCAATTCCCTAACAACTAGCTGCACAAGCAGTGGGAAGCTTGCCAAACAGTGCTCTCAATAGCAAGCTATACTGTTTTAGCTGGTAAATTCTTGCATTGCCCCAATGTATACTCTAGGGTCTCTAAGCCAAAGTGCATCTAATAGTTTTTCTGTTGCCAACTTGCATACAATACTCTCCAAAATTAGATAAGCAAGGTCCGTCCCTCCAGAGTGAGGTTGTGCATTCCAATTCCAGTCGCAGGGAAATTTCCATGTCTTAAAGATTGTTCTTGGAATTCTCAGTCTGTTTTGGATACTCCGAAGCATTTGCATGTGTCAGACACCCGGCTGACTAAGCAAAATGACTTTGCACATGTCTTAGTGTTCTCCTTGCTCTAGTACAGTTCCTATCGCTGTAAATGATCGTGCAATACTAAACACAGTTCAACACAGGCCACTCAGTTTCACTCTCATCCAGAAGAGGGTATTGCTCGCTCCGGACTAAGGAAGTTGTCCCCATTGCATTTGAAGTTGACAAATGTAGTTTGTGACGGGTCAGAGAATCTACCTTGGATACGGATTGTATGTGTCCCTCAGGGATCGGGTGTTCTCCATCTCCAGATAGTCCAACTTTATATAGAAAGGAAAATAGGAGAAATATTAACTGTATATGTATATAACGCCATATAAAATGTCTCATATCATCTTTACACTATTCCACTATTATTGTGGGGCAGCATTGTAATGTACAATTGATCTTGCACAGTGCACAAAATTCGAGAGGGTATTTTTTACAAGGCTCTATCACTCCACAATCCTTACATTTTAAAGGAACAGAGAGAGACCACACATACCATCATCTGTGCTGCTCAATCCATCTTCTGTCACTCATCCAGGCCCGCTATTCCAGACAGGTGCATTGCAGCCTCTTCTACCACACGGCAATTTTTATCGTGCTGTGGTCAATCATGGTACATTGAGCTGTACACTTATAAGCCATATTTAGCTTTGCAGGATTTTTTGACATCATGGAATCTTTTACTGGTCTCTTGTCACGTGTATCAAGTGGTGGACACTGCTGTCAGGCTGTGAGCTATCTCCTCCCAGGCCTTCCTTCTGGCAGATGGATTTCTTGGTTTGGTACCAGAATCAAAAATGTCTGCCCTCCTCTGCATCGATTGGCAGATCGCTTTTCCGGGGATAATAAGCTCTTCAAAAAAACATTTTCCCAAATAATAATTTGGTCACCCAATCCACAACTGTTTGTGGGACACTGCTGTGCGCAATTGGCTGCTGCGTTCCGCCCACAAAAATATACAGTCAATTCACTTTACAGTATATCCTGTGAAGCCCTTTGAGACATCTCGAATACACTATATCAAATGCAAATGCAAATCAAATGCAAGGATTATTATTATTATTATTACTTTCTCCACAATGAATGAAATGTCAGCTTCAGTGAAACGTGGCTTGTTGCTGCTTGGCAACCAATTCCAGACTATTTCCTCCTATTACAAACTAAACACATTAAGTGTACGTGTGCGTGTGTGTGTATGCAGCTCAGGCAAGCTATGTTCACACAAAGGTGCCCTTAATTGAGCAATTAGCTACAGATGAAAAGGATCACAAGTGCTTCTCTAATCCCTTCACTGACCAATTACATAATCAAGGGCAACAGTATATGCTTAAAATGGTTTGCCTATCAGCCCAACTCACGTGTTAGACCCAACCATGTTTCTTATTTTGACAAATGCATTTGTTTACTGCTCGGTATGCATTTAATGTTTCAGACTGCCTTTTCTTATTAGAGCCTTAAACTTGGTCATCAGTGTCACTTAGCTGCTCTGAGGATTCTCTGTGTTTACTAGCTGGATCTGCTTTAGCGCCTGATTTCAAGGCTACAGTTCCTATTGTCCATTTTGTTGATTTCTGCTCCTGGGTACCTCTTGCGAATCAGTTGCAGAGCACCATTAGCTGAGCCGTGGGAGCAGGGTGTCCATCTGGCTTCTTAACTGAGCTACAGTGAGGAGCGTGATACAGACCTAAAAGTGGGAAATAGGAGAAAACGCTTTCGGTAAAATTATCCTCTTCCCTCAAAAGCAAAACACTGGAGTGTCTTGAAGATAGAGATGATATTGTAAAGAATATTGCAGCAATGATAAGAGTGTAGCGTAGGTTTACTAGAATGATATAATACTTGTATTAGGATTGAGTGGCTAGGTTAGGGCTCTTTTTTGCTAAAGAGACATTTGAAAGGGGACCTAATAGAAGAGTTTCTAATTATAAAATAGTTTGATACGGTTAACATAAATAGGCTATTTCCATTGATTGGGGAGACTGTAACCAGGGACACAAGTATAAGATAGCAACTGAGGGATCTAAAACAGAATTTAAGAGAAACAATTTCACACAGAAGATAGTGAGATCATGGAAATCACTACCCTCACAACTCATTGATTGAATCAGATAGTATAGATGTATTTAAGAGGAAGCTAGATATACACACGAGGGAGAAGGGAATAGAAGGGAGTAAGAATTGGGTGGAGATTCATGAGGAGTACAAATACCAGCGCAGACTGGTTTGGACAAATAACCCGTTTCCATGCTGTACATTAATTGTAAATATTTGTGCTGCTTGTGAAAGGACAGACTCCATCATTTACTGTTTGCTAACGCTAGTTAACTTTTTCTTCCTTGCTGAAAGCATTAAAATCCCATTAAAAGTGCAGAAAGAAACATTCATCAGTTGAGTTGGATCCCATAAACAAATGCAAGCCTCATTTCTAGTGGAGAAAGTATTTGAAAGTGATCTCGCCAATGGAACAATCACTTCAATTAATTATTAGTGAGAAATCTTCCCAAAAGAATCATTCTAAAATAATGTAAAACTACAACAGAACAATTCAATAGACTCCAAACCTTGTGGTAACAGACCTAACCTTGCACTGAGCCACGCGACGCAGGTTGGGTCAGTTTGCAGAGCTGCAGGTCTCATTGCAGCTTCCCTTCTATGTTTGCGTGTCCATTCAATGTATTAACACCCTTGAGTAATAACTCATTTTTGTGTGGACTTTATTAAATGGTAACAATGCAAATGAAATTATGATCGACTTATGACAGTCTATTCTCGTGACTGAAAGAACCTTGAAAACAACCTGCCAGTGATGCAATGTTCCATTTGTTTCTATGCTAGTAATTTTTAAACAATTTCTGGAACGTGTCCATGATACGAGCTGTTAAGTGCTAACTGAATAGCTGGATGCCATTTTTATCTTCATTGTAGTTAGGTATTACCTTCCTGGGCAATGAAAACATCACTGGCGCTCAGAAATAACTGATCCAACGTAAGCACTGATAGTCATATACTCAATACCAAGGTCCACTACCAATGGGCAGTGCACCAGGCCACCTTTCCTGTTGAACATTAAGACAAGCAAAAAACATAAGTGAAAAATGGAAAAGTGAGGGAGTAAACAGCCAACACGTAGTGTGAGTAAGAAAGCAATAGAAGATTATATGAGAGAAATGGAATGTGAAGAGTGTGTGAGAGAGAGACTATGAGAAAATGTGAGAAAGAGTGAGAGAGAAAAAGTGCACAAGGTGTATGTGAGAAGAGAGGGAGAGTACAAAAATATCATATGCTGATTGCTAAAAATAGCGAACCTTCCATGACAACTTTATAATGAGATTTCACATTATAAAGACATAACAAAAAGATCGCTATTTTTAGTGATGGATGTGTGAAAGATAGATCCTGCAAGTGGGTTGGTGTCAATGTTTTTAGAGGTTTACTCACAAGCTTGCAAACTCACACAACTGTAGTGGCAAAATTACAAAACCAACAGTAATCACAATCTGACAATAGTGATGTTGAGCATTAGAGCATTCTACTACTCCATGTGTGTGACCCTGAGATTCCTTAAAGGAACACATTTGAGTTTTAAGTGAAAAGGTCTGAGCAGCGAAATTTTTATTATTATAGTCAAACATCTGCTTCTGGTTCAGAGTCTGCTTTATCTTAGGTATGAATCATAGAATCATAGAGGATGCCATTTGGCCCATTGTATCCGTGCCGGCTCTTTGAAAGAGTTATCGAAATTAATCCACTACCCCATTCTGTCCCTATAGCCTTGCAAATTTGTCCTCCTCAAATATCTAACTACTTCTCTCTTGAAAGTTGTTGTCGAATCGGCTTCCACCACCCTTTCAGGGAATGCATTTCAGATCCGAACAACTCGCTGTGTGAAAAAATTTCTCCTCACCTCCCCTCTGGTCCTTTTGGCAACTATTTTAAATTGGGTCCTCAGGTTACCAACCCACCCGCCAGTGAAAACAGTTTTTCCCTGTTCACCCCATTGAATCCCTTCATAATTTTGAACACCTCTATCAAATCTCACCTTAACCTCCAAGGAAAATAATCCTAGCTTCTCTAGCCTCTCTTGATAAGTCAAGTCGCTCATTCCTGGTATCCTGGTAAATCTCCTTTGCACCCTCTCCAAGGCCTTGACATCCTTCCTAAATTGTGGTGCCTAGAACTGAACACAGTACTCTAGCTGAGGCCTAACTAGTGTTTTATAAAGATTCATCATAACCTTCTTACTTTTGTATTCTACGTCCCTATTTATAAAGCCGAATATCCCATGTGCTTTTTTTAAACAACTTTATCTACCTGTCCTGCCACCTTCAAAGATTTGCTTATGTGGACCCCCAGGTCACTCTGTTCCTGCATCTCCTTTAAGATTGTACCATCTAGCTTATATTGCCTATCCTCATTCTTCCTCCCCAAATACATCACTTTGCATTTCTCTGCATTAAATTTCATCTGCCATGTGTCTGCCAATTTCACCAGTCTGTCTATTTCTTCTTGCAGTCTGCTACTATCCTCCTCACTGTTTACTACTTTTCCTAGGTTTGTATTATCTGCAAACTTAGAAATTGTCCTCTCTATACTCAAGTCCAGGTCATTTACATAGATTAAAAAGAGCATCGAAATCATCTTTAGATAAGATGGTTTGTTTTTGCTCTAGATACTTAAATCCCTTACGTTCCTGTTATGTGTTCACTGCTATATTTGTCAAGCTTTTTGTGTTGTACATTTGTATGAAAAGTACTACATAAATGCAAGTTGCAATTATTGATATGATGTACAAGTTACAGGAAGGATTTCCAGGCAAAGGAGAAAGAAGTATGATAAATCATGATATGTGGAGTCCTGTAGCTCAGTGGTTAGAGCACTCGCCTCACAAGTGAGAGTTTCCTTACTCCACACGCCTGATAATACTCCCTCAAGAAAAAAAACAATAATAAATTGGTCACTTCAAATCCACGACTGTTTATGGACACTGCTGTGCGTTTCACCCACAAATATACAGTCATTCACTTTACAGTATATTCTGTGAAGCGCTTTGAGACGTCTAGAAGACGTGAAAAGCGCTATATCAAATGCAAGGATTATTATTATTATTATCCAGAGATTTTTTTTCTCCTCTGGCAATTTTAATACAACAACAAAATTACATTTGTGTAGCGCCTTTCATGTTAGGAGGACGTCCCAAGTCGCTGGAAATACTGTACCACAGTCATGGCTGAGATCAGCAAAACTCAGTCTAGATCAGGCAATTTCTTGATATGTATCGTTCAGAATATTTATTATGGTTCAGAGTATTTATTCTTCTGCACAAGAACCTTGAATATCATTAAGGAAAACATTGGTTTCTACGATGGTATTTTATGGTATTTTAAATGGTTTATCCTCAAGTTGGAAAAAAAGCCTTAGCTTTTCCATTGGGAAAGTTGTGTACAATGATTCTAGCCTGTCAGGCAGTAAACTTGAATAGATACGACTGAATCCCAAATACATGGCTTTACTTTCTAATTGGGATTTGTATCAGAAATATGATAAAAGATAACATGTTTTCTTCTCCAAGAACCTAAACTGTACCAAAACCACCTCTCAATGATGCCGGGATGACCTCAGAAACATAGTGCAAACTATAAATGTTTAGTGCAATATTTTTCTCTCTTTTTCCAGCCCTATATTAATACAGATCTGCAACCAGCTTCTGGGAGATTTGCTAGAGTGACCCACGGTGAGTTATTCTTCAGATTCCTGTGCCTCCCTGACCTCCTCTCAGCACCTGCCCACAATGGATGGGAGAATCAGGGGCCATCTCTACTTTGTTGCTTAGTTTATTGTTGATGTAGTACTAGTCTTGCATTTGCATTTGATTTAGAACCTTATCATGTCGTCAAAATATCTCAAAGCACTTCACAGGATTTATTGTAAAGTATAATTACTGTGTATTTGGCAGCCAATTTGCATCCTAGAACCGTATAAATTTACAGCACAGAAGAAGCCCATCATGTCTGTGCTGACTCTTTTAAAGAGCAATCATTGGTCTTATTAACCATAAGACAAACAGCTGCTGGAAAATGATTTGATTAACTGAGGTATTATTAATTAACTCAGGTTGTGGATTATTAAAGGCATCTCATGATTTTGAATTCCAGGTATTCCTGTACAAAGCAGTGAATGGTTCATGTGTAGCAGTGACGTCAGCTGAGATGCAAAGCTAACACTATTGATGTCTCTGAAGAGTTCAAAGTTAGGGCTTCAAGAAAAAATATTTAAAATTAATAAATCATAATCCTTGTATTTGATACACCACCTTTAACATCAAATTATCTCAAAGTGTGTTATAGTAATTACTATTAAGTGTCTATTTGTAGGCAAACACAGCAACCAATTTGCACACAGCAATGTCTCACAAACAGCCAGGACGTGAATGAACAGTTTATGGAGGATTGCTTACAAGGGCACTGGGAGAAATCTTCCCTTTTTTAATAGTGTGATAGTTATCTTTAACACCCACCTGAACAGGCAGGATATCTTATCTGCAGGACAGCACCTCTAACAATCAACCTGGCGCTTCAAGGAAGTATCAGTTGAGACTATGAGCTCAAAGGTCTCGACGTAGGGCTTGAACCCACATTCAGACTCAAAGGCAAGAGTGCTATCAACTGAACCAGGCTGGAAAAAACTTCACTTAGAATCATTAACATTAATGCCAGTCATCTGCCAATTTAAAAATGTAATTTAATAATGTTTAAGGATACATTGAAACAGAGCAGTACTCCTGTTCTCTACTGCAGTGAAGACTCTCGATGTTGGGATGGTAAAAAGACTGCAACTGCCTGCTCTGGCCCACTTGCAACCTAGTTTGTTTCATTTTATGGGGGTGTCTGGCACAAGCTGAAGCGCATCACCATGTTTAAGAATATCCAAACTGGTTTGTTTCATAGACTTGTTATATCAATCATTCACATGCACAAAGGAAAAGAAGCAACCGATAACTTGTCTCTTTCAAACAAAATACGGGATGGGACAGGCTGAGGGAGGGTGGAGGAAGGGGGGAAGCAGGGTGATTGAAAGCACGGTCAAAGAGGTGGGACTTGAAATGGGTCTTGAAGGAGGCAAAGGAGGGGGCGAGGTGGAGGGACTGCAGGATGGAATTCTAGAGGGTGGGGGCAGAGTAGCAGAAGGCCCGCTAGCCAATGGTGGGGCGACGAGGCAGGGGACATGAAGCAGGCCGGAGCCCGCTGAGCGGAGGAAGCGGACAGGATAGTAAGGGGTTAGGAGATTGCAGAGGTGGGGGTGGTGAGGGGGGGGCAGTGGGGGTTAGCAGGTTGCAGAGGTTAAGTCCATGATTTTCAGAAGGACCATGCAAAATTTAGGTACTGGACTCTTGGGGCAGTCTCGGAATTAACATATTAACACTGAAATCCTGGGAAGTAAGCTTTGAACCTGTTCCCAGCACTTGGCACCAGTTTCACTGTTGTGGCAAATTGCATCTTTTGCAGGAGAACCGTGGGGGACAAGTAAACAAAACAAATACAAAATGATCTAAAAATGAAATTCCTCATGTTTGGGGAATCAAACAGTAACAACTGATCTCGCCACTGACTCATTCCCTCCCGTATCCAAAACTTAGCCTAATCTGCATTTTCTTCATTTATTCTGGCTCTCGTTTTCCATGTTTGCTTCCTTACAGAGATTTATTATCACTATGAAGATCAACTCCATTGCTGCTGTCATTTGCAAAGTTTCTTCCTGGTACATACCTCAGAACGCCCCCTATACATCTGCAGAAGCTTCTGCCCTGCTCTTCATACAGTTTACACAAAGCTTGGGGAGAGAACACCTGTTGTTGATTCAGCACTGTAGTATACCTCTAAACAATAAATTAATTGATTACATACTCCAAAGTGACGGAACTTATCAATGTAGACTTTACATCAGATTTGTGTTAGAAGTTGTTTGTTTTAAAGGTGAAAGAGTTGCATGCTGTTATTTTGACCTAACAAATACTATTCAAACTAAAGATATTGCTAGAAAGCTTACCTCTGGCATTTTCTACCAGAGGAACAACTTTTTGAAAAGCAACTTTGTTTTTTTTATAAAGATATATTACTGCAGTACTAAACTATATTCACATTTATGTAGCTTAACTGTTTGAAGTGCTAATCCCAAAATGGCAGTTCTGGCAGTGTTAGGAAGAGTTCTGTCTAGCAAAATATTCTACCAGTTTAGATTTACATTCTATTTTGACCAGTGCATTAAGCACTGTCAGACCACGACTGTATAAGTCGATACTTCTGTAAATTATAAAAAAGTAACAAATTGTTCAGACAAGTTCTACACATCAGGTAACAACAACTTGCCTTTGAATAGCATCCTTTATACGGGTAACATCTCGGAGCGCTTAACAGTGTTGGATCAGGGAGAGAGCGGAGCTGACCTTAAGCATGGTCAATGAGGATGATCTGAAGATGTGATCTGAAGACAGGCAAGGAGAGGGCACATAACTAAAACTATTGGGTGATTTTAATTCCAGTATATTGAGAACTTTAAAGATTTATAAGTTAACTAAATCAAAAACATGACTTGACTTTTTTTAATCATTTGGGAACTCTTTCAAAACTAATTTATTATTTTAGTGCCCTGTATTACAATCTACTTTTAGAAGCAATGGATAAGCTATTATTACCACGGAGTAAACAGATATCATCTGTGCAAAGTACATTGTCATACCTACTCATCACGTACTGCATTGATAATTCAGTAGGTGTCAATTTAGCTGTCTTTTGGGAGAAGATTAACTGACCTCTTTGTGGATGTTACATATTCTCAGATGCGAACAAATGACAAGGCAATTTTCCTTGTGTCCTGATCCTCCAGATTAATTGCCATTCACCTCATAGCTACAGAAAACTCCTAATAACTTAACCCCGACTTAACTTGTCACTACCATTTAAGTAATCATGGTGTCAATATCCCAGTTGTATAATTTAGGTATTTTAGTGACGTATAGTATTATTATTATCATATAACAATCTACATATGTAGATTTATGTATTTATCCGCATGTCTAACTTGCCACTCCAGATCACTCGTCACTGAGCCCTTTCGCCTTGGAGAGATGAGATATTAGGAGTTCACTGCATATGTAGCACCTTGCTCATGCAAATAGCTGTTATGTTTACTTATAAAAACAATCACTACATTTGATATTAATTATATGTGAAGTGCTTTGAGATGTTCCCAAGTGATAAATTACTATAAAAATACAAGTTATTTCTTCCGTGGTGAGACAATGCTCAATCATGCAGACCAGAGAGGTCTCAGATTGAATCCACAGTCTGAGATAGCTGATCTCAGGCAGTGCAGTAACACAGTTGGCTTTTGCATACTCTGATATGTCAGGCAATACTCCTTAAAAATAATGTTCCGGCATCATTTAATGAATGAAACAGGCCCAGTTTGAAAAGATTTTTAATAAAGTAAAATAATGAGTAATTATTAAGAGGAATAAGCAACATTCTGAGATCAGGACACAATCATTTCCAGACTGACATTCCAATCTGAAATCACTGCTCTTCTGATTCTGTCTGTCGCTCGCTTTCCTCTCCCTTTGTTTCAAACCCTTTGTCCCTAAATCAGTGGCCAAGTTTCCAGCCACCATGGCCCAAGGCATTCCTTTACATGAAAGGCACTATACAAACATAAGTTGTTGAAATTGCACCTTACTCATGACAGGAAGTGGCGGTCGATAGGATTAACAGCTCAATACATTAACCCAATGAATAAACTTCACTGGATTCCACAGGAACACAAATCCACCTGTTTAACAACATTTAAAAATGCTTTTTTTGGTGGATTTCTATTCTATTTTGTCCTGCACTTCCATCAGAATCCAGATCTGACTACTGCACTAAGTACCAACATGCTAGGACTGCCTAATGATCAATGATAGCAGAATATTGTGGCTCACTTGTGTGCCAATGTAACGTGCTCATAAGTAGTAGTGTACATTTTAATGGCCATTATTATCCATGAGGTGAGTCTCGGCTCTCAACTAGCCTATAAAGAGATAAACCAAGCAGTGCAGGAAATGAGACGTGCACTCCCCACATCTTTCTGTCCAACAGCTGTTTCTTTCATATAATGTCTGCAAAAAACTTATTAGAAAGATTACTGATCAGGAGCCAGAGTGCCTTACTTTCCCTGGAGTCTTTGTTTTTGTTATTCAGAGGCAGTAACTGCTGTCCAATTTGCTCACAGCAGAACTGCAGCATTGAAAATAACAAATCAAGAATGCTTTTAACAGTGCACCAACAAATACAACAACAATAAATTGCATTTATACTGTGCCGCTATAGCGCCCAGGGTAGCATCCCAGAGCACTTGACAATACAGAGCACGATGCGGAGCCGGTGGCGGAGGGGGAAGTGACTGTAGGCACGGTAGTACAGGAAGGTCTTCAGGCACGACCTGAAGATAGTGAAGGAAGAGGCAAGGCAGAGGGATAGAGGAAGAGTGTTCCAGAGTTTGGGGGGGTAGTGACTGAAAGCGTAGCCACCAAGGTGGAACGGAGGGCACGAGGGACATAAAGAAGGCCAGAGGCAGTGTGTTGGGGGTTGGGAGGTTAGCAGGTCGGAGAGGTAGTGAGGTGCCAGGGCATGAAGGGATTTGAAAACAAGTGGAGGATCTTGAAATCGATCCATTCGTCGATAGGGAGCCGGTGGAGCCTGACTAGAACTGGTGTGATGGGGGTACGGATTATGTGCAGGTGAGTGTGCGGGCCGCGGAGTTTGGGATCAGCTGGATCCTGTGCGTAATGGAGCTGGAGAAACCGTTTGAAGGGACAAAACGAAGGTGGTTTGTTATGTAGGACTCGAACCAGGCTAGTGCGGTCTCACTAAGGTGGATGAGGGAGGAGAGGTAGTAGAGGAGGATGGCATGGTCAACTGTGCCAAACACGGCGGAGAGATCCAGGAGGACGAGGAGGCAGAAGTGTTTGTGACCTTGACAAGTGCTATCTCTGTGTGCAAGGTGGAAACCAGACTGGAGGGGCTCAAGGAGAGAGTGGAGGGAGAGTTTGAGCAAAGCTGGTTAATGATAACGCGTTCCAGAGCTTTAGCAAGGAAGGGCAGGTTGGAAATGGGATGGTAATTTATAGATCGGTTCTTCTGTAATAAAAATGGCTGTGGTTTTGACTCTAGCATCGCAGACAAACGAAGTTCCTGCAATCAAAGATAATTCTGTTTTCATTCATTGCAGCCATCCTTACCTGCTGGCCTGGATGTTTACAACAGAGCTTATCACAGCACAGCATGCATCACAATTTCCATATTACCAACAGAAATAACAACTTCTTATCATGCACTTTAGCCCTCATGACTTTTACACACGAGTAATAAAAGGCTGTTGTTAACAACGATTAAAATATTGCCATCCTCAGCAAATTTATTTCAACAGCAATAAAACAATTATTTGACCTTATTACAAAAGGTTTCCAAATGCAGATCAACCAGGAAAATGTAAGGAGCACAAGAGTAGATTTTTAGATCAAGCACCATTTCACAGGAGTGACATGCTCGCACAGTTGGTTCCCACTAATTCAGTCCAGCCACATCTCCTCTCCACCAACTACAATCAAATCAGGACAGCGTCAGTCCACCTCCACTCAGCATGTTTCCACATACGGAAAGAATTTCCATTTCCATACTGCCTTTTCACTTTGAAACGTCTCAAAACTCTTCACAGATAATTACTGTGAAGTGTAGTAATTGTATTTGTTGGCAACCACCACAACCATTTATACCAGCAAGGTTCCACACACAGAAGTGAATGACCAATTATTCTGAAGGAATGTTTGCCAAAATACTAGGAGAAACTTCCTCTCACCAAATGATGGGATGGGAATCTTTAATGTCCATCTGAAGAGGCAGATGGGACCTTGGTTTAAAGTCTCATCCAAAAGAAGTATGTCCAACAATACATTTTATCTCACATCTCAACATGGCGTGGTGACACAGATCGCATCATAAAGGACAAAGGTGAGTCTAAGGTAATTTGTTTGTCAGCAGAATCTCAGCATTGGATCAGTGGTGGTGACTCACTGACAGTAACAGTATCTCACCTTGTTTACATATGTACAAGGGTCGTACATTAAACCTCACATCAGTCGCATCAACAACAACTTGCATTCATATAGCGCCTCTCGCACAGGTTAGCGTCCCAGAGTACTTAGTTGGGACCGTACATTTAATATGACTTATGCAAAATACGAATTATGTGAAATTTACATAAATTGTATCATATATGACTTATGAAAAGTTATGCATAAGTCGTTTTTTATATGACTTCTGCATAAACACAAGTACTGAATTGGCTGGTGACATGTTTAACCAATGCATATTAAACAACAAGGTTACATTTGTATAGCGCCTTTCACGTCATGAGGACGTGCCATTTCAGACCCAAGCTGGGGTTTGGGGAGTAAGGGAGGGGAGGGGAAGGGGTTGGCCATTGGCATGGTCAAAGAGGAGGGTCTTAAGGCAGGACTTGAAGGAGGATAAGGCGGGGGTGAAGCGGAGTGACTGGGGGATGGAATTCCAGAGGTTGGGGACAGAGTGGCTGAAGGATCTCCCGCTCATGGTGGGGCGATTGGGTCGGGGGATGTGGAGCAGGCCAGAGCCGGCTGAGCGGAGGGAACGGGTGGGTTGAAGTGAGGGTTAGGAGGTCACAGAGGTAGGGTGGGGCGAGGCCATGGAGGGCTTTGTATGTGAGGACCAGGATCTTGAACTGGATCCTCTGAAGGATAAGGAGCCAGTTGAGTCAGGCGAGAAGGGGTCACGGAGTTTGGTGCGGGAGAGGACACGGGCTGCAGAGTTCTGGATTATCTGCAGTCTGTGGAGGGAGGATTAAATTATATTAAATTAAATTATATTAAAGCTATGGTAGCTCAGTCTTTCCATATACCATACTGCACAGTACTGGAATGATATTTGCTTCTTGTTCTTGAGGTCATCTTTCAAACTCTGTGGCTTCAAATCAAAGGTTGAGGCAATGTCCTTCTTTTTCATTTCAGGATTTGCCTTGCAAAATTGGAGAATCTGGTACTTCTCCTGATAGGTCATTGACAATAATTTGCGTTCAGTTGAGCTATCTGTACTGTCTGATGCCATGATGGCTGGTCAAAACCTCATACTTGTTCACTGTTCTGCTCACGCACACCTTTGGCAATGCTGTCGGTAAGCCCGCCTGTGGTGGTGAAGAGCCGTTGCAACCAATGTGATCAGGTGATGCTCTTTCCTCTCTCAGTCCTCCCCTCGCCCGCCCCACCCACTGCCGTGTGCGATACCATTGATGTTACGCTTCAGGAGGGAGAGTGCTGAGAGTATTGGGGTGCACAAGCACGAAGTTCCATTTGAGGCAGATGCAGGAAACAACGTTTTGACTCGTCAGCCGCTAAATTCATCAGCAGCAAGTGCTGGAGCGGAGATACGTGTTACGAGATTGTTAATAAAACTAGTGCGGATAAATTAAAGTGGATTTAACAGGGAAATTAATGGCCTTGGGGCAGGCTTAGGCGATTAATGGCCTTGGGGCAGGCTTAGGCGTGGAGTCCTGTAGCTCAGTGGTTAGAGCACTCGCTTTGCAAGTGAGAGACCTGAGTTCAATTCCAGGCAGAGGGCGAAACCTTGGGCAAGTTTCCTTACTCCACACAGAGCCTAATAATAATCCCTCCAAAACCAAAAACAATAATAAATGAATCATTTTCAATCTACGACTGTTTGTGGGACATTGCTGTGCGCAATTGGCTGCCGCGTTCGCCCACAAATATACAGTCAATTCACTTTACAGTATGTTCTGTGAAGCGCTTTGGGACGTCCTCCTGACGTGAAAAGCGCTATATCAAATGCAAGGATTATTATTATTATTATTATACGATTTATACATATCAGATTTATGCGAGTTTTACTGAAAACATTTATGTGTATTCCTCTATTAGAATTTTTTAAAATCCCATAATATAATAATCCTTGCGTTTGATGTAGCACCTTATCACGTCTTTGAGACGTCTCAAAGCGCTTCACAGAATATACTGTAAAGTGAATTGACTGTATATTTTGTGGGCGAAACACGGCAGCCAATTGCGCCCAACAGTGTCCCACAAACAGTCGTGGGTTGTGTGACCAAATTATTACCCCTGGAAAAGTGATCTGCCAATCAACTAACAACCAGGTTCCTACTTACTGTTAAACAGAGGTGTGTGGAGTAAGGAAACTTGCCCAATGTTTCGCCCTGCGGGGAATTAAACCCAGGTCTCTCGCTCGCGAGGCGAGTGCTCTAAGCCACTGAGCTACAGGACTCCACTGCGGTTAATGGACAATTGACAATGTGATGTCAAGAGAAAAACAAACTGCACAATTTACAGAGGTATTTGGTACAGGGTGCACATATGAGCCATATTAAAGTTAGCTCCAGGTGTGCAACGTGATTTTTTAAAAATATCCTTCCCCCCCCCCTCCCCCCACCACCAGCCCCAGTATTTTCACCTTTCTTCTCCTGCAGGGACTAAGTCATGCTGTGATGTGATCCCACAGGGTTACAGCAGCCCCCAGTAACAGACACAGAATGAAGCGCAGCACCATCACATTGTCATCTACACACACACACACACACACCGTAAATAAAATGCCCTGGATTGTACCCTCATCACTTGTTCGCCATCAAAATAGGAAGAGATTGAATTTGGCATCGCATCAATTAAACCTCAGAGACCACCTACCTCTCCATCCGAATGATGAGAAAGAAGAGTCTCACACACACACACACACCGACATAATAAATACCCTCTTCTCTTCCAGACCAAACTGTCTCCTGTGCCTTTTCCAGCACAGTCTGCTTTGCATTTTCACAATTCCAGCATGCAAGTTTCTTGTTTTTTTTTAAATCTCAATCTCAATCTGTCGGTCTCTCCGGCAGGCGTTTTGCTTTCCTACCAGCCCGTTACCTTCTGTTTTTTTTAAAACAACACTCACATTGCTGCAGCGTTGATGGGGGGCCTTTCTCAGACGAAGCAGAGCAAATCATCCTGCAGCAGCCCAAATACTTCAGATTAATAAAACTCATTGACTTCTCCGGACATGCAGAGAATACCAGCCTCTCTGGCATTCTCCACCCAGCCCCCTCTCTCTGCTAATGCAACCATTAGTCCCATTAGCAGCCTTCTTAAGAAAGTTATTCCTCCCCACCACCCCTTTCCCAGAGGGTAATTCTGAACACACTGCAGGTCCAGCATATATTGCATTTGCTTATACAGTACAGGACTCTGCAGGTCTAAACCTATGGCTGTGAATGCTTCCTGTGTATTGGACTTTATATGAAAAAATCTTGATCTGTATTCAGTTCGAGGACAGTGGGGGAAGGGGTAACACTGTACGGCTAGATAACAGTTTGGGTATTTTATATTTTATTATATTCACACAATTAAATTAGGATTCCAACGATGTCTGTCGAAAAACAAGGAATGGAACCTATTCTAAGCCAAAGGAGTGGATATCTCACAAAACATGAAATGGAATTTGTGCAACTGAAATTACACTGCATGTGGGTACTGAAATAATTATCACGATGGCTCTGCTATAATGATTGCTGTTATAATTGTATTGGGAAAGTAACTGTTTTTACATCAGTTAATTAGGTATTGTCAGAGAATTTCCAACAGAGAAATCCCAGCAAAAAACATCCAATTAGTGGTTGTAATCCTCAGTTTAGCAATAACTACAATCAAGCAATATCAAAGGACTCAAAATACTGAAAGTGCCAAAGCTAATAACTTGAAGCTTTGGTGCAACAAAAGTTATTTAAAGTAAAAATGAAACGAAGCCAGAGATAGCAAACTGTTACATCAGGACTTGAAGTCACATAATCTAAGTTGATACTTCAATGCACTGCTGGGGTACGTTGCTTTATTGGAGGTGCTGTCCTTTGGATGAGTTTCTCTCAAGGTACTGGCCAGCAATCCCTCAAATAAAAAAACTGTTCATTCACTTCATTGCTGTTTGTGGGACATTACTTTGCGCAATTTGGCTGCGGAGTTCGTCCACTTCACAGTAAATCCTGTGAAACGCTTTGGGACATCCTCTCGATGTAAAAGGTGCTCTACAAATGCAAGGATTGTTTATTATTACTGTGTATAATAACTAGTGAAGAGGCCCATCTCAGGGTAGGTAATAATGAAATGGGTTTACATAGGAACAAAGTCTGTAGGAATTAACTCTTGGTAGCGAGCATAACTATACTTTGTTTGTGAATGAGTTTCCATTTTCTGTCACTACATCTGGATTTCTGCCTCTCCTCACTAAGCAGCAATGCAAGCAAGATACAACTATAATCCCAACTATTAAATATGTTCCATAGACAAACTCATATACATAACCAGGCGAGTAAATTGGACAGAAAGAGGAGCGATAACTTTAATGCAGAAAAGTGCAAGGTCATATATTCTGGGAGGAAGAATAAGGAGAGCAAGTATATGCCACTAAATGGTAAAATATTAAAAGGAATAGAAGAGCAGAGATACCTCGGGGTTAAAGGCAGGAAGGCAGGTGGACAAAGCTGTGAAGAAATTTAAAGGGATCCTAGGTTTTATAAATAAAGGCATATCATATAAAACTAAAGAGGTGATGCTTAATCTGTGTAAATTGTTAGGTTACAGTTGTAGTGTCCATTTATGATCACCACACTTTAGGAAGGATATCAAGACTGTCGAGAGGGTGCAGAGGAAATTTACAAGGTTGATACTAGAGACGTGTGGTTCGATTAGACAAGCTAAGGCTCTTCAGTTCTGAGACAAGATGTCTTGGAGAGGACTTTATAGAGGTGTATAATATTTTAAATCAGACTGAAAAAGTAAACCCAAAACAATACTTTAGAATGCACCAAAACAGTATAACAAGAGGACGTAGGTTTGGAGTTGCAATGGGAATTTCAGAGCAGAAATCAGGTTTTTCTTTATCCAGAGGTATTTATTGACTGGAAGAGGCTGCCAGGATCAGTGGTTTAGGCTACGACACTGAACTCGATTCCTATTCTAAGTCTATTCCTTTATGAGCCTTGATAGTAAGGGTCAGCACTCTATTCAGTCTGGGGTATAAAAGCAAGCCATGACCTTTTCTTCAATTGACATATAAGCAAGGGTACTTTCTAGTCTGGCTGGATAGCAATAGGAGCAGGAAACTCGTTTGAGTTCTTTTGTGTCTTTACAGTTAAAAGATTACTGAGGCCAATGTTAGAGCCTGTACTGCCAGTACAGCTGAAATCAGCCAATTTAACAAAGTGAGGATCGATTAAATAATACAATATCTTTCAGGAAACAATGACACATTAATCAGTAGCTAGATGGTGATTTGATCAACGTTTGACCATTGACTACTGAATTGCAGAAAATGTTGGTACTACTGCAAACTAGCAACTTATTAACAAAGTGCAACAGTTAATAAAAGTCCAAGCTCTGGATATATTTATTGCAGTTAACAAGTAACTAAAAGGAAAGATGAAGAAAATGACTACTGTACATTTTTCAGTTTCAAACATGCAAGAGACAACACTAACACGTGAACAATTCTTATACTTTAGTAACCTTCCACAGTTTGTCTTTAACTTCCTTCATAATTGTCACATGAATACCTAATAACAGCAACATCTTAAAGTGTCAAGCCAATATTTTATAGTTATTTTATAGTTGTTACAAGAACTATCTGTTAACGATTACTATTGGCATAAAACATAATAATAACCCTTGCATTTGATATAGCGCTTTTCACGTATTCTAGAAGTCTCAAAGCACTTCACAGAATATATTGTAAAGTGAATTGACTGTATATTTTTGGGCGAAACGCGGCAGCCAATTGCGCACAGCAGTGTCCCACAAACAGTGACCAATTTTATTGTTTTGTTTTTTGTTTTTTCTTGAGGATTATTAGGTGTGTGGAGTAAGGAAACTGGCCCAAGGTTTCGCCCGAACCCAGGTCTCTGGCTTGCAAGGCGAGTGCTCTAACTGTTGAGCTACAGGATTCCACAATGTGTGTTTAATAGAAACAGCTTCTTTCGACTGCAAAAAAACAATCCCAGTACTTACACCCATGTTGAAGGCTTGGCATCCTCCAGGTTAGAATTGTGTTATTCAATGATCCAGGGGATTGTTGGCCAAGACACCGGGAGAAACCCACTTTTCCTTTTGAATAGTGCCATGGAGCCTTTAATGTCCACTGAACAGACAGACAGGACCTCAATGTAATGTCTCAGCTGAAGACAACGCTGTAAACAATGCAAGGCACCCCTCTCACTGCATTGGAGTATCACTTAATTATGTAAGTTTAAAGTTATAATGAATTAATTGACTTTGCTTTTAGTGCTCCTAAACCATTCAAATTACTTGAACTCATGGCGGTATACAAATTAACTCTGAACATTTTGGACACAAGTAATATCTTGGATACATTTAGAGTACACCTGGACAGGTTTCAATACGATTTCCTTTCTCCACTTCTGTGTTTATTCTTCATGTGTGAGCCTAGACAATGAGTGTGGGCAGGATACTGGGCTTAGGCTTACGAAAGCTTGACACCATCGTCACCCAACACACTTTTCGTGGTTAGCAAAGAGTGCTCAGGGTCATTTTCACCCCTTTCTAGCCTAAGGCCAAGAAACTAAGTGTAGAGCTCCTACCATTGCACTACCTGAGATCAGCTGACGGAGCATAGACCCAAGATTCAAACAAAACTATTTATTTTTGATCATTTCCTGTCAGCCTGCCTCCATAATCAACCGATTTACTAAGATATGACACATTACTGCATAATTGTATAATCAGAGTCAGGGGTGCTATGCCTTAGTGTCCTGGTTCTTCCTTCTGTTTGCAATTTACTGTCCCTTTGGTTGAGTAGCCTACCAATACTCACTGTCAAGGATCAGTAATGGTCAGTAGAGCAAGTGCTAAACTGCATGCTATGCCTGTGGTTCAGTACCTTAATAATAATAATACTTGCATTTAACATAGCGCCTTATCACGTCCTCTAGACATCTCAAAGCTCTTCACAGAACATACTGTAAAGTGAATTGACTGTATATTTTGTGGGCAAAACACAGCAGCTAACTGGAACAGCAGTGTCTCACAAATCTACAACAGTTGTAGATTGAATGACCAAATTACTATTATTATTTTTTTATTTTTAAAGAGATTATTATCCCTGGAAAAGCGATCCGCCAATCAACTAACAACTGGGTTCCTACTTACTGCTCGGTAAACAGAGGCGTGTGGAGTAAGGAAACTTGCCCAACGTTTGGCCCTGCCCGGGAATCGAACCCAGGTCTTTTCACTTGCGAGGCGAATGGTCTAACCACTGAGCTACAGGACTCACATAGAAGAGGAGAAAAAACAAAACACATTCAAAGAAAGTAGAAAAGTAGAGGAGAAAAATTGTGATAGAAAGAAGAAATAAAAAAAGGTGGGTTTTTGTGGTCAGCCGGGTGTCTGACACATGTAGAAACCCATCACCACACTTAAGAGTATTCAAACCAAGCTGAGATTTCCATGCATCCCACCTACACATGGAAATCCCAGAGTTGGAATGAAATGCTAAACCTGCATAGCCTGCCATTGAGATTGCTGTCCGGCAAGCTTTTCCACTGCTTGTCCAGCTAGGACTACCTTACCTGTTACGGCTTTGGCTTGCAGAGTTAACAGAGCTAAGTGGAATGACTGCCTGCCCCCAGTGATAAATAAAGTTAAGAGTGACCAGCCTTGGCAGTGTGCCTGTACAATGAAGAAACCTAAACAGGCTGAAAAGAATTCAGTAGATATCTGTTACAGGTGCACAATGCATAGATTAGTAAATTTATTGCCCAGTGGATAATCCCATCCCTGGTCTGGTTGTGGGGTTTGAGACTGACAATTTGTCACTTGAGCCAGCCTCCTGCCATTGAGTGGGAAATTCCAGCAGCCAGCCAGCTCACAAATGTAAATCTGGAGCGCCATCTTATGGTGGAGCCAGCAGCAGCTTTGAGTGGCGTATTCTCAATTGAAGATTTATCGGCAGCAAGCAAACTGGTTCCTGAATATAGGAAGACACTGAAAGAGAAACGGTCATTTAACATATGATGTCTGCCCATTTCCCAATCCATAAGCATTCTGCTCTGCCATGTTTTTTCTATATGTTTACTAATCTCCAAAGGAAAATATCTGTAGAATTCCTCCCCAAACTCAAAAGGTAATCAATTATAGAATTTTAAAAGTCCAGAATATCTCTCGAACCTTTCAACTTCGAGTATTCAACCTTGGCTAGTCATTTAGCTGTTTTCCACAGATTCCCATGGTCGCAGCCACCCGGGAACTACTGCGTTTGTAAAACATCTAATAGTATCTCTCTCTCTCTACATTCGTCCTTCAAACTCATTCCCAACTGGATATCCATTGACTTCCAGCTCTTTATTTTTAAAAAGGCAATAGTATCAACTAGAGAAGTTGAAACTGAAAAGCGCGCATATGAGAAAATATATAAAAGGGATGGCAAAGGCAGTTTTAGGAGGTATAGGTCGGGTCGGAGGCAGTCAAGGCAGGAAGCACAGAAAGGGAAATATTGTGTGCCTAAATGCTGCCATCCTACCTCCTGCAAACATGATAAAGCAGAAAAGAGGATAGTGCATTCCTACAGCTTGTCCCGACTGCTCTATCCTACCTCTTGTTTGCAGGCAGAGTAGAAAGGGAACGGGAACTTCGGGCAAAAAATAGATGTAGTAAACAGAAACATTGTTGTTGAAGTTAAAAGAAATCCTCTCTTCGGATGAGACATTAAACTGAGGTGCCATCTGCTTGTTCAGGTTAAAGATCATCCACGGCACTATTGGAAAAGAGACGTGAGATTCTCTCTCCTAGTGTCCTGGCCAACAATCCCCCAATTCAAATTGGCTACTCATCCATGCCTGTTTGTGGCTGCTTGTCTAACCAGGAACATCCAGCTGATTAGGGCTTTGGCTTGCAGGGTTAACAGAAGCCGAGCAGGAAGAACCCCTGCTCCCAGTGACTCGTCTGATCCTCCAAGTCCTGCTTAAAAGCTATAGTTTGCCCACAAAATATACAGTGAATTCACTTTACACTATATTCTGTGAAGCACTTTGAGACGTCTCGAAAATGTGATAAGACGCTATATCAAATGCAAGGATTATTATTATGATCATATTGGCTATATCAGCAGTGCCCTGGAATACTGCAGACCCATATGGCTTAAGAACCAGACTACCAAGTCTCCCACAGAGGGTTGACTCAATTCCGATATTCTATTCCCCCGCATGTTACCTTGGAACCAGCTCATAGCCAAGGAGAGCTCCATGTAACTCCTCCCAAGGCAGATAGTCACAGTATGACTTCCGGGGAACTTCCGAACTCAACTGATTTGGCTCTGTAGCCAAGCTTCCTATTTGGAAATAGCCCAGCATCTACGGAGGCTCCATAAGCAACAGAATAATATTACATGTCCTGATCATGCAAGGAACTCCAGTGGAGCACGCTACAAACCAATCCCGTAACTAAAAGCTACTGTTTCCACTTCTAGCATGAAGGAGAAGCAAGCCCCTGGTGAAAAACAGTTTTGACACCTCCCACAACAAACAGGTGGAGAAGACATCTGTGGAGCACTTGCCAGTCTGAATGAGGAATACATAGGCCAAATGCAAGGGTGACACGTACCAACAGCTGTGTGGGCTCCCTTTCTACAGATCCACTCCATTAGCACTCATCCAGATGGCTCACATCCACAGCCAATCTAAAAGACAACTTGCATTTTAAATACATAGGATGCACATCTTGAAGCATTTAAGTTTGATAGCACCAAGCAAGCAATGTTCTGGGAATGGAAAAAGGCCGTCTTACAAATGGGGTTTTGTGCACAGTTGGAGGTTCAAGGAAATGCTAGGATAGCACACAGACTGTTTAAGCCTAACGGAGCAGTAAATGAGGTTGATGGAGTTGGGAGTCAAACGTGAAAAGGCAATGGAGAAAATTTAACAAGGCAGCTCACCTGAGACAAACAGACCAACGTGCTCCCATAGTAACCAGCTCGTAACTACACAACCCATTGCACAACATATCTTTTTTGACTGCACCTTTGGTCAACATCTTCAGATTTCTCACTTCACTGTTCAACGGTATTTGACAGATGTTCCTTTAAATGGTAGGTGCCCTGCCAACTCTCAAATAAAATATGCACAAACAGCTTTTCCTCCCACTCTCACCCGGTCACCTGCGGGATACCCCAAGGATCCATCCTTGGCCCCCTCCTCTTTCTGATCTACATGTTCCCTCTTGGGGATGTCATCCGCAGACATGGGGTACACGTCCACATGTATGCAGATGACACCCAACTCGATTTTTCCACCTCTCTTTGCGACCCCCAGCCTGCCTGTCAGATCTCAAGGGCTGGATGAGCGCAAACTTCCTACAGCTGAACGTTGACAGGTCGGAGTCCATACTCTTTGGCTCTCATCAACGTCTAGAATCTCGCAGCTCTCACCTCCTCCACCTACCCGATCTCCCCCTAAAACTCTCCGAACCCGTGCGCAGCCTGGGCGTCGGGTTCGACCCCCGGTTGTCCTTTCTCCCACACATCCAGTCCCTCACCAGGACCGCCTTCTACCACCTCCGACGCATCGTCCGTCTCCGCCAATACCTCTCCCCAAAAGCCGCGGAAACCCTGGTCCATGCCTTTGTCACCTCTCAGCTGGACTACTCCAACGTCCTCCTCGCCGGCCTCCCATCCACTACCATCCATAAAATCCAAATCATTCAAAACTCTGCCGCCCGTATTCTCACCCGCACGAAACTCCACTCTCCAATCACCCCAGGCCTTGCCAGACTGCACTGGCTGCCTATCCCAGAGAGGATCGATTTCAAGATCCTCACCCTTGTATTCAAGTCCCTGCACTCCTCTGCAACCCCCTACCTCTCTGACCTCCTCTCTCCTCAAAACAGTGCCCGTTGCGTTCGTTCCTCCGGGTCTGGCCTCCTCTTCCCCCGAGTCCTCCGCTCCACCCTCGGCAGCCGTGCCTTCAGTCACTATGCCCCAAGGCTCTGGAACTGCCTTCCTCGTTCCCTTCGTCTCGCTCCCTCCCTTCCCATTTTCAAGTCTCTGCTGAAGACCTTTCTTTTCGACCGCACCTTCCTCCCCCTCCCCCGGCTTGATCCCAGGATCCGTTACTGTAAAGCGCTCTGAAACACCATCCAGCGTGGAGGGCGCTATATAAATCCAAGTTGTTGTTGTATATCATTAAAGTACAAACTCTAACTACTACTACAACAACAAATTGCATTGGTATACTCAATACTCAATATGTACAAATATCATATAACTTTCATGGTGTTAAATAAAAGAAAACATGTAAATATTATTAAAAAATTCAAACAAACTTTTTTTGATAAAAGCTTTGTAAAGCAATTTGAGGCATTTTTTCAAATGATGGATTGCCTGCCAACTCTCAATGAACACTACTACCAAAACGTACAGTACTGTATGACCACTATGTTCAAACTATGCAAAACCTCCAACTATCATGTAACTCACTCTGTACCAAAATTCAAGAAAATGTGTAAACATTATTGAATTTTAAAAAGTCCAGTTTCAATTTCAAACTGTTAAAAACGTACAGTACAAAAGCAAAATCACCTTCATTGTGCGTAGCCAGACAGAAGTAAAAACTGCAAAACAAGATAAATTCCCACATACTGTGTGTTCCTCATTTATTGGGGAACTTCCAATTCTAAATGCAAATGTAAAGTTTCTTAACTTTTAGTTAATACATTTGCAGTGCATTGGTCCACGTTACATATAAACGTCACTTTCAAAATACTCAAAACTGCATATCCTCCATGTACAGACCATGTAAAATTTACATAAAATCTATGTAAAAGTCTCATTTAATTTGCACAGTACAAGAGTTTAAAAAAAAGTGTGAATATTATTCAATTTTAAAAAATCCTATCTCAATTTCAAACTTTTTTTATTATACTGAAAAGCTTTATGATGGGCCTGATTGTATTTTACAAGTGTTGAATCCACTCTGGCTGTGTGAGACTGGCTGCAAAATCTCAGGCAAACATAAGACTCGTGGCATTCCTGCCTTTTAATTTCAGTGTAAGCCACAGGCTCTGCAACTCACATGCTGAGTCTAAGTAAGTTTAAAACATAATTCAAGACACAATTTGCACCACAAAGCTAAGCTAAACAACTAAATTGAACTTACCACAGTCCCCCTGATATACTGCAGGCCTCACAGTGCAGAGAAAACCATCGCTAAAAATGTTTATCAAGGAAATATCCTAAAGCTAATCACTTAATACAGTTAAATAACATGCGGCTGAAGAGATTATTTTTAACTCACTAAGAATATTACAAACAACTGATAGAAATATCTAAACAATCGACACACTGTTTGCTTTAGTTCTTTTATATATTGGATTTGGTGTCTGAACAATCTTTTATTTACATTGTGCAACATAATGCAAGGATTCCAACATTATTTGAATGAACCAGATCTGACTGTACATAGGATTAAGAGAACCTAGTGTTCTTCTAATCAAATGACCTTGAAATACCTCCCAGCATACCTCGCAGCCTTTGATCCCAGCCATCAGGGACACAGTCCACAAAGTTCAGAGACAATTGGTCAAAACCAGGGGCATCTGCTTTGGACTGTGCCTATCCCAGTTGATAGCACCTCTCCAACTTCAAATGCAGATCTCTGTGTTACTTTCTTGTAATTGTTTACTTCGGTATCTCAAAACAAATTACATTCCGATTACTATCAAAGTGTTTCAAGTATACTGTAAATATTTTATTGTATAATAATTGCTTTCAATGTATTGATATTATTTTGCTATTATCAACAAAGAATTAATGTAGTTGTTATTTTTGCGTCGTTGAGGATCACCTGGCATAGCTGTACTTCAAAGCAGCAGCTTAGTTTCTTATTTTTATGCATTATATTTTCTAACTTCTTCCCAGTAACCTGTTAAGTTTCTATTTCATCATTTGCCTTTTTCCATATGCAATTTAACATTTTCCAAAAGGAAACCTAACTTGCCCTTTTCTGGTCAATAAAGTGGCTCGTCCAACACAGTTTCAGTCTTGATTAAAGGTCCAGCTCAGGCCATTAACCTATCCTTGTGTTTCAGATGAAGATTGACCTATGAATCTGTGAATTTCTAGCATTGACTAGTGTTATTTCTTGAACTTATCCTCCAGTTCAACAATAAAGTATAGCATGCTCAACACTATACTTTTCAAAATTGCTAATAGCTTTTTCGCTATACTCATCTCTACGCAACCTGCTTCATTACATGAATTCATTTCCATATGATCCACTAAGTGCACCAACAATATAGGTAAAATAACACAATAGCAAATGCATTAACTTGTCACTGATCACCTTGGTAATGCTTACTCCCAAAATGAGCAGCAATGGCCACGATCACTTTGGTCGACAGGCGAAGTTTGGATGCAGCATTCAGTACTGTCCCCACATTTTTGCAGTAGATGTTCATTCACTGAGAATTTTTTTTCAGTATGTTTGAAAGGGTATTTGTGTAGAACAATGCAGCTTTCTGATAAGAATTTCTTTCTGTCACTCTGCCGGCAGTGACGTTTCTCCCGTATGCTGTTATATTTCAAGTCTAACATGAACTTCCTCTAAAAGCAGAAAACAGTTCCAGTCACTTGGAAGTCTGGGTTTGTTACTTGGTAGCAACTACACTGAGCCTTTTGATAGTCTGCCAGAATAAACGAGTTACCATGCACACAATCCGATGCAGAGTGAAGGTCTCAGTGCTCTGAAGCTTAATGATGAATTGATGAACAGGTACAAGTTTGTGCTTGTGAAAAGGGAATCAGATCTTAACTTCCACTCTGTGAAATCTTGCAAATAAGTTCTATCAACACAGCTCTGGTCTCATATGACCTACACAATACAACAGAAGGGCTGACCACATAGCTACCATTCATTTCAAAACTTTACATAGCCACTTTGTTGCCACATACTTTATCACCTAACATGCCTCAATGTCAACAAGAATGGCAAACTCCTCCAAGATTTCTTCTTGTAGGGAACAGAGTGAAATCCGTCAGATATTCAGTAAAAGTCCTACTGCAGGTGCTGATACAGACTTGCTTTGCTGCAAATGTCTGCTAAGTGGCAATAACATCCAATATATTGGCACCTGGTAATCCGATTTGTTTTATGTCAGAAAAATATTTTTTTACCCTTCATTGAAGCTGCATCATTTGAAGCCAATGCCATCAGATTGCAAGTTGGAATCTCAAATCCTTTATCAGCAGTTTTCATCAAATGGGCAAACGCTGCTTGACCTCTTCCAGATCCACACTCATGAATACCAAAAAATCATACAGCTTTTCTGATCGAGTCTTCAAAGAATATGGCTTTTATCAAGAGCACTTTTGCTATCTGTATTTACCCCAACCATAATTCTGGCAGTTCAACTCGGTTAGGTTGTACCTCAGGACAACATATTCATAATCACTTAGGCTATCCAGTATTTCGCCATGGATTTCAATCTTTAGTTCCTACAAGAAAAACTTTGCCTATTTTCTGCTAAATCTGCTCCAGGTGGGCTGCAACCTCCATGACCATTGTATTCATCTGTACAGCGAAGAACTCTTCATCTTCTGCTCTGCATTCTGTTGATGCCTTTCAGAAACCATATGGTACAGAAGACGGTTCCTTCTTCTATCACTCCATTGATGTCACAGCCATCAACTTTGCAAACGAGCAAAATTTACCTTCCACGAGCATTCAAAAGTGGATCTTAAAGGTGGAGTATTTTTTTTTCTTGCCTGGAGATTCACTCTTCTATTGTCAGAGAGATTTATTTCCTTGGATTTAATTTAAAAAATAAATATATAATTAGTTGCCAATCTGAAATCGTATCCGAGTACAGTAAACAGTCTTGCTATGCCACTGCATGCAGGAGCCAAAGATTTCCGACTCTGAAATAAAAACACAAATGCTGGGTATACACGGCGAATCGATACTCAGTTGGAAGCAAAGAAAAAACGTTTTGGACAAATGTGCCTTCAGCATAACCAGATACGTTAAACATTTTTTTTTCTCTCTTTCTGCTATGGAATGACAATTGTTTATTTCCAACACTTCCAGGTTTTTATTTCAGATCTCCAGCCTTAGCAGCTATGCTTTGTATTATAAAAACACAAATATTTCAAGTCTTTGCTAATACAACTGTTAGAAATTTGAAGCCTCATGACTATCAATAATACAATAAACACACACACAATGAATTTGCACTGATTCAGACCTGCACAGCCTGGGGCTGCCTGACTGGGAGGCAGTGAGTGAGTGAGTGGTGCAGAGCAGTGCGGCACCACGTGACCGGCCAGTGACGCACTCCAGACCAAGATGGCGGCGCCCATGTTGGCAGTTTCTCAGCGGCTCAGGTGAGACCCGGGACCGACCCGAGGGCAGCTCCCCCCCCCACCAGGCCCGGCCCGGGGGCAGCTCCCACCCCCCCCCACCCCACCAGGCCCGGCCCGGGGCAGCTCCCACCCCCCACCAGGCCCGGGGGCAGCTCCCCCACACCAGGCCCGGCCCGGGGGCAGCTCCCCCCCCCACCCCACCAGGCCCGGGGGCAGCTCCCCCCCACCACCAGGCCCGGCCCGGGGCAGCTCCCCCCCCCCCACCAGGCCCGGCCGGCCCGGGGCAGCTCCCCCCACCACCAGGCCCGGCCCGACCCGGGGCAGCTCCCCCTCCCCACCCCACCAGGCCCGGGGCAGCTCCCCCCCCCCCCACCAGGCCCGGCCCGGCCCGGGCAGCTCCCCCCCACCACCAGGCCCGGCCCGACCCGGGGCAGCTCCCCCCTCCCCACCCCACCAGGCCCGGGGGCAGCTCCCCCCCCCCCCCACCAGGCCCGGCCCGGGGGCAGCTCCCCCCACCACCAGGCCCGGGGGCAGCTCCCCCCCACCAGGCCCGGCCGGGGCAGTGAGGGGCGGCCTGAGTTTCCCGGAGTTTAAACACTCAGAGCGCAGCACACCCTGGCCTGGGCCCGGCGAGATGAGTAAATCTCGCCCATTCCCTCCCTCCCGCCAACTGATTACAGTCCTGATCTCCCGCCATCCCACTCCCCCACACACACACACAATATGACCCCAACCCAACCCTGATACCCCCCTCTCCCCCCCCGACGAAATGTCAGACCAGAGAAGCCTCTAACCTTGTTATGTGTGTTGTGTTCCCGCAGCCGCAAGCAGTTCAGGGCTCTGGTAAGAAAGGAAAAGCGGAAGAGAAAGAGACAAATTGAGGCTAAACAGAGAGAAGAAGGTAACGCAACATCATCCTGACACTGGCCAGCTTAGCAAAGTGATGTTCTGAACTTGGTTGTCTGGTTCCTGAGCCAGTCAGGTTCTATATAATCCAGGGCATTATTGATGGCAAACCAGTCACCGGAGGCAGGAATTATGTCTACAAAGCTATTATTAACAATGCGTGCCAAAACTATATTGGGGAGGGGGTTCCTTAGCTGAACAAGCAGCAGGAAGGTTGCCAGACAGTGCTCTGAGCCTTGCTTCTGCAACCGGTGGCTAATACTTTCCTAAGTTAGGTAAGCAGGATGCACATCTCTAAGTGGAGAGTGTGTACGTGTATTCCATTCCAGAAATGTACAGGTGCCACGCATATACGGAGCTGTGTCTGTGTTGGATACTCTAGTATCATAGCAATGGGTTTCCACACGTATGAGGCCACAACAACAAAATTACATTTGGATAGCACCTTTCATGTTGGGAGGACGTCCCAAGACCCTGGACAATCAGTTCTTCAGTCCCAAGCTGGGGGTCGGGATTGGGGAGGGTGGAGGGCAGGGGGGGAAAGAGGGTGACTGAAGGCACGGTCGAAGAGGAGAGTCTTGAGATGGGTCTTCAAGGAGGCAAGGGAGGGGGCGAGGCGGAAGGACTGCGGGAAGGAGTTCCAGAGGGTGGGGGCAGAGTGGCTGAAGACCCATTCGCCAATGGTGGGATGGGCAAGGCAGGGGACGTGAAGCAGGCCGGAGCCAGCGGAGAGAGTGGGCAGGTTGGTAGGGGGTTAGGAGGTCACAGAGGTAGGGGGGAGCAAGGCCATGGAGGGCTTTGAAGGTGAGTAGCAGGATCTTGAACTGTATCCTCTGTGTGATGGGAAGCCACTGGAGACCGGCAAGGATGGGGTTGATGGGGTCGTGGAGCCTAGTGCAGGAGAGGACAAGAGCTGCGAAGTTATGGATCATCTGCAGCCTATGGAGGGAGGAGTTGAGGTGCTGACAAGTAGGGAGTTTGCATAGTGAAGCCTCGATGTAATGAAAGCATGTATGAGGGTCTTGGCGGCCTGCAGTGTGAGACAGTAGCGGAGCCGGGTGATGTTCCGGAGGTGGGAGAAGGCAGAGTGGGTCCTGGTACGGATGTGGGGTAGAAAGAACAGTTGAAGGTCAAACAAGACGCCAAGGTTCCGGACTGGCTTAGTAAGGTGGAGTGTGCATCCTTAAATGGTGATACTGCCAGTGCCTGAGGTATGGAGGCGCCGACGGGAGCCAATCAGGAGGACCTCGGTCTTTTTGACGTTCAACAGGAGAAAGTTAGCTCTCATCCAGGACTTGATGTCTGAGCGATATCTGTCAGGACAGCAGGTATCCTGGAGTTGAGGGTGGAGGCAGAGAGATAGCGTTGGGTGTCATCCGCTTACATGTGGAAATTCACAACAACAACAAGATTCCATTTATTGAGCGCCTTTCACATCGGGAGGACGTCCCAAGGCGCTGTACAGTTGGGTCAGGACCTGAGCAGGGGGAAATGGTCAGGGGGAGGGAAGGGAGGGAGCGAGGAGGGGGTAGAGAGTCGAGAGGGGAGCTGAAGGCACGGTCAAAGAGAAAGGTCTTGAGACCGGCCTTGAAGGAGGAAAGGGAGGAGGCGGCGAAGGCACTGGGGAATGGAGTTCCAGAGCCTAGAGACTGAGAGGCTGAAGGCCCGGCCACCGATGGTAGGGCGGTTGGGGCGGGGGATGTGGAGCAGACCGGAGCCAGAGTAACGGAGGTTACGGGCAGGTAGGTAGGGGGATAGTAGGTCAGAGAGGTAGGAGGGAGTAAGGCCGTGAATGTAGGTGAGGATGAGGATCTTGAATTCGATCCTCTGGGGGATGGGGAGCCAGTGGAGGCGAGCGAGGGTGGGAGTGATGTGGTCCCGAAGCCTGGTGCGGGACAGTACACGAGCTGCAGAGTTCTGAATGACCTGCAGCTTGTGGAGGGAGGTGCTGGGAAGGCCGGCGAGGAGAGAGTTCCCATAGTCCAGCCTTGAGGTGATAAAGGCGTGGACCAGAGTTTCAGCAGCGTGAGGGGTGAGGTAGTGCCGTAGTCTTGCGACATTCTGGAGGTGATGGAAGGCGGTGCCAGTTGTGGCGCAGATATGAGGGAGAAAGGACAGCTCAGGGTCGAACAGAACCCCGAGGTTCCTGACTGACTTTGAGAGGTTGAGAGTGCAGCCTTGGATGCTGATGCTGTCAGCGCCTGAGGTGCGGAGGCGCTGACGTGAGCCAATCAGGAGGGCCTCAGTTTTACGCACGTTGAGCTGAAGAAAGTTATCTCTCGTCCAGGACTCGATGTCGGACAGGCAGCTGTCAGGACATCGGTGGTCGTGGAGTTGAGGGTAGAGGAGGAAAGGTAGAGTTGGGTGTCATCCGCATACATGTGGAAGTTAACCCCATGTCTGCGGATGTCACCAAGGGGGAGCATGTAGAGAGTGAAGAGGAGGGGACCGAGGACAGAGCCCTGAGGGACACCGCACGAGACAGTGCGGGGGCTGGAGGAAAAACCATTCGTGGAGACAAAGTGAAGACGGTGGGAGAGGTACGACCTAAACCACTCAAGGACAGGGCCTTGAAGGTTTAGGTGGGAGGACAAGCGGTGGAGGAGGATAGAATGGTCGACCCTATCGAATGCGACCGATAGGACGAGGAGGACGAGGAGGCAGAGGGAGCCCTGGTCACAGATGGTCAGGAAGTCATTGGTGACCTTGACCAGGGCAGTTTCTGTGCTATGGGCAGCACGGAAACCCAACTGAAGGGGTTCGAATAATGAATGGTTGGAGAGGAAAGAGCGCAGCTGGGAGGCGACAACTCGTTCCAGGACCTTGGACAGGAAGGGAAGGTTGGAGATGGACCGGTAGCTTGATAGCTGCGACGCATCAAGGGAGGGTTTTTTCAAGGATTTAAGTGATGGTGGCAGTTTTTAAGGGAATGGGAACAGAGCCAGAGGAAAGGGACAGGTTGATGATGTCTGTGATATGTGGGGCAAGGAGGTGGAGCTGGGAGATAAGGAGTGGAGATGGGGTCAAGGGAGCAGGTGTGAACTGTGAACCATGTGAACTGCGGATGATGTCACCAAAGAGCATATGGATATTGTCTGATCAAAAAAAGTTCGAAGGGTGAAGAGAGGGAATGTTACTATCTACAATAATTTAAAACATAAGAAACCTTTAATTTGGTTTGGAGATTCTTAGGCATGGTAATGGTTTTTGCCATCAGAGACACAGCTGACCAGTAAAAAGCTTACACTAGCTGCTTTAAACACCGAATGCTCTCTATTGACTTCCAGAATTAACTGCTGAGGAGGACGTAGAACCAGAAGTAGGAGATCTTGATGAAGAAGAGAAACAGTTGGAGGCTGAAAGGTCAGTAATGTGCTTTTTGAGGTGAGGAAGCATTTTTTTGTGCAAGTTTTTGTTTGTTGTGCAACTGTTGCAATTTCTGTTTTAAGATTTGGCCTCGTCATATAGTAATTATACTAATGACGTTTATAATGTCAACTTGGCTCAGTGTGTATCACTCGTGCTTCTGGGTTGCAGATTGAGTTTCCCTGATCTGGATGTGGATTTATACTCTGAGCTGATAATACATTGCAATACTGGGAAAGAGTGCTATGATGTCAGAGATGCCATCCCTTCTTTGAGATTTTAACTCGAGGCACCATCTGCCGTTGGTGTATATTTTGTTTTCCAATTATTACATCTTTTGGGGGTGGGCTGAGGAGGAGGAAGACGTTTGCTCATGAAGGAACTATTGGTAAATGTACCAAAAGCAGCATTCCTTTCTCTGACAGTAGCAGTAATGTGGAATTGGGTATATTTCTAGTCCACATTGAAATAACCTGAGAGAGCATTGTTGCTTGGTGTTCCTGCAGCAGTTAAGTATTGACTCCTTTATAGGCAGCGTTTACATACAGAATGGCTGGAAACAGAGATACGGGCTCAGGAGGAATTCCGTCTGAAAAAGGAAAAGGAAGAAGTGGCACAAAAAAAGCAAGAGGAGGAAGAGGTAAGCAAAATCTTTTTGCTTTATTTATAACAAAAACCCCTTTGTTGCATTAGTTTTGGGGGAAGAATATGTATGCCTTCCTTGTGTGGTCTGAAGGAAACATGGTGGTGAGGCTTATGGTGCATTTGAGGAAGAGAAAGGATATTTGCTTATTGCTGATTAATCTGGAGAAAATGGCTTGACAGTCTGTAAAAGATTATCAGGATAACTACCATTTTTTGTGTCAAGTAAGGCAAGACATAGAAATTAGTGTCACTGCTTTGTATATGGGAGGTACAGAATTAAATTAAATCTTTCCATCATGTGGAAAATAATGTAAGATGTGAAAAGCAATTTAACAGTTTAAAATCTCCTTTGTCTACTGACTGTCTAATTTAACTGATTCTTTAATAATGAAAATAAGTTGCACAAAAGGGAACTCCTGCTGGGCAAATTATATCACCCACAGAAACACCACTTTGATGTGTAATACTTTCAGAGTGGAATTCCCACTGGTTGGTGAAGATATTCCTTATCAAGGAATATTGCAATCTACATCCCATTGTGTATTTTTGGAGCAGATATGATGTTTACTGGTGCTAATGTCACATTTTCAAGATATGTTTTCATTCTTTAATTATCCCCTGATTATTTTTCAATTACTTATTCCAGGCTTCTCCAAACTAAAGAGATATCTGTAATTCTCTTTCATAAATACAATATAGCTCGTGCTGAGTAATGGAAGTGATATATATTCTGTACCTGTTAGAAGAAATTCATAGTGATTTGGCATGGAAACAAGCCATTGGAGGACTGCATATGGTATTCCTGTAGTTTAGCGGCTAGAGCACTTGCCTTGCAAGCGAGAAACCTGGGTTCAATTCCTGGACAGGACGAAATGTGGGCAAGTTTCCTTACTCTACATGCCTCTATTTACCGAGCAGTAAGTAGGTTGTTAGTCGATTGGCGGATCGCTTTTCCAGGGGTAATAATCCCTCTATTGCCCTTTATTATTATAATAATAATAATAATAATAAATTGGTCACTCAATTCACAACTGTTTGTGGGACACTGCTGTATCCAATTAGCTTCCAGGTTTCGCCCACAAATATACAGTCAGTTCACTTTACAGTATATTCTGTGAAGCGCTTTGAGACATCTCGAAGACGTGATAAGGCGCTATATCAAATGCAAGGATTATTATTATTCCCAGACTGGCTGTCATTGACTCAGAGCAAAGCTTTCTAGTGAATCAAAAGGGGAGAAGGAAAAAGCTCAATTTGGATCTGAATTGCCTCTTTTGAGAGTAACGAGCAATGACTCGGTCTAAATGATTCAAAACTCTGCTACCCATGTCCTCATCCGTACCAGGCTCTAGACCCCGACACGGAGCAAAAGTGGGGTGTGAACAGATCAGAGCGGTAGGAAGGTGCCATGGTGAGAAGAGATTTGAAAGTGGGAGCGAGGATCTGAAACTGATCTGTTCTGCAACAGGTGGAGCCTGGCAAGAGCTGGGATGATCAGGGTCTGGAGCCTGGTATGGGTGAGAACATGGATGACAGAGTTTTGAATCATTCGGACCTAGTATAGGTTCTATATTATAGGCATGTGTTTTTAAAATGAATGAACAACTTATTGAATCATGACTGATTCCATTCTGCTCATGTCCCCTTTATACTACTAAGCCTTGTGTCTGGTATATTGCCTAGTATATACCTTCTAATCAATCTTAAAGCTATGGCTGTAAACTAGAGGAGTCCTATTTCACAATGCAATTGAATTTTAACATTTTCCCAATTTTTGGTCAGATAACTGAAACCTAAAAGGATTAATCTTGAGCAAGACTTATTTTGACATTTAATGGAAGCTTGCAATGTGAAAATCGCTATATCAAATGCAAGGATTATTATATATTATAATGTGAGAGAGGTGCTTGCTCAGGATATATTTGTACAGCGTAAGCTACTATTTTATGGCACCTGTTTCTTTTATGTCTCCAGAGAAGGATCAAAGAAGAATGGGAGCAACAACAGATGAAAGAGAAAGAAGTAGAAGAAAGCAAACTTCAGGAACGGAGAGAACGAGAGGTGATTCCAGCTCTAGGAGGATAAATACCCAACATATATCCTCTTATGAAAGCATATTAATGTCATAAAAATATATTATGAGTAAAATGTACGAGATTAGAATTGAATTGTTAAAGATACATCATGGAGTTTGCTGATTATTCGTAATTCTACAGCTGAATAGTTAGTTATCAGTCGAAAGTAGAACATGTTTAGTCTAGTAAATGGGAAGAAAACCATATTACATCATTAGCGTAGCAACATATTTCAACTTCCACAACTCTTAATTCGTAACTAGTGACAGATCCAGTGTATCAGATCCATTGGAACTAGTTTATTGATTTAGTGAATTATTGAATATGGATCAAACATTCATTGTCTTCAATGCTGCAAACCATGAATACTATAAAGCCAAGAAGTTGCATGGTAACTGATAGTTGTCTTTAGACGGTATACATTGTAACAACAGCATTGTTTTGCATATTGTGATGTGAAAAATATCTAGAATTATACAACTGATATTCCTTAACAGTTCTGTACTAAAGAGTTTTCCACGGCTTTTCCTTACTGGTCTAATTCATCAAGATGTATCTTTTTCATAGTATTTAGCAACTTGATTAGAATTATCAAAATATTTTCAGTTTGTTCAGCTTTTTGTTTCTTTCTTGAAAAATGTAAAAATATTCTGCAATAGGATTTTGAAATATGTGGTAATCTTTCCAATAATCTGGAGCATATGGAATACAGTTCAGTCAGCCAATAAAAAAACTAAAGTAAATGTGATGTTAAATTACTTGAGACTGTTTAGGATCGGTTCAGTCTAAACCATTGGGTGTTCTGATTTTGAAGCATTTGGCATGTAAATCGATTCAAGTGCTTAAACCCCAAATAAGTTGACTATGGATGTTTGATTAGTTTTGTGAATATGATCCATCAGCAAAATGTGGATAGTGCAGATTTTTAAAAATCCAATGAGGGTTTTGTATTTTACCAAAAAAATCTAAAAAAAAATAATTTGTGGGCTAATCTGTCCACTTTCTAATTACTGATAACTATTTTTATTTATTGGAAAATACTTTTTTAGTTTGGCCAATATAAAATAACTGTTTCTCTGGTGTGGGGTTCCTGGTGAACTAAATGCAGAACATATATTTCTAAATGATTTGGGGAGGAGAAATGTTTCTTTTACCTCCAAACCCAGTACTCTTAACAATCGGTAGGCTCAAATTAGTAAACAATGTTTTGGCTTTTGAACTATGTCTGATTCATATCAGGATGTAATGATTTGGAATGTATGGTTTTGTATTTATAAGTTCATATTTTAGAAGATAAACTGAATAGTAGATTGAAGCTCATACATGTGTGATTTAGTTTGTGGTGGTGAATTCAAATGCTTAAAAAAACTTAAAACCTGATTGTTATAAAAGATTTAAGTCACCTCACAAATCTTTCTATTCTTAACAAGTAGAATCAGATATGTACTAGATCACTGCAGGGTTTTCACCAGTCCTGTGTTTACACCATTTGTAGGAAGCTGTTCAGAAAATGCTGGATCAGGCTGAAAATCAGGTACTGTATGTCCCTATATTCTCACTGTTTTAGAATATTTTATAAAATGAACATTCTGCAAAAATAATTGACACAACTTTAAACTTATCTAATGGGATCCCCTCAGTAGTGTTTAGTCACTGTAGATACAGTGAACATTGCCAGCTTGAGTCATGCAGTAGCAGGCTTTGGGCAGAAGGCTGTGATTTCAAGCTGTACATCAGGATTTTGAGCTCATAATCTTCTTGACTGACACTCCAATACATTGTTGAAATGCCATCCCTTGGATGGGATGTTAAACTGAGTTTAAAAAAAATAGTTTCACCTTGTGTTCTAGCCAACAATCTTCCACATAAATTGGATCATTCACTTTGTGGCTATGGGACGTACTAACTAACAATAAGTTACATTTGTATAGCACCTTCCACGTTGGGAGAATGCCCCGTCACTATACTCATTGGTTGCTGCATTTGCCTACAAATACAGTAACCCCCTGATTTACTGGACTACAGGTATCCAGAATTCCTACCTAGCTGGACAGGGCCTGAAATGGAAATTTAAAAAAAATTAGACTGGTCACATACGTGTAGACTCCAGTGGCCCCACTCTCCTATCGCGCACCCCAGCCTCAAAGTTCTTCAGTGGCCAGGCAGGGATATCACTCAGATTGAATCCCTCGAACAGAAGATGGAGTATTCACTATCTTCTCATGGGATTCAAACAATTACAATGCCTTTACAAGCATTTTTTTAAACACTGAAAAACCCTGAAAAAGGTTGGTAAATGCCAGTATCAGCATTCTCATTACACTTAGCCAGGAGGATAGTCATTAATTGCTCGAAACACTAATTGGTAAATAAGGTATGTTTTGAGCATCAGAATTGTAGGATGTAAATTCAAATTCCTCACAGCTGCCAACATATATGTGTGTACTTTCTTGCTGAAGCATGTTATTTTCCACAAGGAAAGAGGGGGAAAATAGGAGAATTGCTCTGGAATCCTCTTTACAAACCCAAATTGAGTTGGGCTTGTGATTTGTTTTGTTGATCAGATTCAAAATGATGGCACGTGGCATAATCCAGAAGCACCCGAAGATTATGGAACTGAAAAGGATAAGTCTTACTGCCCATTCTTTCTCAAGACTGGTTCCTGCAGATTTGGTGACAGGTCTGTAAACTTTTCTATTCGAGGGGACATTTGATTTCGGAAAATGTCTTGAAATGTGTATTTGAGTTTAGGTGCGCCAATAAACCAGTGTTCAATGCTTCTCATAGTCAGCACAGTATCTCAGTGACTTTTCTGACCCTCAGCTATCCTGCAAAATTGATATCCAGACTCACTAGCTCTGCTTTCCTTCACATCCACTGCCTCCACCACTACCTCAGGACACTGAGTGCTTTATCTACACCTTCAATACCTACGGGATCGATCAATCCAACACCTTGCTTGCCAGCCTCCCTAGCTCCTTCCTACAGAAACTACAGGCCATCCAGAACTCCACAGTACATGTCCAGATTGTTCAAGACCATCACCCCACTCACGTTGGGCTATATTGGCTCCGCCTTGCTTAAAGTCGGTCTTTTGACTACATTCAGCTACCTTTCCCCTCCTCTGTCTGTCCCCTTGTCTCCTCCCTCTTCCCCATTGCCCCTTCCCCCCAGCTTGAGCTCCAAGTCAGTTGTGTGAAGCGGTTCAAGACATTCATCGATGCAATATGTAAATATTAGTTGTTTCAAATCTCAGTTAAATTTGTCAATCATTTATCACTTTCATGGTGAAGTTCAAGTTAATGATAACTTTTTACAAGGGGGGGTGAAAAACAAAGGCCTTATAAAATGACAATTTATTGAAAAGTTAGTGTGTTGCCATTTGCTACATGGGGAATGTTTTTAAGATACTGTTAGAACTCAGCAAATCTCTCCATTTTCAAAATTAAAGCAAAATTATTCATAACATGCGTGATAACATTTTGGGCTGGTAGTAATATTTGGAAGTGAGACAGTTCAGATTTAAAGTCTGGAAAATATCTTGGAATTGTGACACTTAAAAGCCTGTTTTATATAATCAGATGTTTGTTTTATTCTGTTTAGGTGTTCTCGCAAGCACGTTTATCCATCAACGAGTCCGACATTGCTTATCCGAGCCATGTTTATTACCTTTGGGATGGAAGAGTGTAGGCGAGATGATTATGATACAGATGCTGGCCTGGAATACAGTGAAGATGATATTTACCAGCAATTTGTGGAATTCTATGAAGATGTATTGCCTGAATTTAAGAGTGTTGGGAAAGTTTTGCAGTTCAAGGTATTTTTGAGTTTCTACCTTACTTAAAATTAGAGTTAGCATGGATGAGCTTCCAATGCTTTTTCCCTCCCTTCCCATGCGTATTTTGTAAGGGTTTCAATAAAAATTTTGTACACTGATAGTGAGCTATTTTACAAAGCTTATTTTTATTGTGTGCTCTTTAAGATGAAGAATAGTGGCAATGTTCATTGTTGTGCCAGAAATATACTGTTTTCACTGCACCTCATGTTGGATTCTTTCTGCTTTATTTTATTTACAATGCTCACTTTCTAGGTCAGTTGTAATTATGAGCCTCATCTAAGAGGGAATGTGTATGTCCAGTACCAAAAGTAAGTATTTGTATTTTTCCATATTTTTACATTTGAGTTAATATACCATTTTAAAAAATAATATAATTCTTGCATTTGCTATAGCACCTTACTACGTCTTCAAAACGTCTCAAAGCGCTTCACAGAATATACTGTAAAGTGAATTGACTATATGTTTATGGGCAAAATGAGGCAGCCAAATGCGCACAGCCAAACAGTCATGGATTGAGTGACCAATTTTTTAAAAATGTAATTACTCTAATGTGTGCATACATATTTTTCCTTTCCCCACTCCGGTGCAACATAACATCCTTAGGCAGACAAGCGACCTAGCCAAAGCACTCTTATTATTGAGTGACTGACACTATAAAACTGCATGAGTAGTATTTCCTGCACCCTCCCAGAGTACAGTTGAATTTAATGCACTGGAAAATCATGGGCACAACCTTTACATTGTGCCACTCCTAGGTACAGCATGCTCCCAACGAGATGTGTCAGTGTGAAAGCTACTTCTAATCTCCCAGGTGTTCCCAGACTTTCTGGGCTCAAGGTCCCCCCCACCCTATGACATTAGGCATCCTAATAAATAAATATGTAAATAAATACATACATCGAAATTGATCATCTTCCTTTAATTGCAAACATTTTAAAATAATGAAAGAAAATAAAATAAAAATGTAATGTTAATACAGGTATCACACAAATCTGGATTCTGCATGCCTAATGAGATGGTTGTGCCTCGTAATCTCTGCTCAAGTTAAAATAACTCCAACTACCTAACAACAACAACAGTGCTAACACGGCCCTCCTGTAACTATCTTGCAGACCCCCGTTACGACAATTAACTCTTTTCATGTATAGTTATATCATAAATTTTTTTTGCTCCGATGACATTTGAATTGACTTGTGTGTTTGTGGGCATTTTTATCTTGCTATTTATTACCAATTTTGAGTTTTATTTACTATAAATTTTTATTTATTTATTTTTACTGAGTTCAATTCCAGGCAGAGGGCGAAACCTTGGGCAAGTTTCCTTACTCCACACGCCTAATAATAATCCCTTCAAAAAAAAACCAAAAACAATAATTAATTGGTCATTTTCAATCTACGACTGTTTGTGGGACATTGCTGTGCGCAATTGGCTGCCGCGTTCGCCCACAAATATACAGTCAATTCACTTTGCAGTATGTTCTGTGAAGCGCTTTGGGACGTCCTCCCGACGTGAAAAGCGCTATATCAAATGCAAGGATTATTATTATTATTACGGGCAACCTCTTGGTTTACTGTAGGGAAGAAGAATGCAAGCAAGCCTGTGTGACTTTTAATGGACGTTGGTATGCTGGAAAACAGTTGCAGTGTGAATTTTCTCCTGTCACTCGTTGGAAAACAGCAATATGTGGTAATCTAAAATTTTGACTTTACAAATTAAAAACATATAAAGTGCAAGGTTATTATGTCTTATTGCAGCTGTGCTCCCCTAGCACTGTATTGGAGTGCTAGGGGAGCACAGCCTGGACTAGGTGAGTTCAAAGTCCCATTTTGGGGCTCTGCCTGAGCCAAGCTGACGTCTTCATGCCCCGTTTAGGTATCTAACTGTTTTTTCTAATGCTTTTCAGGACTTTATGAAAGACGCAAGTGCCCTAGAGGAAAACACTGCAACTTCCTTCATGTGTTCAGGAATCCTGGCAACGAATTCTGGGAGGCTGACCGAGACATACACATGTCTCCTGATAGAACAAAACAGTATTCTAATAAATATTCTGAAAGAAGAGACAGAACAAGCTGTCGCTATGATTACCATGGTCGATCTAGAAGATGGTACAATGATAGCCCAGACAAAGCACAGAGACGAAGTGGAGACTCTGAAAGGAAAAGAAAGAGAAGCAGGAGTAGGGAAAGGAGGAGGTCACAGAGATCCAGGAGTAGAAGTCAAGAAAGAAAGCGATCACGAAGTAGAGACAGGTATCGCAGAAGTAGGAGCAGAGAAATGCGGCGGTCACAGAGGTCCAGGAGTAGAAGTCAAGACAGAAGGTCGCCAAGCAGAGACCGAAGTAGGTACAGGTCAAAGAGTAAAAGTGTAGAGAGGTCACAGAGCTTAAGTCATTCCAGATCAAGAAGTAGAGGGAGAAGCCGGGGCAGGTCAGTCAGCAAGGGACGGGGGAACGGGCAGTCCCGAAGCAGAAGTAAACCACGATCTAGGAGTAGAGATAAAGAGCAGTCTAGGAGCAGAAGTCCTAGTCATGGGCGGAGCAAAAAAAGTAAAGATACAGAAAGTAAAAGCAAAAAGAGTAAGAAGAAGAAAGCTAAGAAAGAGAAGAAAAAGAACAAGTCTGAAGGCAAATCCAAGAATTCCAAAAAAAGACAGGAAAGTAATGCCAAAAATACTCCGACCAATTCAAAAGGTAAAGACACACAAGTCACAAAAGACAATGCTGAATCAAGAAGCCTTTCTACTTCTAGTACAAAAAGCTCCATGAGTGATATAGAGGTCTCTGCCAAACAGGAAGATGCAAGTGAAAAGGAAGCCAAAATTCACCAGTTGACCACTGTGGATGAGTAAAGGTAATTTTTGCGCAGGGGAAATTTTGAGAATTATCAAGAGGTATAAAACGTTGGCAGAAATAACCTAGCATTGTAAGGTGAATTGTTATGCAACTGACATTCTGAACACACGGGGTGATGGTGAAGGCAAATTATTCTATCACTCACAATGGTCTATTTGCCTCCTAGTAACCTGTTAAAAAGTGACATTTCTGGAATCCAATATCAGTATATTACAGAACTTGTTAGAATAGGTCCACAGTAAACCACACTATAAATGAGGCTCTTCCCTACCTGCTAGGGAAGGTAGGTCAAGGACTACCAGTGATGGAGTCCTGTAGCTCAGTGGTTAGTGCACTCTCCTCGCGAACGAGAGGACCTGGGTTCAATTCCTGGGCAGGACGAAACATTGGGCAAGTTTCTTTACTCCATACGACTTTGTTTACCTAGCAGTAAGTAGGTACCCGGTTGTTAGTCGATTGGCAGATCACTTTCCTGGGGTAATAATCCCCCCAAAAAGTTTTTTTAAATTTAGTCACTCAATCCATAACTGCTTGTGGGACACAACTGTGCTGCCATGTTTGGCCACAAAAATATAGACAATTCACTTTAAATTATATTCTGTGAAGCAATTTGAGACATCTCAAAGACATGATAAGACGCCATATCGTGGAGTCCTGTAGCTCAGTGGTTAGAGCACTCGCTTTGCAAGCGAGAGACCCGAGTTCAATTCCAGACAGGGTGAAACCTTGGGCAAGTTTCCTTACTCCACACAGAGCTTAATAATAATCCCTCCAAACCCTCCAAAACCAAAAACAATAATAAATTGGTCATTTTCAATCCACGGCTGTTTGTGGGACATTGCTGTGCGCAATTGGCTGCCGCGTTCGCCCACAAATATACAGTCAATTCACTTTACAGTGTGTTCTGTGAAGTGCTTTGGGACATCCTCCCGACGTGAAAAGCGCTATATCAAATGCAAGGATTATTATTATTATATCAAGTGCGAGGATAATTATTATTTCTACAACCACGTTAGTCTTAGTATTACGTAAGCACAATTTCTGAATTCATCTGTTTTTATCTGCTTTCTCTTCAGCCTTGATGACTTCTGTACTATGAGCTTTTCAACCTAAATTTCTCAATACAGTTTAAAAAAAATGTGAATCTTGAATCAGAAATGAGGTGCATGTAAACTTTGAAGTGCCTCTTTTAAATACATTAACTAGAAAAATTGCATATGGTAATAATAACGGTTGTGTAGTACATTTAGAAAATGTATTAAATTTAATTTTAAATTGCTTTACAGGCACAGGAATGAAAAATAAAATTAATAATTTGCAGCATTGACAAGGAAGCAACTGAACAGGACAAGATGAGCTCCATTTTATGTTGACTGTATATTCACAATTTACTTTACTGGTTTGTTTGAGTCATTGGCATCTAATTCAAATTGTGTAAGGGCATTTGTAATTCCCTTTGTGCATATGGGTTTGCATAATTTGCATAAGACTGCACTGTAAACAATAAATATTAATTGATGGATGCAGGGTTTTAAAGGTTGATTATCTATTCCATTGTTCTGCTGTAGCAAATGGTCCTGAAATTGCAGCAATGTTTTCAGCTCACCAGTGCCTCAAACCATTACACCGTTGGGTTGTACAGGGCAGTGAGGTCCAAGGTCCTGATGTAAGCTAAGGTGGTCAGCGAAGAGATTAAGGTTATTTGGGTTTGAAAACAAGAAAAACTCAGCTAGGGTCTCTACCTGATTGCTATTTAGTGACTTGTTGGAAATTGTGTGGCAGCTAATGAGAAAACTTTCTCAATCGCTGTAGTTTCTCCCTTCCCCAAAAGGTAGGTGCTCACTTTACACAGAAAAAGAGCAAATGCGGCAGCACGAACCATAAACCCAGCATGAGTCTGCACAATCAGCTTTTACAATACATTTTGTAAATTCAGTGACAATGGAGCCTAAATGTCATTGTAATTTTTTCATAAATTTTAGCTGGAGTTGGGATGTTTAACATTCTGTAAGAAAATGTACAATCTTTTCTCCCTTTTGGCAGTAGAAACTGTTCAAATTCCCTCAGATGAGAGAAGCAATCATATTTTACACCAGAGTTCATTCAGACTCTTCAGGCCCGCTTTATAAATGTGACCATTTGGCTTCATTCCCCTGCTCTTTCTCCCAAACCCATCTATATTTACTGTCCAGAAATATCCTCACACAAAGATCTGAAGCAAGCTCCAGTAACGTCTGCACAAATATACAGTTGTGTCATGGATAAAATCTTAATTAAATCAGAAAGTTTTAATTTAGAAAAAAATTATTTGTGGAATGATTAATTCTTGCAGACTATTTATATAACCTTTTACAAACTTGTTAAAGTCCTTTACTGATAGAAATCTTAAGTGAACATAATAGATGCAAACATGGTGGCTATTTAACCAGCAACATCCTAAAAATATCACAAGACATTTGAATTTTGGCAGTGAATTTGAAAGCAAGATAAAACATTTTAGATAGCACTCTTCATGCAGGGTAAACATCAGAGAGCTTAACAGTGGTACAGTGTAACGCTGACCCAGAGAGACATGGGAGGTGCTCATAGACACGTTCGAAAATCATCTTCAGGTTAATCAGAAAACAGGCAGAGGATTTGGGGCAGAATTATGCAATAAAGTTTGCATTCGCATTTACCTGAAGGTAAAAGGCAGAAGGAATCTAAATTGACAATTGAATGGGATAATTTGAAATTACACCATGTAGAATGGTATGTAGGCACTTGTGGTAGCCAAACTACCAGTAAAGTTTCAAACGAGATGAGTAATTTAAAATTAATCCAATTTTTGAAATGCATTTTGTTTAGACAAGCGTATTGGTCAAGACATTACATTAAGTTTACAGGGTAGTAAAATGAAATTTAAAGAATAGAAAGGGATAAAAGGGGGAAAAAATGTAAGAAGGAAAGAATGCTATGGAATCCCATTTCATGAATATTAACATTTATCAACCTTGATCAATGCAATAAACCTGGCAAGATAATAGTCACTACACTCTACCAGTAAAACATGTTAAGCACTTTCAGATATCTCAGAGACTTGATAAGGTTCTATATCAAATGCAAGCATTATGTTTACTACTACTACAACTAGAGCAAAATAGCTGAAACAGCTAAAATATGGAAGATGGAATAAGCCAAGCTGGCTGGTCTGTCATCAACAGACTGGAGCATTACGGACCCAATTGAACTGAATTACCCAGACCATCAGAGGATTCCGATGCTCTGTTGCCAAGTATGTAATCTCAGCTCAGCTGCAAAAGGTGATGCCATTAGCCATCTCAACATTTACATTCTAATATGAAAAGCAATATGAAGTGTAAATTGTTCTTGTTGAAGTTTAAGAGCTGTCTGGATCATTTTCACACCAGTCTATGCCTTATGTCAAGTTATAATGCCCCTTAATGAAAGATGTACATTCCACACTGAATACTAAGATACAGTACAACATACCTGGAGAACTGCATGTTCAAAAACAAGAGTAATGTGATTGCATTAGCAATCTAATATAATGAATGGAGAAGCTTTATTTTAAAAACAGTTTGTCTTCAGTTTATAAAAATAATTTGAAAGGTACAAACAACGTAGCATTTTAAAAAAAGGGCATTTATTATTTGAAAGTTACATTAGTATTTGTCTTGTGTTGTAATATAGTACTCTCTCTCCCAGGTTCATAAAACGTAAATTGTACACGACCAGACTGCGACACAATGTAGCTTCATTTTACACAAGCGTTAACTAGTCAGATGAGACAAACACTGCAACTGCCTGATAAATTTGTCAAACTCAGTATGCACCAAACTAATTTTAATGGAAAATTTCGGACCAAACACAAATAAAAAATGAAAACTATAAACCAATTTGATCAACTTGGTTTGGCTGGAGGAATAAGATGATATTGGAAAATGTAACAAAAAGAAAACGTAATTGAAGAAAAACAACTTACATCACATCAAGTTCAGTTCAAGCACATAAAACAAAAATACAAAAACAAGTTTACAATAAACATTTGACTGTCATCATTACCGATTTTTTTGTAAACAGAAATGTTGCAGAATAAGCAACATTGTTAATACTGTTCATTTTGCTAAAATAATAACTTTCATTATTCTAATACTTGTCTTGATTGTTTCTGATGAGTTGCTAGTGCTAGGTAACAGATTAAACTGATGTCACACCCAAACAATTGAAATGCAGACATTATGATGTTGAAATGTATTTCTCACAATCAAACGTTAAATTTTTAGGTTTACACGATTTCAACATATCACTAGACTAATCCCTTTCCTCCTTTCAAAATCCTGAAGTCTGAGGCACCCTTGACAAGGGCGTCAATTTCCAATATAACCCTAGCTTTCTGGATTAAATTATTAAAAATAAATAGAAACAAATCAAAATCTATGCAACCTATTGGCTGCATGATTTATATTGATTAAAAATAGATATCCTGCACTTTCTATAAAACAGTAACATGGAAACTTGAGAACAGTAGTCAATGCTTTGGTATTTTGGAAATTTGGTATACTGGAAACATGAATTATTTGATTTCAAGCACAAACATGTCCTCTTAATACAAGTTAGGAACAAGAAATAAACTTTGAAACAATGCATTTTAAAAAGTATTAATCAACCTTAAGAAATAAAATGGCAAAACTTGTAAACAAGTCACTTTAGGATAAGCAGGGTGACAACAAAAACTTGCAAACTTGGTGTGCAATTCCTCAAGCCAACAGAAAGGTGTCAACATGGGAAGTAAGTTAGGTCTGTGTAGAACTGCTCATTAACAACTCCAGAGACATTCAATTTTAAAATGTACACATACAGTCTGTAAAAGTATTCAGGATAACTCCATATTTCATTCTAGGAATGATTTTATCAACCTTTGAATTTAAGCTAGTCCTTTTCAGTCCCCAAGTTTAATTCCCAAAACACCTAGTTTTCCCTTTTAATTTTCAGGAGTAGTAAACAAAAAAGTTGGAATTTCAATTGATGCTAACAAAAGCACTGAAATCAAAAAGACAGCATCTTACAATAGTAGCAATACGTTACAATTAAAGCAGTGAAATACCGATCTGAATACTCTGAGTATTGATTTTAACAGAAGTCTTATGTCAGTCCAATTTCTTCAAGCACACTACGAGGAGTCTCAGCTTCCTGTGAAGGCAAAATTGAACATTTTGGTAATTGAATTTTTACAACACAATCTGATATCGGTTCATGTGTGGAAATGTAAAATATATTGAGTACCTAAAACTGAAACATGATGCAGAGGATGATGTTTTGCTTTACGGCTGCCATGTGAAAGCAGTTCATTAATGTGTGCACCTTCCCTTGTTAAACATGTTGCTCCCCATTTCTAGTTTTAGGTATCACTGCACCATTCCCTGCTAAGAGTTCGCAGGGAATCTATTACTAGGCCATTGCCGATATCAGTTGTAATGAGGGAGTGCCAGGCCCAATAATTGCCCCTACCAGTGAGGCAGAATTTGGTTTCAGTTGTGCTGCTTGTCTACTGATGATACAGCCAAGATCCGTCTCCGCTGGAGAAATACAGGCTAGGCTATGATGAAGATGCTATCACTCCGGGGTACAGTACACTAGTACATATCAATGCACTATGCAAATATGTAACTAACATGCAGCTACATCGAATAGATACACCTAAATATTCAAACAGAATATTCAGATCAAAAATTCTAAACTGCACAATATATTGCAATTAGTGGGTATTATCCAGAGGGGGGGAAACACTTGTATTCAGCCATGTACTATAAAATTAAAACTTACTTTGGTATCCTAATTACAGGTGTGGCAAAAGGGCACAAAAGAAAAAAGGATAAGCATACAAGAGAAACTGAAGCATCTTTATCAAGTTTGCTTACACTGACTAGCATCATTTACTCAGGACTTCACCGAGGGTTCATTACACAAGTTGAAATGTTGTGCACTTCACAGGAATGGTACAGTATTGTATAAGCTTTATTAGCTCATTCAAAGTGAATGCAACAAATCAATCCCTTTTAATCATATTTCAACTTTCTAATAAAATAATATGCACATATTTAACCTGAAAGAAATTGGCTACTGCAATGACGAAAGGTGTTGCAGGAACAGTCTAAGTTACAATTGCAGCTGCATTAATCTCCTAATGTGCCATCGGAAAAGCATTTATACATTTTTCTGAAGATCCGTATTGCAAATTCCTAATCTTACATAGACTATGTGTGGGTGTGTATAGTGGTGGGGCAGGGTGGGGAGGTGGTTGGAGAGAGTCGATCTTGACTGCTTTAATGCATCTCCATTTAACTGGATACAGAGTGGCATTGGCAGCATGGAAACAACTAGCCTACTCAGCTAGAAAATGGTATGTGCACCTGAAAACAAGCAGGAGTTTTTACATTAAAATCAGCTCATTTATTTTCCTGTGATGGCATAGGTTGCCAATGCAAGACCCCATAAATACTGAAATCAGAATCAAAGATGCGGTGAGAAACTGCAAAAGATATCTGAAAATGGCAGGATGGTTGAAGGTACGTCAAATATTAGGCAATGCTGTGAACCTGGGTATTGTTGAAAATAAAATAACTTGAAAGATGGTAATTCTACATAATAACAAATATGTAAGCATCAGTTGAACAAATATGGAAGCATTGTCTACACTGGAAATAATCATTAATCTTCACAAGAAAATTATCCAGGTCTTTCTAAAAACATAATTTTAATTTAACCTTAGTCACAATTTCTCAAAAAAATTAAGAAGTTCCTTTACAAAATCGTTAAACCTTTACAAGTACTTTATACATTCATACTTGGAAAACGTTAAACAGTCCTGAAGCATCCGCCTTCAAAGTGGTTCAGACACCAAATCATAGTGTCTATGGGTCTGAATCAGTTCCTATGTTAAAATGAGGTGCAGAGCTGTCTAAAATCTAATCCAAGTGTCCTAACTCCAGCACAGAAGCTATGTGTTCTGATGCTTAATTATGTGCTGTGCAAATAAGTTTGTTGAATCTTCCAGCTTACATGGAAACCCAACCATTTATTCTAAATGGCAGCCAGTTAGAACTTTTAATTCAATAGAAAGTCACATTTATATAACAACTCGCACGTCGAGTTTCGTGTGAGTGCCAAAAAAATTGAGACCATGCAAAATAACCACACTGATAGTTGTCCAGAACAGAACTTATTGCTGAAGACCTCAAGATGCATAAGAGAAGCAGGAAGAACTGGAAATCAATGAAATTTAACGTAAGTTCAAAAAGATTTTGTTTCTGATTGCTAGATGTTGAAACCAAGTAATGGAGCAAATCAAGTAATGGTGTGGTTAATCATTGGCCTAATTTGTCAGTATGTCACCTAAAATACACAAGAACTTTTGTGGACGATTCACCCACAAAACATAAATCAATTCACTTTACAGTATATTCTGTGAAGTGCTTTGGGACTCGAAGACGTGATAAGGCCCTATATCAAACGAAGACTATTATTTTCTTCTTCTTATAAGAATCAACATAGTTTTTGTAGTAGCGGTTGAGGCATACAAAATAGTCAAAAAACATTGATGCATGCAGGAATGTTTTATTCATAACATGCCAGAAGTATGTGCTTTGCAGAACACAAGTTTAAGGCAAGCTTTTGCTTACAGACAAAAGAGCAGTTTAAGTCAGCGAAGTGCACAGTAACAAAGACCAAAACCAAATCACACAGAAGCAGGCATTTAATATCAGGATTATTGTAATATTTAAAAGTTAAACTTTAAAACAGATAAGTCTGAATATTCCTTAATTCATTAGACACACTTGCAATGGCAAAAAGCCCCACCACCAAAAAGCAAGAGATGAAAACAGCATTAACCCAACGTACTACATAATGTAAAACAAACTTTTATTTATGAAGCTATGTAAAAATAAAACATTTCAATATCCTTATTTTACTGCAACTATCTATGGAAGACCCATGAACCAGTAAAATTAATATGAATACGTTAGCTAGTAACTAATTTACAGCAATTTATATCAGATTTTTAGATTTGCTATGATTTCAGAATTTTCTAAATTAGATATTGTATAAGTTCGAAACCACACATAGAAAGATACGGCTCAAATTTAAGATCACTGAGCCCACCTAGTATAGTTTGCTTGTAACTAACCCGTAGTCATCTATACGGATACAAAAATTATAATGCCATTAAAACAAAACAATCACTGGATCAAAAAGTTGAGAAATATTGGAGTTAGAGGGTTTCAAATAATCATTTCCTGACGCCAGTAATCAGCACGGGACAAGCAGATGGTGATGGTTACATATTCCTAAGGGCAAGTACTATTGGAGGTCATTCATTTATTTACTCTAAGGAACATAACTATTGTTCATTGGAAAAATTGAAAGGCAACAATTTAAGCACTTTGAGACGTGAAAAGCACTCTAGAAGACGTGAAAAGCGCTATATCAAATGCAAGGATTATTATAAATTGGGCTTTTTTCATGCATTTATGACTGATTAATATGTAACACGAGGAATTTAACTGGGAGAAATGATTTATTAGAATCTGTCTAAGGCCAAAATATACTTACCAAGAATATTTGTACTCCTGGATCCAACTTAAACAGGTTTAGAACATTTTATAGTTCAACATGCATCCAATTTCGCCTCAGCAATAAGAACAAGAACTATTGTTATATTTTCTGTAGGAACACAGACTGATACTGCCTCAGATCAAAACTTACACAAGGAAAAGCAGAAAAATTATTTTGTTAATATATACATGAATACTATGATCAATATTGGTAAATATCAACAAATTATATTGTTAATGTATTTATAACACTGTTTAAATGAAATATACACATTAGACCACATCAATGTCACCTATTGCTTGTTGTTGCTTTCCTCCACACAACCCCAGTGAGCTCTAAAAATGATATTTCAAAGGAAATCTTTTCTAAAGTACGGCTGAAATAAGGGTACTTGGTCAGAAATCTTAAATTAAAATTCTTAATTCAGGTCTATGATCCAGTTCAAAGCAACTAGATCAGAAATCCAGTTTGCTAGAGTTCCAATTCCAAGAGGGGACAAATCTCTCCATCACTAACTTAAGCGCTGTTCTGCATTTCTGCTCTTGCTAATCCATCTCTGAACTCTCCTTTAGTTGCTGATTAAACTCCAAAATACTCATGTTGTATCTACTTCACAGCCCTGCTTCCAAAGGCAAACCCCTAAAGTAAATAAGGCTGCACTGTTACTACCTCCAGAGCTTCAGCCATCCACAAGAAAACAAAGATGGTTTTAACTCAAATCTCTGGAAGCAGCAACTCACAATATTTTTCTGACCTCTGTTGGAGCTTTCCCCAACACTGAAGAAGGTTTTTTTTAAACAAAAAGCCAACTAGTGCCTGGCACACGCAGAAACCCATCACTGTGCAAAAATCAATTCAAGCCCAATTAAGAGGCCACCTACCAATGGGAAATTTCCCTACATCTGATATGGGATATCGCTCTCTCCCTGCAGGAATGCACCCTGCTTACCTAATTCTGGAGAGCATCAGGTACAGGCCTCTCACCCCCAGCACTCGGAGGAACAAGGGAAGGCAGAGGCCAGAGATTTTTTTTTTAAAAAAATTAAAAATCATTAATAGTGTCTTAAACTGTACCATAATATATTTTAGTTCAAGCTGCCTGACATATTTCCTGTAATATGTTTTCTTGACTCTGATATAAATGTATTAGTTTCCAACTTCTTACTCATCTATTGCCATTCCTGGTGCTTCATTCATAAGCATGCAATCTAAACTGCCTATTGCCAGTTATGGATTCCATTCTCGGATGATCAGCCTGCTGCTTCTCTGGTCGCTGTGGATGCAAAATACTGTTAAATATCGTGGAGATGATGAAAGGAAAATCCATCAAATAAAAAAATAGAAAAAAAACTAAACAAATGTAAATGTGATAAATGAAAACTCCAGGTAAAATCACTTCACCCAGTACATTTTCTAGTGTTCTACATTTTCACAGCATCACAGCACTAGTAAGATAATGGCCTACGTTCTAAAACAGATAGATATTTTTCTGATTAGGATTTTTGCACCAAAGACCCGCTGAGTCATACTCGTCAGCCTATCCACTAATGTTGCCAACTACAAAATAGATGATTGTGGAGCAAAGAAGCACTGTTTCGGCTTCAGTATACTAGCTAAAGCCAGCTTCAGTACAGAATACAACGTACATTGAAAGTACTCTCCTTTCGAGTGCAAATCCAATCCCTCTCCCTCAGTAAATGTTAATGTTTTACTATTAAGCAGCCTAAACAAGCATGGAGCTATGTGAACTCAGGCACATATGGGACACTCCATATTCCATTGAAGGCCATGTGCCTTGCAAACCCGCATACATCAATCACAATGTTAAAATGTTTATGCGTGCAGCAGAACCCTGTTGTAATTTCAGAGGGAACATCATGGACTGAAGACAGCATAACCAGCCTGAGTTTAGGAAACCATTATTAAATGCACCTTACTCTAACCATAACAAGGGCAGGCAAGATCATAAGGCCAATTTAAGGGGTCTTAGACAATAAGAATAAACCCTCTTCATTGGCAGTAAAGATCTGAACCTACCTTACACTCTGAAGGGCACTGGAAGAAACTATAGCGCTTTGACAAAGTGCAAATAATTACAATTTCAAGTAGTCATTCACCCATGCCAGATATTACCAGACCAGGGCTGTGATACCACTAAAGATCAAAATTAATCTCAGCAGAATAGGTGGAACACTTGACAAAAAGAAAATTCAGATGCATTAGCTGGGGAAGCTAGTTACCAAATCCCAATTAAAAAAAACAATCAAATCTCACCCTCTCAGTTGCACGCAAATGCTGCGTTAATTAACCAGTATTCTTTCATTTTCCCTCCCTCAGCATGCGTAAGACCACTGCCTTACCATTCTATCGAAGAGAATTATCAAAACACCAAGAAGCTGTATTAACGGATAGCCCTACCAAGTGCATTACTGGATACAAATATTTTACAAGAAGTACCAAGACTCTGGAGTTTTCTTTATTGATCTAGTTTTACAAATCTAAACAAGCCAATAGGCTAATGCCTATGAAAGATTAGTCAGAAATCAACAACTGGATATCAGCCTACTGTTATTGGACAATTACTAAATTTGAATTAGCCCAGCTCATTCATTTTTCATCTAGCAGGTCAAATTTAAATCTAGAAACAATTGACCAAAAAGGCTAAATTAATAACAAACCAGTACTGTTTATTTCCTTGTTTTACTCTGAATCATTAATCAGTTCTGATCTAACTCTTACCTATTTACCATCTCACCAGATTTCCGTGAAAACACAGGATGTAGCTTCGGTCTTCATATTGTGCAAGCTATGCAAGGACTCATTCAACCATTTCTGATCATAAAGCTGCAGGACTCCTCAGCTCTAAGGTTTTAAAGCTAACTTAAATTATTGTGATCTAAGGTTTAAAAGATCTCTAAAGAAAGCCAGATTGTTTGTAAAAATAGACATCATAGTCTAAGTAAAACACTTGCAGTTGAATCCAATCTAATATCCATAAGAGTCCAGTTTAGCAGTAGGATAATTTGGTAGCAGTAAAATCAGACTATTATATGAATACTGCAGCTGTAAGATAAGAATGAGGGAATATAACAGAACAAGATACAATGACAGAACATAAACAAATACTTATACATGGATAAACTGGCTGCTAGTAAGGAACAAACAGAGCATTGATATCGCTATTAGGGTTAGTTATTCAGCCAGATTTATATAATGCTCAAATGAATGGCTTCATACAGCCCAGGAGCCCAGGACAGCATTCCACCAACAGCAAAGCAGCCATCGTCATCTCCTCGCAAGTCACCACGCAAGATGAGCCAAGCCATTAGTATACGGGCACATTAAAATATTCGTGCCGTGGCTATGAGGGGGAAGGAAGGAGGGAAGGAGAAGGAGAAAGAAAAATAAGATGCGTAAAAAAGCATGCAAATCCTGTTAACGCTCTGATCATGGTGGGATGCAATTCAGCTATCAATGTAGAACTCAGTGCAGACGTATAAATGTATACAAGGTACAACCATTTCATAGTTTGTTTCCCACGTACTGCATTTTTACTTTGAAGACTGTCAACATGATTCAGGATCTGAGAGCAAATGCATGTTACCAGAGGGTTAACAAGGGAGGGCAGAAATAACACCATGCCAAAATAAGGATGTTGCCTGATTATAGAAGAAAACTTTATATTTTACAGAGACAGTTTACATTGATTTGATTGAGTGGCAAACCACTCAGTCATTCAAACAATGGAAAAAGCCATTGAACAGTTAATGACTACATTTACATATAAAAACATTGATGAAAAATGTTTTGTTAGATGATAACACAGGAAGACTGGGGAAGTGTACACGATATCTTAACATCCTTTGCTAAAATATCATAGCAGCAGACTGTATCTTACCAATTGCATATTTCAGACAACTGCAAATATATTTACCATGAATAGGATGTAATGAATTCAAGACAATGCCGGCAGCATTTATGCGGAAAATGCACGTTAACTTTCAAGATTACCTTTGGGAAATGATTATATTTGCAAAGGCCAATAATTTATCTGGGTAGGGTGGATACAGAAGGTCTAGGATTACAGATTGATTGTGGAAATACACACTCAAATATCTTTGGTACTCAGTTTTTTCATTTCAATATTAGTTAGTTATATATTAGTTATATACCTGATACTATAATATACTGGAGTTTTGTCCAAATACATGTTCACAAATACGTGTGCCACTTTCCTTCAATTTGCCTGAGGATATAAATGTGAAGTTGCCGGTACAGGTCCATATGCCTGGCTCTTAGAAACTCTGCTGAAGGCAACTGATGCCTGAAATGCTATCTAGTCCTTCGCCATTTCATTTAAAATTCAAGATCACACTGAATTGTGGAAAATTCTTAACAATTGTGTCTCAATTTGGAAGTCAGTTTTATAAAACCTGCCTTCCAAAACATGACTGAATTCAACAATTTTCCACAAATATGTGATCCTAAATTTTAAGATAAAATGGTGTAACTAAATTTGTAGATTTGTGGGCCTTAGTTCAGCACAATGGCTGCAATGTAACTGAGGCAATAGGTGTCATTTAGTCATCTACACTGACACCTCTCCAGACAAGGTGGTTATATTCTTCTGGCAGCAGTACCTTGTGTTAAGTGATGTAAACTGGCTTGATTTTTATAAAGTGTAGTAATTGTGTATTTGTTGGCAAATACGACAGCAAATTTACACATAGCAATGTCCCCACAAACAGCCATGAAACAAATGATCAATTTCACAAGGGGGATTTTTGGACAGAGACCATACATATATCAATGTTTAGCAAGATTAATCAAATTGTTACACACCATTAAATCACCGGATCTACCACAGTGAACAAATGTTCATTATTTTTATTATTATTAAGGCAGGGTAGGAGGAATGAGAACAAGACTTACCTTGTCTCTTGACAGAAGAATAAGTAGTGTTTGGCAAGCTATTCTAACTTGCCAATTCTTGAATTTTACTCCAAGACTTATAGTACTTCAATAATTTATTAGTTTAATTCAGCTATAATTTTTTAATCCTATCTTCTGGATTTTCTCCATATCGTTCAAAACACTTGAGTGCCCATTTATACACCCAATTAATTCTGTATCTATGTCCTTCCAGAGCAGTACATTCCACAATTTCACAATCCTGTGTGTGAAGAAATGTTTTCTGGTTTCACTTTTAACCAGTTTAATTACATTTATAATAATTTTCCCTTATTCTCGATTTACCCACTAAACGGAACAGTCATTCCCCATCTACCTTGTAAATTCCCTTCAACAACAACTAATCACTCTTGTGTTCAAATCCATTACCTCCCTACCTCTCCGACTTCCTCACTCTCCAATCCACCACCCAGCACCTCCGCTCAACTGGCACCAGCCTCCTGCTCGTCCCTCGCACCGTCAGCCCCATCAGAGGTCATGCTTTCAGCCACTATGCCCCAAAACTCTGGAGCACTCTCCCTCAATCCCTTCGCTTTGCCCCCTCCCTTCTTTCAAGTCCCTCCTGAAAACTTTCCTCTTTGACTGTGCTTACGGACACCTACTCCCTCCACTCGGCTCAGAGTCACGCTCTGCCACTGTTAAGTGCTCTGCAACTCTACCCTGCGTGGAGGGCATTATATAAGTGCAAGCTGTTCTTTTTTTAAATTCCTTTTATTATTTCAAGACATCAATCAGACAAGACTACTGCTTAACCAGCTCAGTTCTAAGAAATACAACCCATGTTTACCAAGCTTCTCATTGTAACCAATGAGATCATCCTGGTGTGCTGTCACTAGTCTTCATAAATTGGGACATTGAATAGTCACAATATATAAGAAGAAACAAGTAGAAATAGAAACTTTATAAATGAACTATGATTGTAATACATAGCTGACAAGTATTTTTCTGTATTGAGTGCACAGTCCTTTGAGGAATTTGCCTCATTTATACCTTTGGTCTGTTGCAAGAGTCAAACATCACCCTGCCTTCTGTGTAGCAATTAATCTATGGTGGAAGATCGGGGAACTGTATTCAGCTATGGTGTAGCTAAAACACAATCCCTAAAGATTAAAAATTGATTAAGGTACTTTTGTCACAGAATATTTCTGATATAATTACTGAAGGACTTTGTAAATCAATTTACATTAACACAGCTAGATTTGCATAAAAACACAAACAATTTAAACATTAGTTCAGTCAATATATGTGTAATGTGCTGGATTAATTTGTTTTTGCTGAGGTTAGTTAAAAAAAGTTCCTCACAAGAGGTTTATGGTCCTCATTCCCACACCCCCATCCCAGCTGCCTGCTAACCACCAGAAAAAGACAGATAGAACAAGACAGGGAAATTAGCAGTAATTGTGTTAAGTCATGTCAAAGCCAAATGTTTAGCAAGACAAAGTTGTTAAAATGTAATATTAAGACCTAAGCTTAAAATTGCACAAATCTAGCAATCCCCATCATTTTATTGAATAAAACGTGTTTGGCCTCATTTAAATCAGTGACCAGTCTGGCCCTCCTAAAAAAGTTCTACTAAAAACCCAGGGTGGCTGGTCAGTAGTGCATTGGTGTACTGTGGACTCGACTGTCTAAGGAACCGGATTACTGAGACCTCCAGAGGGTTGACTCAATTCTGACATTCCATTGCCAAGCATCTCACCTCAGCTTCAGAGACCTGCTTGCCTCTTTCATCCTCCCACAACTTCCAAAGGAGGATAGTCAGAAAGATGAAATACTTCATGGAACACGCATTTCTGTACTACTTGAACCATATTAATGTCATCTGCATATGATGAATGGCTATGTGTAGCTAGGTGTTGTAGGGGTTTCCTTACTACACACGCCTAATAATAATCCCTCCAAAACCAATAAATAAATTGGTCATTTTCAATCTACGACTGTTTGTGGGACATTGCTGTGCGCAATTGGCTGCCGCGTTCGCCCACAAATATAGTCAATTCACTTTACAGTGTGTTCTGTGAAGCGCTTTGGGACGTCCTCTCGACGTGAAAAGCGCTATATCAAATGCAAGGATTATTATTATTATTATTGTCAGGAAAAAAGGTTGCAAAACATACGTGGATTAATTTGCTGCATTTGCCGGATTTATACTGCATTTGCCCAAATTAAGCATAATCTTGGATTACTTAATACGGACAAGATGATCGAGGGATATCTACACTTTCAGCTCAGTTAGTGCGAACAACCTCATTGTAATATTTACTGAAGAACAACCTCATTGAATTATCTATTCACCTTCAGCAGATTTATGAGGCAGTTGCACAAAAAAGGGGAAACTGAACATTCAAATATTCCATTAAAATTAATAAAATATTATTCAATACTGCCTCAAGTGATCATAAATATCCTAAAACAAGGGCCTAGACCCTGTGCATCCTTTTTGGTTAGCATTCAAAGGGATACTTAAGAATGAAGACCTATTTTACAGATCATTAGTTTTGATGGACTAATATCATTCATTGTAATATTAAATAAAATAATTAGATTTAAACATATACATCTGCTGCAAGTTGAGCATTTTCTTTTAATAATGTTAGCTTCAAACAATATTAGCAGGAACAAGGCACGATATTCATGCAAATGCCGAATAGGATCAACCCCATCACCAATTCGCTTCAGTACCAAGATATTATTCCTCCCAACCTTTCTCCAGTTAACAGGCAATTTAGCAATGAGTACCATGGAAAGGTTTGCAAACGTGCATCATTCATTATGCTCCCAAACTATACCCATGCCACTCAAATGGGAAAATAGTTACCAATGATCTGGATGGGACTCAAAACAGGCAAAAAGCCTAAGATTTCTTTCAATCATAAGATATCGTCAGCTGACAAACTTCCCCAGTCTTCATTTTGGTTCTAAAACACAAAATTAAGCAGCATGTGAGAATTTTTTGTTTTCCTTCAGTATTACACCGGAACAGCAAACAGAAGAAATATATCAACGAAAAAGAACAATTATACACAAAATAGATCATGCATTGCATTATTTCATTAATAGCAATCTTGCATATTGGGCACAAGCTTGATATCAACAGAAGCCATTATTTCACATTAGTACAAGGACACCCAGGCCATGAACAATAAAGGAAAATACAATGAAATATAAAAACTAATGTATGAAAAATGTGTCAAGTAAACCAAGTTAAATTCTTCCTGCAAATTATAGTACTTTGCATTTTTAGATATACAATGCAAAACACTGTGAATGAAGTTTAATTTAGCCAATTTAATAAAAACACATAACTGTCTTATTTCATGACCTGTGTATCCTCCAGCAGTTTACACTGATTAAACCTGGACTCGAAAAAATTTATATCTCAACCCTTTAAGAACAAATACTGCATATATTGAATAGCCTCTGGCTACAATTCAAACTCAAACACATAAATGATAAGGTCATAAATTGCCTCAACATGGACCATCACTGGAAAAAAACATCAAATCTTCTAACTAAATAACTAGTGCAAAAAAAGCATTTAAGTATTCTGCAGTAAACAATTCCTCTAAATAATATAGTTGACCTTCTGCTGCAACCATAAAGTACTACCTAAGAGTGATACCTGATTTTACAGCACGGTAAACAGGAATCACCAAATTAAAATGCACTCAATATAGTCAGGGAAAAGCAGAGCTCTACACATGGGCAATTCACTCCATGTGCAGCACTTTAATGACAATGTAAAATGATGAGGTTAGAATAAAAGCGCTCTTTTCGAACATTAAAATGTAAAGGCAATCCAGCAGGCCATTTTGAGAGCTTTTTAAAAACTTTGTGTCAGGCTGTCAAACAAGATACTTTCTCTAAACCAGCACTTCAGCATTGTAAGCACATGGAGTTCTGAAACCTGAATTTTACCTTTGCAATTTTTTTTAAAATTGAGTAAATGCACTGTACTGTAGGGACATATCACCAATTGGGGGAAGGGGGAATAATTTGGAGTACCACTTAGTTATCCCAGGTGACATTTCCATTATCTTGCTATAAAGTGGTACTGAAAGGGTCTAGCAAAAGATATTCAGGGCTCATGTATGGTGAAAAGAGAAACATCTGTGAAAGAAAAAAGATCAGGGTTTGAAATTTCTATATGAACAACCGAGAGACTGGATTTATAGTCTGCTCTCATCAAATTGGCCTAACATCATGAGAAAAAAGCCTATCTTTGCCAAATCCAAGGGTCTAAAGTGAAACGAGTTTGGCACGCTCAATCCAGTTCCTGCTGGGCACAGGTCCACAGCACAAAAACACCAATCTGTATCCAAGATGCAGTAATTTTACAGAGTAAAGGTAACTGGTGTGGAACTGGAAAATTCAGAAAAAGGTGTTCTGAAGTTGAAATCAAGGTTTACCTTTCCTCTATAATCGAACTGTTCTATACCTGACTTGTAAACTCAATGTTCATGCCTCAAAATGGAGAAGTGCTACAACTCCCAGCACAAGTTCAAGTGTCTAAGAAAAGTATGAATCACAAAGAGGGAAGGAGAGAAAGTCGGCAAATCATGGACGTAGTTGTTAAAACATTCAGTCAAGTAATAGAGCAAAATCAGCTATTCTGTGAAGATGAAAATCTAAGAGAAATACAATAATGCACATCTAGTCAAAAGTCATTGAAGAATAACAAAAAAAATTACAATTATATAGTGCCTTTCATGTTGGGATGACATTCCAAGGTGCTGGACAGTGAAGGGATTGCACCTGAGCTGCGGGCTACAGTGGTGGGAAAATGACTGAAGGCACGGTCGAAGAGGAAGGTCTTGAGTCGGCTTTGAAGGAGGCAAGGAAAGGGCTACAGGATTAAGTTTCAATGGTGGCTGCAGAAAGGCTAAAGGCCCGACCTCCGATGGTGGAGTGGGCAGGGCAGGGGACGTGGAGCACGTCAATACGTGCCGAGCGGAGAGGTTGGTAAGGTTTTAAGGGGTCAGAGGTGGGGCAAAAACCATAAAAAGCAACCCAGAAAATGCACTATCCCAACAGAAAACTGTTAGTTACCTACTGTGAAGCCACATTTAATTATAAGTTGGCACATGTTGCAGAATTTATAGTGAAAGCTTCCACGTACAAATGTTAGGGCTTGATTAAAAGTAATTTATATCACCAAGATCAAGATATAAGGCAGTGGGACAATTCAGACAAGCATTCTCTGTGCACATAGTGTGGGTAATATGGAATCAACCCTGTTAAGGTTAATGAATTATTTAAATATTTTAATTGGATAAAATCCAACATACGACTTATAGCATAATTTCATAGGGGGAAATTGTCTGCCAAGACAGTATTCTTCAGACGTTGAGCTAAGAGAAAATGAGGCCCAGTAGGTTATCGATCCAGAAAGATCATCCCCTCTTCATTGAACATTGATGAATATGCACTAACAAGTAAATTGACTGGATAGTGAACAGAAGGTAAAACTCTAATCTTAGCCCAAGAGTCCTACGGTCAATCAAATCCACGACCTACACAATTTGTCAAGCTCAGTAACACACCAAGCTTACCCTCAGAAGACAGGGCATTGCCCCAAACATTCTAAAACATCATACGGCTTCATTTTTAATACTCATCTCATTTAACATTACTTCTCTTCTACTTTCTTAAATTGGATTAAGGACTATTGCTATGGGAGACAAAAGACTGTACAAACAAAATGTTTAATTTATGCTCTCATTTATATCATTTAAACAGTAGGTAAAAAAAATAAATTATCATAAAAATCTCTTGCACATTCTATTTGAAAACTTGAAAGGGCTATTAACAGAAGCTTTTAATTCATTACATCCAATACTTGCAGATATTTTTTCGAGCCCCAAATTTAAACTTTAAAAAGTAAATGCTGGGTTTCATCATGTTAAAATTACTAGCTTATTAGTCTTTTCTAGGACATATCTATCAATTGTTGAAGGATAGGATACAAAACTATTGCTATATTAATAGATTTATTAGTCATAAATTCAATAAATTCTGGTTAGATCACAATTCAAGCAAGACTGTTACACCAGATCACCGGATCTAGTCCAGTCCAAGTGGACCCCATTCTTTAATGCTGGAAGGTAGTGACAGGATGAGACATCAATCAAAATATTCCCTTTACTCTTCCCCAAACATCACCAAGTCTTTCAACACTGACTTCCCACACGATAAAAGTTTTTTTCTACAATAGGAATTTTCTGATAGTACATGATATAATCTGTACAACTTCAGCATCACATTGTCCATTGTTCTAATCACTCACCTGTATTTACATATATATTTATTCAGCCAGGTCATTTGCTTTAAAGGCAAACCAACCAAAAATAACTTCAACACAATGCATAGCTAATCGGTTTGGCATAACTACAATGGCAGCTAGTGATTAATATTAAACTACACAAATTCTTGTTGGTTCTGAATTTGGAATACACAAATGGCTTGACCACTTTTAATTTGGGATCATGCACCTTCCTAATACATCCAAAAGCATTCCTCATTCAATATCCAATATTCTTCCATTTTAAAAAAAGATTCTTTAGAAGTCAAAATTTTTTTTGTAGGAATTCACCACTGACATTGATGGAATTACTTACTGTTTGACACAAAGCGTGCAAATAATATTTTCCAAGCACTCTTAATTCAATACATCATTAAATATAGAATCAAACTGGCATTTGTTAAGGAGAGCTGATGGCACAGCCTGAAGCTACAAAAAGCACTACTGCGATATGAATTGACCAATTCCCAACATAGTCATAATCTCAGGTTTGGCTGTCAGGAAGACATTTAACATGGCCATTTACTTTCTCTAAAGGGAGAATTTTTTTTAAAAAAAGGAAGCTAGGTCTAAAATAAAATGAAGAAAATAAAACCCCTCATTTTTTTCTTAACACAATCCTATCTATTCTCTGCCTCTCCCTCTCCTAAAAAATTGCATTTTGCTTATTCAAGTTATAAAAATTCAAGGCACACTTGGCCTTGAACAAGTACAATTTTTGCTCTTTGCTACGTCCTCCCAATGTGAAAGGCGCTATGTAAATATAAACTGTATTTAATTCCTAGCTCAACTATCCAGTGTTGAAAACAAAATTCTACACCAAAAGAAAGACAGAATTATGTGACAGGTTTTCCCAGGACAAAAGCAGACTCTCCAGATGACAGCATTCATTAGCAATATTGAATTTAAGACCATGTTTTGGAGGCATTCTACATGAAACACTGCAGATTTATGCATTTTAATTAACATTACTTTTTAACTAATGCAGAAAGAGACATCAATGTAATGCTTATTGACATAAAAATGGATTTAGAGGTTTTGTTTCACGAAGAGTTTTGCATTGGGAGCGCGTACCATTAAATCCAAATAATTTGCATATTTTAACAATATGAATAACTCTTAGCATAAAATAACATAAGCGAAGAGATGAAGCAGAGTTGCTTTGCGACAGGCTTTGATGTTCATAAATACTCTTTGTCATGGGGTAAGTTGAAACACCAGCCAATTGAAAACGATATATTAGAGGCCTGAATACGAGAGTAATTCCTATCAGAGATATGTGCAAATGTCACAAAATAATGTTTTTCAATGTTATTTATTAGATAGTCAATTTTACTAATATCTTTGAAAAATACAGTAAAGACACAAGTTCTTTAATTTATATACATGAGTTCAATTCCAGACAGGGCGAAACCTTGGGCAAGTTTCCTTACTCCACACAGAGCCTAATAATAATCCCTCCAAAAAAACAAAACAATAATAAATTGGTCATTTTCAATCCACGACTGTTTGTGGGACACTGCTGTGCGTAATTGGCTGCCGCGTTTGCCCACAAATATACAGTCAATTCACTTTACAGTATATTCTGTGAAGTGCTTTGGGACGTCTAGAAGACGTGAAAAGCGCTATATCAAATGCAAGGATTATTATTATTATTTATTATACACAGCAGGGCAATTTTCCCCTCAAACTGCAAACTAAAACAATTCATGAACTAAGCACACTTCTTCATTTTTCCACATTTTCTCTGGGCTACAGTTTGCTAAACAAACCTAATAATTCTATTTCACCTCCATGCCAATTAGTATTGACGAAAATTAATGTAATCCAAGAGACACCACTATCCCAAATAATTATTTCACACTCTACCAAATTTTCCATGAAAGGGGAAAAAAAACAAGCACTATAGTTGTGCTGCTTCTCCTTCATAGTCTCAACTTGCTCCTTTACATTGCAACTTCCAAGTTAATGTTTAATTAGATCCGTCATTGACCAACTTCTTGATCACCTGAACCCAGAAGTCAGCATGCTTGACGAGTACTTGGTCTCCTTCCAAGTACAGAAATAAAGTAGCCCTTTTGTTTGTACCTTGAGGAATATTAGGTGCAAGGCTTGGGTGTATAATAATAATAATAATAATCCTTGCATTTGATATAGCCTTTTCACGTCGGGAGGACGTCCCAAAGCGCTTCACAGAACACACTGTAAAGTGAATTGACTGTATATTTGTGGGCGAACGCGGCAGCCAACTGCGCACAGCAATGTCCCACAAACAGTCGTAGTTTGAAAATGACCAATTTTTATTATTGTTTTTGGTTTTGGAGGGATTATTATTAGGCTCTGTGTGGAGTAAGGAAACTTGCCCAAGGTTTCGCGCTGCCTGGAATTGAACTCAGGTCTCCCGCTTGCAAAGTGAGTGCTCTAACCACTGAGCTACAGGACTCCATAATTATCTCAAATACAAATCTGCTGCCTTACGCTAACACCATTCCATCTCCCAATTTAAAAAAGATGCAGACTTCATCTGGACAAATTTATTGTTACATTCCACCAATGCATGTATACATTAGTATCAGTTCAAGAGAACTGATTTAAAAAAAGGATTTGTTGTAGTAATAGTTAATATCAATATTGTAGTTATAGTTAATAATTCAATAATTAGAGCTAGCTGACAACGAAAACAAATTGCATTCATATAGCGCCTTTCACGTTGGGAGGACGTCCCAAGGCCCTGGACTGCTTGCGCTGGAGTCAAGAAGGGTAGAGGGCAATGGCGGTGGAGGTAGGAAGACGACTGATTGCTCTGTGCCACCATCAGTAACCGAATCTTCAGCAGCTACACGACTAACCTCTCAAACTCTTTCTCTATCGTTCTCACTTTACCTCTTTTACTGTGTCTACCCTTTCCCCATCCCCAACCACCTTTGCTTGGCATTCAACCTCGTCTTTGTGAACCACTTTGATCACTAAAGAAGTCTTGCTGCAACTATATAAGGCCTTGGTGAGTATTGTGTGCAGTTTTGGTCTCCTTATTTAAAAAAGGACATACTTGCCCTCGAGGGGGTGCAACATAGATTCACTAAGTTAGTTCCTGGGATGAGGGGACTGACCTATGAGGATAGGCTGAATAAACCAGGGCTATATTCTCTAGAGTACAGAAGATTTAGAGGAGATCTTATCGAAACATATAAGATTCTTAAAGGGTTGAATAAAGTAGAAACTGAGGGTCTGTTTCCCCTGGTAGGAGAATCTATAACCAGGGGTCACAGTCTTAAAATTAAGAATCAGCCTTTTAGAACAGAGTTGAGGAAACATTTCTTCACTCAGAATTTATGGAATTCACTACCCCAAAAGGCTGTAGATGCTCAGTCCATGAACATCTTCAAGGCTAAGACTGATAGATTTTAAAAACAACAGAGGGGTTATGGGGTTTTGGGGATAGGGCAGGTAATTAGTTAGGTCTGAAGATCAGCCATGGCCTTATTGAATGGCGGGGCAGGCTCGAGGGGCCGAATGGCCTACTCCTGCTCCTAATTCTTATGTTCTAATGTGAAGGGCACTATATAAATGTAAGTTGTTAATGTCCCTCAGATTTGTCTAACCAAACTGTTTTTCTGGTGTTCAACTCTGTGGAAATCATCAATCTTCCATAAATTCCTAGCAAATATTCTTCCAATTAGTGTAGCATTGCCTGATAGATAACAAACACGTTTTGCTTGTCTATCAAATGAATGCATATATATGAATAACAATTTAAGTGCCATTAGATCTGTAATGTTTGCATGCAAATGCCTCCTAATGATATGGTTGCAATTGAAGAAAGACTGTGCTCCTGATGAGTCCGAAAAAATTATTATTCTGAAATGAGTAGAGTAATATTGGACCATGAAGCTACCTAATATCCTATTTGTTCTACAGTTAAATCTTCCACAATACTGTACATTTGGTTCTATGAAGTAACACAGTGTTAATCAACTATACCTGGAAAGCATCATAGAAGCGAGTCTAGCTTCTGGATTTCAGCAATGGGACAGTAAAGAAGCACAGACATCAGATAAGTAACAAAGAAAGCGCTAAACTGCAAGGTTGTAAACACAACTAATGTCAAACACAAAGCAAAGCCAAACTCTCTAGAAAAAGTACAACATAAAGCAGAACAGAGATGGAATCATAGGCACAATATGGAATAAGTAATTAATTGGAATTTATTACTTAAGTCTCTGAAGGCAAAAATGGCCAGATTTGAGGTATTATAGTGTTTAAAAAACCCCACAAGCAAATGTGGGACAAAAACAATTTAATGGTGTAGTTTCAATTTGTAAAATGCAAACATATGCAATCTGTTCAAAATCTGAACCTCTAAATATGACAAATTTCTGCCTCCATACACTATCACAAGAGAAACATGCAGCTGCGAACTACACATTCATAACAAAATACAACTAAACATGAAAGCAACAAAGGAAAGCATGCTTTGCTATCTAAAAAGCATTTGAGATTTTAGGGTTGGTACATAAAGAAATTTCTCTCTGCCAAAACACAACATGCTGGTGCTTTGGTGCACACATTTGTGGGACTCTTACCTCCTGCAACAGGTCAGCCTGTTCAATTGCTTTCAGTACGTTCTTCTTTGAAGTCTCCTGCACTTCCCCTCCCAACAGGAACTCATCCAAGATAAAGTAAGCCTTCTCAAAGTTGAAGATAATATCAAGTTCACAGACCTTCAGAGAAGGAAGCAAAATGTATTCTGATATCTAAACCAGTTTACTATGAATCTTAAATACAGTAAAAATAGTTTTACAAGGGGGGTGGAGGGGGAGAGGGAAGAGAAAAAGAGGTAGTAATGGATGAAAAATGAAAATAGTTTCATGTCCTTTTTGTAACACATTTGAGACATTTTAATGCATTAGCTGTATTTCTTGAAGAAGTTTCAATATCTCAGTTGCAGTAGATGCAACGCAGCATGGAAATCAAATCAAAATTTAAAAACTTACGCTTCCAAAATACTTGTCTAGGAGTTCAACATAACGATGGATAATCTCAAGGGTTATGAGCTCGTTGTCCTGGTCCTCAATTGCACAGCAGAAATAAAGGCTCGCATATCTAGAGAAACACAGCAACATTGTTGATCCTCTAAGAATAGATGTTAAATTAGTTAATCAAAATTAGTGTTTTACCCAAAGTATTTGGCCCCTTGTGCTCTAATCATTGAATTTAGATACTATCAAGTGACTTGTTCTCCAAGAACATAGATAAAACATTCAGCAATTCATAAACAGAATCACAGCTTTAAGCCATCTTTACCGCTCCATATGTCTGCTGAAACACTTATGTGTTTCACTGCCACCAAAGTCTTTAAGTAAGCAAGTCTTTAAATCAGATTACAAATACGTGCTCCTAATATATTAATCTCCTGGGCAAAATATTTTGCACATTTCATAGTTTTTTGTATAATTTCTTTGCCAAATGTCCATCATGAAAAGGTGTTTCATGCTGCACCAAGGAAGGTGGATGACAGAAGGATATTGATAACAAACAATCGGAATGTAACACACAATAATGCTAATCACAAGTAATTATCATCAAGTATAGAAGCTAAATGTAGGCAAATGCAGCAGCCAACTTGCACACTAAATGTCCCAACTTTTGAGCCATGAAGTGAATGATCTGAATAGGTGGACAGGAGTTCAGTTAAATGCCTAATTCAAAAGATGACAACTTTGACAAAGAAACACTCCCTCTGATACTGTACTAGAGTATCAACCTAGGCTTTTTTTTGGGTCAGCCGAGGGTCTGACACATATAGAAACCCATTACTAGGCTTAAGTGTAACCAAACTATAAACTAATACATATGCATGAAAATTGCTATTTATCGGGAATGGGTAGTCAGAGGGATGTAATCTACTTATCCAATTCCAGAAAGTGTTTGGTACAGATTAGCAAGAGCTAAAGTTTGGGGAACCCAGAAAGTATATTCGGGTTCATCTGGTTTAATCAGCTAAAATACAATTTAAAATACTATCTGGCAAGATTCCCACTACTGGTCCAGCTAAGACCAATGAGGTTTGGCTTCCAGGTTTAACAAGAGCAGAATGGGAAGAATTCCCACCCCACATGAACAGCCTGCTACATTTGCAACATAGGATCCGTTAACTCAGATCCAATGGAGCTGGGTTAAATTAATCATTCCGGTTGTTCATTTTTCATAGCTGGAAAATTAAAAGTAAGCAGTGATTCTCAGAGTATTATTCGAGGAAAACAAATCCCTTCCAAAGGCTTTTCTCACAAAGCTGGTAAAACCAACTCATGTGATTTATTGCATACTATTTCTGCAAGAAAACTTACAACAAATGTTCGCAATTTTAGGAGTAATCTTCAAGTACACTCAAGCTCAACATAACTAGGAAACATCTACCAGTTTGTACAAGCAGAGACACATTTTCAAAACAAAGCTTCAATTTCAAAACATTCTGAACTTTCAGAAATTAAACATTTTAAACTCCCCAATACATTTCCCTATAAAAATAATCAAGATATTTTTGTGCAGCCATACATTTCAATGAGCTCCCAAAACACACAAAATGTTAAGCATTGTTAAATCTCTCTACATCTCACGAAAATTGCCCTGAGGAAAATTAATATTCAAAAGATTGAAAGTGTGGTTTTGAATACTTAAAATTAATTTGGTTCAATTACTAATTCTAACTTAAAATGGAGGAAAGGAATCAAAAATAATAACTGTTGGATTTTATACAGTGCCTTTTACAACAGGATAAAGTCAAGTCTCAAAGCTCTTCAGAAGATTTACTGTGACGTGAGGAGTTTGTGTATTTTGTAAGCGAACACAGCAACCAATTTACACACGGCCCACAAACAGCCATGAAGTGAATCCCAGATTTTGCTACATCAAAGGTCAGAAATGCCACCTAATATTAGCCTATAAGACCATTTTGCCTTAAAAATTAAGATTGTGCAGAATTTTAACAAGTTCCTAAATTTGATCTTAATTTGGAAGCCCCTTTTTCCAATTCTTAACAAGAACTGGCTTCTAAATTAAAATTTAGGAGTTTCCACAATTCTAAGGTATCCTGAACTTCAAGACAAAATTACCTCACAGGCTACAATGATGGAAACAGGTTTGAGTATAATTTTAGAATAAGACAAAGTCTTGATAGTCCTCAACAAACCACTGAAAAGCATCTTAGATGGTATCTTAGATGCTTTTCTTAGATATTTTTCCTAATGTTATCCCTAATAAAATATACTCTGCTGCTATCTGCCATTAAAAACATTAAAAACAGTGCAGTAGCACTCAGCTAAAATGGTGACCATTTTCATCTCTATACAATATAAAACTTTACAATGTTCCACATTTTAAGAATTCAGAAAACAGCACTTGAAAATAAATTAGCTGCAGTAACATTTTACTAAATTAACCCTGAATGCTTGAATACCAGTCGTTTGAATTTGTGCACAAATTTGTATACATTCAGATCATCCATGATCTTATAAACAGGCTCGAGGGACTGAATTGCCTACTCTTGTTTCTATGCTCTATGATTCTGAATACACATTACAGTTAAAAACCAACCTTTTGTACACTATCTTCAAGTCTCTCCATTCCAAAAAGCTGCACATCTTGGGTTTGCGGGCCAGAACTGTCTGCACCAATTCCCTTGTAATTTTCTTCTTTTCTTTATCTGAAAGTGGAACATACCATTTCTGCAGTCGTAGTTTGCCCTGACGACTGAAAAGCAGCATAAACTGCATCTGTTGAGGAAAAGGTTAAAGTGTTAAATTGAATCACTGGCTTCCTACATTATATTTCCTTTGTGTGTATGTCTCTACAAGTTCTGAATCCTTGGTTGTCGAACTACACGCCTCAATACAAAAATATCCCTCACCAATTTTCTCCCCTGGCTTTCCTAAAACCAGGGACACACACAGAGACATGGTTCATTGGCAACAGTAGCCCACCAATACCTCTCAGCCAAGCAGCCGCAAGAGTGAACCTGGAAAATGCATCAAAGTAGATTACTGGATAATAGGGTGTAGGAAGGTTAATGCCGATTTAGCATGTTACACTCTAGCTGTACCCCAAAGAACACTTTTTGGTGCCCAAGGTCTTGCCAGCCCAGCCTAAACCTAATACTTTCCGGAATTAGATAAGCAAGATGTGTCCCTGTAAGGAGAGTGCGCAATCCAACACACAGGAATTTCCATGTGTAGGTGGGATGCAGGGAATTCTCAGTTTGATTTGCATACTCTCGGTGACTGTTTACTGTTTTCTATGTGTCAAATACACAACTGACTAAAAAATAAACTTCAAAATCATTTATGATCAGGTTATTTTGTTTTGGTCTCACGTCAGCATGTTCACTGGTGAGAAGAGCTGGAAAAGTGAAAGCGATTGGCCAATATTAGTAAAAACATACTCATTGTACAAAGACATGGACATGGTGAAAAAAACAACTTTAAATGGTATTCTACAATACATACTGTATATTGAGTATATAAAATAACTGAATTCTAGAGGTATTTGGTGTTACTGTTCACATATGCACCTTTTGCTGGATTTTTGCCCCCTGAAAAATCAAAGTGCCCAGGCCAGGTCATAAAATTTCTGTTGAATCAGACATGAAAATCAATTGTAATAAACTGGCCAACATTACTCATAGAGGTTTTTTTTGTACAACTTGAAATTGTCTTTATTTTAAAAATCAAAAGTTAAACCATAACTATATTTCAGTTGTCTAAACAAAAAGAAACCTAACAGGCTCACAAGCAGCAGCTTTCCATTTTAGATCAAGCTGGGGTATTAGACGGACAAAGCATCTGGACACAGTGGAAATGGACACAGCAGGAAGAAGGATATTCTCTCGACGAAGTAAACTGAAAACCTTGCATGAAACCGACAGCACTGCACCAACTTAAACCAACATAATTACCAATGTTATGGACTTGCCTTGTTGAATGCTGTACGGGTGGGGGGAGAGAGGGAGGGAAGGAAGGAAGAGATCAGAGGAAACGCCAGACACATCAGGCACTAAAGCAGCTTCATGTGCAGCCAAAAGTTCATTGAAACCAAATCTTGTGACATTCTCACAAAAGACAGTAAGTTACCACACACATATACAAACACACACATATACACACACACATATATACACACATAAACACACACACACATAAACACACACACATAAACACACACACACATATATAAACACAAACACTCACACACATATATACACACACATATATACACACACATATATACACACACATATATACACACACGCATACACACACGCATACATATATACATACAAACAAACACACACATACACACACACAAACATACAACAAATCGTGGAAAGCTGTCAGTTTGCAGACTGGTTGTGGGGAGAGGAAAGTGATAAGTAATAAACAAGAGAAAAAGGCTGAGAAATTGCCCGAGGATACAGGGGTTTGTTTGTTTGTTTGTTTATTCGATGAGAGGGAGGGGTAGTGGAGATAGGAGGGGACGGAAACCAATTATATATATATATATATACACAGAGAGAGAGAGAGATATTAAACAGAAACAAAGAACCTTAATAGTAAAGGGAGAGGATTTCCTGGGAGAGGAATCTCCTCCTTCCTCCTTCCTCTGGTCACTAGCGGCGACGGGGTCCGAGCCCGGGCGGGAGATGCGGACTCTGGGCCCGGGTTACCAGGCAACACCGCGCCGCTGCCGGGGTTAAAGCGAGTCCCGGGGCCGGGCCGGGCCGGGCCTGGCTGCCGGCCTCACCTCAACACCAACACCTGATGCTCAACTGCCACCACCACCACCACCCAGGGGCTCTCCCACCCCGAGCCCGGCCCGGCCCTGCCCGGCCCCCGCTGTTACCCTGGGTCTGCCTCTCCGGGTCGCGGCGCTCTCAGCTCAGCCTCAGGACACCGACCTCAGCTCCTTCCTCCAGGGACCAGCCCGCGAGTCAGGGTTAAGGCAGACCCGCCCCCCCACCCCTCTCGCGTCGCTTTCCCATTGGCGGAACGCTTCGGCGCAACTGCTTGCGATTGGTCACCCGCGCTGTCAGTCAACGCCGCTCCGCCTCCGCTCACCCCGGGCGACCACTCAGCAGCGGCGCTTTGCCGGCGCGCTCTCTATTCCAATTGGTCGGTCCTCCTGTCAATCATCACCGAGGCCCGACTGCGCCCGAGCCGCGCTGTGAATGGGGGGGCGGGAATGAAATGAGGTAACCACGGTAACCGTCTGGGGCTGTCAATCATCCGCTGATCACAAAGAGGGGCGGAGAGAGAGTCATCCACACAACAACAACAACAACAACAGCAGCAGCAACAACAACAACAACAACAGCAGCAGCAACAACAACAACAACAACAACAGCAGAATGACATCTGTAAAACGGCTTTCACGTTGGGAGGACGTCCCAAGGTCCGGGACAGGCAGTGTTGTTGTTGTTGTTGTGGCGGTGTTTGCTTTTTTGTTTGTTTATTTGTTAGTTGTTGTTTTTGTTTGTTGTTTTGTTCTTGTTGTTGTTTCGGACCCGAGCTGGGGGCCGGGGCCGGGCCGGGCCGGGCTTGGGGAGGGGTGGAGGGCAGTGGGGGGGGGGAGAGCAGGGAGATCGAAAGCACGGTCGAAGAGGAGGGTCTTGAGACAGGTCTTGAATGGTGGCGAGGAAGGGGGCGAGGCGGAGGGACTGCGGGATGGAGTTCCAGAGGGTGGGGGCAGAGTGGCAGAAGGCTCGCCCGCCGATAGTGGGGCAAGTGAGGCGGGGGACGTGAAAGGCGCTCTATAAATGCAATCTTGTTGTTGTTGTTCTTGTTGTTGTGAAGCAGGCCGGAGCCCGCTGAGCAAAGGGAGCGAGCAGGGTGGTAGGGGGTTTAGGAGGTGGGAGAGGTAGGGGGGAGCAAGACCATGGAGGGCTTTGAAGATGAGGACCAGGATCTTGAACTGTATCCTCTGTGTGATGGGAAGCCAGTGAAGTTGAGCGAGGATGGGGCTGATAGGGCCGCGGAGCCTGGTGCAGGAGAGGACACGGGCTAAGGGTTCTGGATGATCTGTGGAGGGAGGAGTTGGGGAGGCCGACAAGCAGGGAGTTTGTGTAGTCAAGCCTGGATGTTATGAGTCCATGTATGAGGGTTTCCGCAGCCTGCGGTGTGGGATAATGGTGGAGCCGGGCGATGTTGCGGAGGTGGGGGAAGGAAGAGCGAAGGCACAACAATAATTATTGCATTTGACATCAAGTCCAAGTGCTTCACAGGGAATTCTTGTAAAGTGTAGCAATTGTAGATTTTTAGACAAAGTTGACCACCAATCTGTCCACAGTAGGTTCCACAAAGAATCATCAAGTGAATGACCATTTTATCTGCAGAATTATTGGCTGGACAAAATTCCTTTCTTCTTTTCAAACAGTGTCATGGGATCTTTAACGCCTGTCAACACACGCAAACTGGAGTTCGGTTTAATATCATATCCAAGGAACATTTAATGTGGGTCTGAGAATGTTGTGCTCTCGCAGTCCTACACTGGAGTGCCAGTCTAGTCTGTAAACTTTCTGACTCAGAGGCAAATGTTGACAACTAAATCTGGTTGGCATGCCTGTTAATGCTCAACATTTTTACAGAACGAATGTCCATTTAGATAAGGATAGTCAGCACACTTGAATCTGAACACCAGCAAAATCAATACCTTCTTCAAATGATAACGATTATCAAATCATTTGACCTTAACATGATTATGGTGTTCTGAGAATGAGTACCTAATCCATAGTTTTTCTTGTACGTCCTGTATCACCGTTCCTATATTCACATGTGGGCTGCCACTCCACTCGTTGGTTATTTGGTTTTCTTGCGATTAAATTGAACTTTATTTCAAAATCTGATTCATTTTTATTTGACAATGTAAAACATTAAGCTTAAATTACCTTTCCTCTTTAAAAGTCCAACAGTCTCCACTAATGAAAAAAAGAAAACTCCCATATTTTTGGGGTTGGGCTTCATGTGGGTTTCATCATTAAGGAGTCTAATCCAGCACCAGCCACAGGACTGTAATTGTACTTTTCAGTCATTAACACCAAGACAACAACAAATTACACTTGTATAGCGCCCTTCACGTCGGAAAGACGTCGGTCAGGTGCTGGACAATCAGGGGTTTGGGACATGTTCACGTTGACAATGTTACCTCATGTGCCTTAAGGCAATGTTGAGAGCTGAAGAATGTTATGATAAAACTCCCCTAACAATGAATCTGTAGTTCATCATTGATCTTTAGATCAATAAACATATTCTCTTAAAGAAATGTAATGATAAATAATTTATTTTAAAAACACAAACATAAATCGAAAATAACTTGCACCATGGGGCATCAGTGAGAATAAGGTGAATTTACAAGGAATGATTCAAATAAAAAAATAAACATTTTGATTATCTTGCCAATGTTTTGCAACACTGTAGTCACAATGATCGCAATATTATTTTTCAGCCTTGACTGGATTGTACTTCTTGGTAGCTGGGTTGCCTCCCCTACTCCCTCCCACTACTGGTACATTTGAAAGATGACTTTACCTGATGTATCATTGACTAGAAAAGTCTTATTCAAAAATGATAAGAATTATATTTTAATATTGCTGGCAACACAAATCGTTTAGTAATTTTAGATCGCAGAGAGCTTTGTTATTACTTGTTACACTGTATGGCTATTCCGGACAACCACAGATGAAGAGAGAAAATTAATAAAATATGGTTTACGAAAGCAATGCCTGTGTCTGAAACACCTCTTTTGTATCAGTTTGTCTCTTTCAGTTTTGAAAGTATTGGTATGGATTCCTAAAGGAAAATGAGAAGAAATGACATTACTTTAAAAATAAATTCAGCAAACAAGAAATGCAGAAATGAGAACTTAATTGTTAATATTTAAATTAAAACGTTGCTAGCAAAATATAATATAAGACATTTGTATTCAATATAAATCAACAGTTCTAAACCAATGAAGATCACTCTTGTGAACTTTAACATTTTCTTTTACACCCAAACTGATAGTTACGCAATTGATTATTCAATAGTTTTCAAGTAAAATGCAGTGCATTGTTGAATTGCATCACATTCTGAAATAAGCACACAATAAATATAAACATACCTCACTCCTGTTGCATCTGACTGCGACAAAGAAAAGGATAATGCAAATCAGACAAAGTAGTCCTCCTATCGACAGGATAATATAAGGAACACTGAGCAGGATATTCATTTCATGAATTTTGGTTTTAAGTCTTGTTGCTGAATTGTCATCAATTAAGGCGCTCTAATAGAAATATGGGAGAAATACAGTCATTAAGATCCTTCGCCTTCTCCTGTCCTGGGGTAAATATATTTTGAATGAAAGAATTACAATAATAATAAACAGGAATTTCACAGTGTAGTTGCCAAAATAAAATCTTCACTAACACCATAAGAGCAATACCTTAACCATTATAGATGTTTGAAGTTTATTGGTTAATTTCTAAAGAACATGAGAAAGTAACTATTTATCTAAATCCAAATCAGATGTTACATAGCTTTACATAATGTAACTTGTGTGATACACACTGCAGTATGTGTCATATAGGTTACTGATACTTTTCATATACCGCTTTTTCCCCTAGATTTAGCAAGCGTTTGTTTTACCAGCTGTAGAGGTGTGGTGTGGAGAGCAACACGTGAAATGTTTTCACAAAATGAGTCACGTAATTTGAATTGAATATTGGGGGTCATTTCAAGTATTTGTTAGAGTCATATTCATAATGTTGGACATGCATAATCTAAACCAAAATGTGACCTACCTCATTTAAAAACAAAACTGGTAAAAACATTGTTCTAATTTTACCGGTTTGGCTGTAAAGAAATGAATTGAAGAAGATGACATTAGAATCCCTTCTATTAAACTGTTCAACTTTGCTACAAATAAAATGTTCACTTTCATTCAGAATTATTATTAATGAAATTCTCCTGATCACATCATGTTTGAGATTTGATCCCCATAATCATCTACTTTTTTCAAGATGTCCTGGCAATAATCCTTCTGATAAATTAGTCATTTACTTCATAGCTCTATGTGGGACCTCTTTGTGTACAAATTGGCATCTAAACTGCCTACAATACACAGTTACTACACATGGCAGCAATTATCTGTGGAGAACTTTGAGAAGTTTTCACTATTAAATGAAGACTGTTTATTTTTACAATATCAACTTACAATTATATAGCACCCTTCACGTGGGGTAGCGTCCCAGAGCACTTGACAGTCTCAGAGTCTGATGCCGTGTCTGGGGGAGTTTGAAGGTGACCATAAGAACAATCAAACAGGAAAGACGGGGTTTGAAAATGAGGAGGGAGGGGCAATGTGGAGAGATTGAGGGAGAGTTCCAGAGTTTTGGGGCGTAATGGCTGAAGGATGGCCACTAATGGTGGAGCGGAGGGGACGAGGGACAAACAGGAGGCCGGAGACAGCTGAGTGAAGGCAGTGGGGACAGGTAGGGAGCAAATCGGACAGGTAAGGAGGTGCGAGGGCATGAAGGGATTTGAAAATGAGTGAGAGGATCTTGAAATCAATCCATTTGGTAATTAGGGAGACAGTAGAGCCTGGCAAGGACTGGTGTTGTGATGATTTTTATTATTATAGAGGCCTGGGGCAGAGATTTAGTTTTTTATTGTAACATGGAGGCTTGCTTATAATGGCACAAATTTATTTGTTTGGGTGGGGGAGTGGGGGGCAGTCAGCGTCAATCAGTGTCAACTTTAAACATTCCCACGTCAGATGAAAGTGGGTCACCAATTTGACTCTAGACTTCCACTGCTGGACAGTGGAGCTGCAGCTTTTTTATTGTTTTATTGTTATTTACGAAAGCAATGATCCAGAAAACTAATGTGTGACCTGGCTTGGGAGTGCTGTGGAGGGGGGGGGGGGGGGAGAGGGAGAATGTTCCACCTATTACACATTCTCGTAATTCATATTCAGTATAAAAAATTGTGCCTTTATAAGGATATAAGGTGTAGTGTGGCCAGATGCAGAGTAAAATTGTTTTTACAATCATAATGTAAATTTATCGATTTGGGTTGACTGTCTGATTCTCATCATTAGCAGTGTAACCAGTCACTCTGCCTTGCCCCCTCCTTAGCCTCCTTCAAGTCCCGCCTCAAGACCCTCCTCTTCGACCATGCCATCGGCCGCCCCCCTTCTCCTCCACTCCCTTATCCCCCCCAAACCCAGCTCAGGTCTAAAATGCTGTAGTCTGTTCAACGCCTTGGGATGTCCTCTTGACATGAAAGGCGCTATACAAATGTAATCTTGTTGTTGTAAGGTTGAAAGAGGTCAGTATATTTGACATACAAGTCATAACACTTTGATAGGCATGGGGTTCAGTTCGGCATATTACAGTATGACTTGGAGGGGTATGGGCTTACAGCAGGGCAGTTGGTTTGATTGAACAGCTTGCTCTGAAAGTCAGTGCAGACATTTGTTTCAAAACAGTTGCAAGACATTATATCCATTTGACCGAAAAGCATCTCAGGATCAAAGCAGGAATTCAGGCAGCCTCAGTAACAAATCCTCAGACACACGACGCAAACCTAATCCTAAAAAAAGTGCGTACATTCATTCTAAACCAAGTGGCAACAGATCAACTATCTCCATGGATGAGGTGAGTAACTTACACAATGTTCGGCACAGTCTCGACATGAATATTGAGTTGAAGTCTTTTAGCTATTCTGACAGGTATTCCAGTCCTCTGTAATAACAAAGCGATAAGATAATCCAGTTGCTGTCATCTCTTTGTCCTGCACTCCCCCAGCCTCAAAGATATTCAAACATTCCTGTGAATTCCCACTCTTTTGTGTATGTAACCTGCTTCCTCCCCCCAGATCAGGCCCTCTTCAAGCCTGGTCTGGGACACTACCCTGCGCGAGGGGAACTATGTAAATGCAAGTTGTTGTTGTTGCTCCCCCAAAATTACAAAATGTACGTAAGTAGTATCATAATTTATGCATGGAATATCTACAGATTAATTATTTTCTAATTATTTTCAACACCCACCTGCAATTATCATTTACCATTGCATGGATGGTGTTAATTTAAGATGCAGAGAAGCAGTAAATCTCACATTAAAACTTTGGTAGCAATTGCAGGCAAATAGCCCAAACTACACAAAACGAATAGTTTTAGCAGCCACATGTACAATTCTTCCTTATGTGTTCTGAAGTTATCAATACTTGGTGTTGGAAGTAATTCTACTGCAGAACAGTTTGTACTTTTTAATCTGTGCGTCTCCCTCATATTATTGTTAGGCGTGCAAGTTTAAAAAAAATGCGAAGAGTCTAATGAGTATTATTTGTCAACCTACTAGACACAGGTTTAATTAAAAACCCATTGAAATGAAGATTACATTTTTGCATCAAAATTAATGACTGTTATTGCAAATGCAAATAACAGTGATGGCACATATTTATTGGTAAACTTAATCTTATTTACAAATACATAAATCAGGAAATTGATGAAAAGTATTTCCTGATGCATTGGAAAATATAAAGAACAAAGGTTCCAACGATTCAGTCAGCTGAAAGGATCTGGTTTCACTGAGTTTCTGTTACTTATTAACATGACCAAGTATAGATGTATTCAAGTAACAGCTACACTGGAAACTCTCAATTAAAGACAGTTGATTGACTCTTGTATTTTTCCCTTATTAGTAACGTGCACTTATTAGTGAGTTTGGGTTTTTGGTCACAGTTAGTTTGAAATGAAGAAAATCCAAGATTGTAAAAATGTGTCCATAAAGTGAGGTTGTACTGATTCTTCAATGGTAGGTTTCTAAGAGGTCATTTGTATAAAACAACACAGACTTTTCTTTTTTACTTACCGGCTCTATATCAAGAAAGGTCTGGTGAGCTTCCTTACTGGGGTTCAATCCATCTATGTCCTCTACCAGCTTCTGGTCCCCATTATAAAAATGAGGAGATGAAATGAAAATAGGAGCTCCTGTGGTACCAAATCAATAAAAGAAAGTTAAACACAAAATACCTCAGATGCTGGAAATATGAAAACAACATTTTTTTAAGAAAAAATAGCTGACGTTTAGAAGAAAGAAATGAATCAGATTCTTTTTTCAATGTCCACTCAGCAAGAATTTTATTTTGTCACTTATCAATGCCACAGATGTATCAGTTTGTGTCCAATTAACAACACGCTCACTGTCAATGCATGCATTAACTTTACCTTAAAGTCTGCAATGCAATAATGTGGCTTATTTTTAAATTATCTGGAAAGAAATGATGGAAAGCGGCCATTCAAAACTGCCAAAACCTGTATCCGCATAGATATTGACAACAAATGTAGCGATTATAATAATAACAATCCTTGCATTTGATATAGCGCCTTATCACATATTTGAGACGTCTCAAAGCGCTTCATAGAATATATTGTAAAGTGAATTGACTGTATATTTTGAGGAGCACAGCTATGTCACACAAACAGTGGGATTTAGTAACAAATTATTAGTTAATAAATCAATAATGCATCTGCTGTATTGACTAAATAAGAAATAGCTGATCAAACAGTTCACATCCATTGCAGCTTAAGAGCACTCAATTCCAGTTTCTGAATTTAACTAGAATAGAAATCCTGTGCAAAGTGACCTCAGCAGTGCTTCCTGAACATAGTGCAGGGAGTGATCTAATGGTCTTAGCCTTAAAACCATTGTCTTAGCATTTAAGATGATGCAGATAAATGATCTTAAGAGTGTTGTGGTAAGAAGTACAAGACTGTCTTTGCTTCACCTTGTTTGCAGATGCTGACATTCTGCACACCTCCTGGCTGGCAGTTCCCTGGTGGTGTGCAGAACCCTTTATTATCAGGATTTTCGGTGGCATTTGCAAAAATCTCTTTAGGAATAATAAATCGATAAGCACGGATCCCTTGAACTTCCAGCTCCTTTTCAAACACTGCGTACATAGATCTGTGTAAGAAGTAAAGTGAACGATTTAAATTAAACAGTTGTTTTTCTTTTTCTTTCCTGTTTCCCCAACCCACCCCAAGGCATTGACTCATGCTTGGATAAGGTCCTCAGGAATCAGGTGTCTGACACATTCTTTATACATGAGGTGAAGCATTGGTCAACCCTGCGCTCACATGCACACTATCTAGTGGGGGACACTGGGTAGTAATCATGGAAGGAAACCCTAACTATTATTTGCTATGACTAGCCTGAGAATGGATACTGAGGGCAATCATAAAGTTTTAACTATTAACTCAGGCACAAACTGAGGCTTTGTCCTCTCTCCAAATGGTACACCATTCCTTTCTTCAACAGAGGAGTCGAGAGGCAAGCAGTTTCTCCAAGCCTCTGTCAATCCACTCAATAACTGAACAACAGCTTACTTCCTTATCTTCTATGTCCCGCCCCCCCCACTCCCTTTAAAAACTGTTTCCTCATATCCCACTACTTGTTCCAAACTCAGTTTCATTTCTGTTGCAGTTCACAAACTCATCATTTGGGGGACAGATAGGATCAAATTTACATGCATCTATTCTACTGTGTGGAAACAATCTGTGGTTTACCCTGTAATTATTGAATTGGTTACATAAGCTTAGAGAAGCCAGACAGCCTGTGGTCTGTGAATTAACTGTTTCATCCACCTGACAAACCCATTTGCAATTTTGTACAAGTACAGCAGGTGCCTTCTGAATACAATTTGGTCAATCAATCCATAACTGTTTGTGGGACATCACTGTGTGCAATTGGCCAATGCATTTTGTCCCCAAATATACAGCCAATTCACTTTACAGTATATTCTGTGAAGTACTTTGAGATGTCTCGAAGACGTGACAAGGCACAATATCAAATGCAAGGATTGTTATTATTAATTTAACACCATCTAAACTTAAACTGCATTATAGCATTTTTACAAGTCACAGGAATGAATGTAGGAAACAGAGGATAATTCAAAGAGAGATGTTCTGCTCAATCATTAGGCCTTTCAATAAGCTCATTGCATAACAATAGTTTAAGCTGAAGCATTTGCTTGTTTCCATTGAGAAAACTAAGTGAAGTGTCAAGGTCATCAGTGGAGTACCAAGCTTGAAAGATAGCAGAGAAAAACGTTTTTAAAAAGCCTGTACGTTTTAGGGGGATTGGAAACCTGAGGAGTGTAAGAGTTTCACAATTTTGAATTCTTGGAAAAGAAGTAGTTAGATTAGGAAATAGTGCATTGAATTTCATTCACCAATGGAAAGAACAGTTGGGGAGGAATTTCATCGTTGTCTACAACTACTATGTAGCATTTCATAGCACTCAGAATTTGTTGAATTGACAAACTAAATCCATACCCAGGTGGATAAATGCCCCCACCCTGCCGACTCCACTATCAGTGGTTGGGCCATCAACCTTTCTACCCCTACCCTCTGGAACTCCATCCCGTGCCCCTCCGCCTCGCCCCCTCCCTTGCCTCCTTCAAGGCCAGTTTCAAGACCTTCTGTTGTGATCATGTCTTCAATCATCTTTCCTCCTCTACCCCCACTTGCTATCCACTTCTCGTTGATCCCAATCTGCAACTTGGGTGCAAACCCCTTAATGTTCAGCACCTTGGCATGTCCTCCTGACATGAAAGGCACTATAGAAATGCAATTTCTTGTTGTTGGCAATGGATTTGAAGCTTGAGAGGAAACAAGAGTGGAAGTTTGGGGAGGCAAAAGCCATAGTGATAGTAATAACCAAAAAAGGGAAGATGTGAAAAAGTACAATGAAGAAATAATGGAAACTAGAGGTGTAGAAAGAATCCCTATTAGATTTACCTTATAGCCTATAAGCCATAACACAACTAAATGCTCCATCTGAACTTTCACCAGAGTTCAGCGGCAGTGCTTTCTGACTAGTACCATTTTAAGTACCAGTGGCCAGCTTAATATTTATGGTAAGATGTGATATTTTGCGCTTATTTCCTATAATGTTAAATTCAATTATCCAATCTCGCTGAACTGAGTGGAGTCAAGATACTTCCTTGCAGCAAAAAGTGAATGAAAAGACAAAGTGAAGTAGCAAGGTACTATCGCATACCTCCTTAGAGATAACCATTGCAAATGGCAGTTAGCATTTGGTGGGGTGGGGGGGAGTGATACAGTGACTTAAAGGGAATAAGAGACAAAATAATCAAAGTAAGACTAAATGGGTCTGTTACAATTTACTGAAAAGATTTAATTTCTTCAACAGGACAAGCTATCCTAGATTACTGCATTGAATAAGATAACTTTTGTACAGGATAGATTATAAACTACAATTCATATGTTTCCTACTGCCATGTGAAATTACCTGCAAATATCAGATGTAAATAAATAGAGAATTTTGCTTTTGCTCAGCAGTGGGTGGAAGGATCCTCCATCTGTCCCATTTATCATATTACATGTATCTGATGTCCACCAGTTTAGGGATCTATCCAACGGAGAACATTGATCATGGTTACAATTATTGAATCAATACATTACAAATCACATTTGTATAGGGCCTTTCACATCAGGAGGAGGTGCCAAGGCGCAGGATAGTCAGGTATTTGGACCCCAGCTGGGGGTCGGGATTGGGGAGGGTGAGGGCAGGGAGGGTAGGAGGGCGGCTGAAGGCTCGTTCGAAGAAGAAGGTTTTGAGACACTGCTTGAAAGAGGCAAAGGAGGGAGCAAAGCAAAGGAAAGTGGGATGGAATTCCATAGGTTGGGGGCAGAAAGGCTGAAGGCTCTGCCACCGATAGTGGAGCAGGCCGGGGTGGGGGTGGCCAGAGCCTGCTGAGCGGAGGAACGGACAGGTTGATATGAGGTCAGCAGGTCGCAGAGGTAGGGAGGGGGCAAGGCTGTGGAGGGCCTTGATATGGGATAGAAACAACAGTTGAGGGTCAAACAAGGTTCCGGACTGGCTCAGAGAGGTGGAGTTTGATTCCTTGGATGGTGACGCTGTCAGTGCCTGAGGTGTGGAGGCACTGACGGAGAGCCTCAGTCTTGTTGACGTTCAGCTGTAGAAAGTTAGCTCTCATCCAGGCCTTGATGTCTGACAGACATTCTGTCAGGACAACAGTGGTCCTGGAGTTGAGGGTGGAGGCAGAGAGATAGAGTTGGATGTCATCTGCATACATATGGCAGTTGACCCCATGTCTCCAGATGATATAGATAAGTATAGTTATTTAATATAAGTATAGTTAAATATCTATACTTATAAATAAGTATAGATATTTAAGACGAGGGAAAAATATAAAGCAACATTAATCTTCCTGTTATTAAATACTCAGCACTACATTCAACATTGCTCCAACTGCAAATGCAAACTAAACCCCAAGTGTAGACCTGTTGGCAGAATATTGCTTTCAACTTTGCCAATAGGAGAGAAACTTTCCCAAAGTGGGGGGTATTACTCTGGGCTTGGTTTCTTGAGTCAGATGTAACAGGCAGAGCAGTAGCTTTGAATTAACTGTGCATCATCACAGCAAGACATGTCTCAATGCTGCCATTTATATTTTTACTGTATGAGCAGTGAAGACCCTTTACCAGTAATTACATTAAACGTCTTCAGAGTGCATATAACTGGGCCTCCACCAGTGCTGATCACCAGTGTGCACATATGTTGCTTGAGGCCACAATGCTCCACTTGTGTGTCAACGTGCTCACCCTGATGCCTTGAAGTATGCAAGAAAATGGAACTTGTCTTGTAAATTTGGCAACCATGACAGTGTAAATGTATAATACTGTAGTATGAGCTTACTGTGAAACTGTCAATATTAGATCATGTTACCAATGTTGTAAATTTACTGACTTATGGAAACTATAGACTCACTGAATCCCTAGATCAGTAAGTATTCTGGTCAATAAAGAATTACCCCTCCAGTGTGTGCATGATCAGCATTACCTGGCTGGCAGAACTCTTAGGTATTGAAAAATATAATTTTCTCCAGGAAATGAAACTCATGTTGCAAAGCAAGTATACTCAGTGTCAGCCTGCCTCAGTTGGTAGCACTCTTGCCTCTGAGTTAGAGATGTTGTAGGTTCAAGCCCTGCATTGGCACTTTGAACCGACATCGTGTAGGGCAGATGTCACACTCGTGGAGTAGTGGCCAATACTCGTTGGTCATTTCACATCTGACAAGCATAGGGTTCAGGCCCTCACTAAGTATCTAACAGGTAGCAGGAAATTACTGCAAGCCTCCCAATAAATTAGCATCAATATTCATCAGTGCAGATGTCTGAATAGTTCAGAAAAGTTACTTACTTCTGTCCTTTCCATAATATTATTTTGGTAAATTTCATGTAATCATTTTTGCCAGTGTTGAATAAATACTCTCCATCACTTGTTCCATTCACCTGAAAATAGAAAAAAAAACCTGTTAAAGCTTTTTTTTTGCAAAAACCCTGAGATAAAGGGCCAAGGACACAGTCCAGGACATCGTCAAAGTCAAGTCAATAAGCAGTAGATAGGCAATACCCAAATTGGTTTTTAAAATCCTGTAGAAGAACATTCAGAGAGGCAAGAAATTACAGCCGTGAGACCCTGGAAAATAATGAGTAAATAACAGCAATATATTGAGGATGAAGGAAAGGTGTGTAAGACATTATACTTGGAACTTAGAAAAAACAACAGAGCAATAACCACCACCACCACCACAACAAGAAAAACAGCAATAAATTACATTTGTATAACGACTTTCACGTCAGGAGGATGTCCCAACCCACAGTAATATTAATAAAATAAAAGAGTCTGCTTAGATATGTGAACAGTATTTAGGTCTTGAACAAATTACATTTCAGTGTAGCCTAGACTGAAGGATGGAGGCAATGCTCTCACACATTTAATGCTAAGTTGTGCTATAAAGGAGTAAGCTCCTGGGGAGTTCCTGATACCCACTGAGCAAGAGCTCAGACCTGCACAAATCTTTTCTTTCTATGGTATTTTGTTTGTGAATGTCAACTTTCTATTTTTGTTGCTCTCTGTTATCTGAAAAGAGAAACCTGCTGAGATTGAAAATTACCCTGCAGGAATCAACTTCACAATCTTAACTCTGAACAGGCAGACTCCAGAGTCCCACAAACCTTCACAGAGTATTTTGAAATATTTCTGTGGATATCAACTTCAAATATACACTGACATAGAATCACCTAATAGCCCACAGTCCACCCAAGGCTGCACTACACCAGGCTATACTATAATGGGATTCTCCTTTAACTGAGACTACTTAAATTCTCTTTCACATAAAAAATGCAATTCTGCGCACATTACTCACTCCGTAAAAAAGTCCAAATCGGCTGTGTGGGATAATGCTTGGGAAGAATTTGTGGCCAAGCTTCAGCAATGGATCCTCATAACCCCATAGTAATTCATCCACAGTGCGAGTCTGAAAGAGCATCTCACTCTTTAAGATAGAGATCAATGATGCAATGACATGTTCAGATGGTCCAGTGTACTTTAGCATTTGTAGTAGAGTCTGGAAAAAGAAATGAGTTAAGCTGTCAGAATTCTGCTCACAAACACACAGCACAAAAAACTTACAGAATTCATCTCAGATACAATGTAGTTCAATAAACCTTTATACGGTGCATTCACATTGGGAACATGTCCCAAAACTTTAAGATGCCACATCCAACAAATTTGAAAACAATGTAACAAATTTGAAAACAATGCTATGAAAACAAAATGTTTAAAATCAATAACAAGGCAAAGACTATTCTGTTCGTATCAGTAAATATGAGTCTAGGATTAGAAAGGTCACACGGACTGCACTTCAGTGTAGATTCACAACTTTATCCCTTCCCTACCTGATACGAAGGAAGTGACGTCAGCAGTGACACAACGACCCAGAAAGTTGTCATTTTTACATGCTTTATTTTAATGCAGGGTCTAAGTTTCCAGATCCAGACCACCATGTTATAACAGGGTCATCTTGTATTCAGATAACTTCTTCTATGTACCTGGTTCTTTCTTGAAGGTGTAAATCAACACAGCTTCAATTATTTTTTCTGTGTGACTTTGCAACACAAATAGTGCCTAGAGACATTCTGAAAATATGGCTACAAATTGCACTGCATTTCATAAGTTGAACAACACAGTACAAATTTACATTTATATATTGTCTTTCACGTCGGGAAGACTCCCCAAGTTAAACCGTACAGAGTCATGAAATAAACCTATAAAAATGACCAGTGCTTTTGTCCTGCCCATTCTCATCTTATTGCTTTGCCAAATTACCTACATGTAATATTAACATGTTAATATTCCATATGAAAAATGTCAAATATAGTTTAAGTATCTTACTTACAACAAAAGGGATGTTGATTGTTGTAATCCTGTCTTTTTTGGGGTCTCCTACTGACATTGTCAGGTCAAGTATATAGGTCCTGGATGTCGAAGCTGATATAGTTGCATTTTCAAACAATGAAATATTAACCCTGGGTCTGAGCTCTCTGTTTGCAATGAGATCAATTGAGGTGTATTAATATTAATATTTCTGATGCCAGAAATGGTAAAAACTGAGAATACAAGGAGAATATCACAACCAGTCAATGTTTTCCACTCATAGTCAAAAATGGTAGCAGTAACAGATCCACCAAACACATCTGAAAACCTTTTGTTCAAGAATATCTTTGTGATGCTCAATTGCTAAAGCCATTGCCCAGTATTAAACTGAACCATACCGACAAGAAGGTCTAGGGTTTGATCCCTGTATATGGTGAGGAGTAGGACATTGGAACATAACAAATGGCTTAGCTCCCTATAGTAGGGTGGAGAGAAAAAATAGTCAGGGCTTCCGCTCCTGATCATTGTCCAAAGACTCCTGCTAGAAACCTCACGTGCATTATCATCAGATGAGAATAGGATCAAGCTTGCCTGTCAGGCTGACACTTCCCCTTCCACTAGGTAAATGATGATATTCACAGTCTAGACTCACACAAAGAACGGTGATACACCAATTGAACAACAACTAGTTCTAGTGGATCAACAATTAGAATTAGTGGAACAACAACCAAACTTGTGGAATGACAGTTGACGCTTTAAAGAACTCATGTCACTATTCAAAAAGAGTAGGAAGTTTCTGGGGTATTACTGTCCACAAATTAGCTGCCTGGTTTGCCTACAAATATGCAATCACTGCCCTTAATAGCAAATATTTTGAGATATTTGACACAAGGCACTATATCAGAAGCAAGGATTATATTGTTATTATATTTGATCATTACCAAATTGCATGCAGTGTGTGTGATATAGAAATCATTACAAATGGAATTTAGTGAACTGTGAAATAAATGTCATAACTAGACATTGGGCATTAAGTTTGAAAGATACCAACAGAAAATCACATCTGTTCACCTATGAAGAAAAAAATGTTTTTCCAAAACAGCCAGAAATACAGCCCTGGATTTTTAAAAAATCATAGTCATATCTACCTTAAAATTATTCAAAAGACACATTAATTATATTAAGTATATTGAAATGAAATATTGGCCTATACTTAGGAATAGATTAAATTGACAGGTAATGAAATTATAGTCAAATAACATTAGAAATGCAGTCTTTACTTGTATGTGTACGGTCCAATTTGTCTCACATAGGGTCTTTCACCCTGAAGTACTTCTAGTCGGTTTTCAATGTGGAAAAAAAAGAACTGAATGTACACTGGAATGGGCGGTTCCTTCCAGTTCTGATAAACCTCATCGGGTTTTGAAAACTTTAGCACCATTTGCTGCAAAGAAAAGTTGGACACTTTTAAACAAAATTACAATTTCCTACAAAGTTGGAAAGAAAAACGATCTCCCATTTTTACACATTCTTTGTAGGTTCCATACACAAAGGTCAAAACTCCATGCATAGAGTGTGTGTATTACCAAAAGTCATTTAATTTGGGGAGTTCATATGCACGGTGTGCATAGTTATACATACCAAATTTCTCTGAACGTTTTGTTTCACTAATTTCGCGACTAACACCAAATCAATCAACTCCCCGTAGATAAGCCATGAGCCGGATGCAACATTTGTTCATATACCAAAGGTATATAACAAAGGTTCATATACCAAAGGTCCATCATTTTGACCACTACTGAGCAGTGCACATCTATGGCTGACAAGAAGCAGTATACACATTAGTTTTGGCGATAGGGAGATGAGGCACTGAGCTGCCTGCAAACACAAGCGTTGAGGAGTTTTCCTAGAGTTCATCATTTGGGGAAGCAAGGGTGGTACGAAATTGCAGAACTATGAAACTTAGAAAAATGCCTACAGGCACTCAAGATGTACAGTTTGCCTACAGAATACTTAGAATTCTGTGAAGTACTTTGAGACATTCTCCCAATGTGAGAAATGCCATATCAAAGGCAAAGATTTATTTCCTATTAGTAAAACCCCCAAGATCTTGGGCACATGAAATCCCATCCCTAATCACTTCTTCTCTGAGAAAGAGTTGGCAGTTGACAGGTGCCACAAGCAGTTTATGAGGTATTTGCATCAGTCCGCAATAGTCACAGAGGACACGTTTCGGACTCCCTTTTGAAACAGAATTTCTGTTGTTATTTTACAGTAACAGCTCGGGATGGCAGCAAACAATGTTATGGTCTGTAGCACTTTTTAAATAATAATAAATAATAATCTTTGGGTTTGATATAGCACATTTCAATTTGGGAGGATGTCTCAAAGTGTTTCACAGGGTTCACTGTAAAGTTTAATGACTGTGTATTTGCAAGCAACTGTAACAGTCAACTTGCACACAGCAATGTCCCACAAAGATGAAATGAGTGACTATTTTTTTCTGGAGGATTGTTGGCCAGGACATGAGGAGAAACTCCCTTCTCTTTCCAAATAGTACCATGGGATCTTTAATGTCTGTCTGAACAAGCAGACTGGAACTTGGTTTAACGTCTCATCCAAAGGTTGGCACCTCCAGCAAAGCAGCACGCCCTAGCACTGTATTGAAGTCTCAGCCTAGACTATGAGATTCCAAGTCCTGACATGGGGCCGAAACCCACCAACTTCTGATTCAAATGCAAGAGTGCAGCCAACTGAACCAGGCTGACATATTCTGATCATGTGGCAAAAAGGCTGAGTCATTCCTAATCCTCACAATGAGGAAGAATGTTGAGAGTTTGTGTCTCGGTGGATATAATAATATATCGTATGGTATAGCACCTTTCACATCAGAAGCATGTCCTAAGGTGCTTCACAGCTATAATGTAAAATTAGTCACTGTGTGTTTTGTGCAGCCAATTTGCGTGCAACAATGAGGGCAATTATTATGAATCTCCTGAGCAATCAGTGCACATCATTTGAGTGCACTGGACAAATACATTTTAAATAATTCTACATTTTAAATATTGTTCTCCCCTTCACCATGAAAAATCCATTCTACGTAAATACATACAATATAACAACAACTTGCATTTATATAATCATAATAATCTTTGCAATTGATATAGCTTTTTATCACGTCTTTGAAACGACTCAAAGCGCTTCACAGAATATATTGTAAAGTGAATTGATTGTATATTTTGTGGCAAAATGCAGCAGTCAATTGCGCACAGCAGTGTCCCACAGACAGTCGTGGATTGAGTGACCAAATTATTATTATTATTTATTTTTTTGGAAGGGATTATTACCCCAGGAATAGCAATCCACCAATCGACTAACAACCGTGTCCCTATTTACTGCTAGGCGAACAGAAGCATGTGGAGTACGGAAACTTGTGCAATGTTAGCCCTGCCAGGAATCGAACCAAGGTCCTCTCCCTTGCGAAGCGAGCGCTCTAACCACTAAGCTACAGGAACACCCTTCAAGCAGGGCAGCGTCTCGGAGCTCTTAGAAAAATACCCATTAACACAAACAATATTTTTAACAAAAGCAACATCTAGTATTTACAAAGAAAAACATCAAAGTAATGCTGTTTCTTACCTCTTTGATCTGGTCATCAACTAGCTTCTTAAAAAGATCTTTAACAATTGACACCACAAATACGATGAAGCAGCATAAACCAAGCACACCAACCAATTTGACTTTACATTGTAGATTCATCATAACTGCCTCAAAGATAACTAATAAAAGAACCCAATGAAAATGAGCAAATGACTCTTTTTTTTCCCCCCCAGATTGATTTGTTTGCTTGAAACTCTTTGAAAATTAAAATCTCCCTGAGATCCAATCTTAAATTCTGAGGAATTCCTGTTACCGAAGGAGGTTGTACTGAACACAATGTACTGCTGCAAAATGCTGTATCTGCCGCTGACTGATGTTGGTCAGGCGGACCAAAGTTCTAACTATCACATGCAGATAGACGTAACAGTCAAGAGAACACGCACAGACACACGCAATGAACCAACTTCCTCATTTCTCATGTAACCATTTGTAAACTGACTATTTGCTTACATCTCTATTTTGAGTTGGGGGAGGGGAGAGAACAGCACGGCAGTGTTCCTCCTTTGAAAGGGTCCCAAATGCCCACAGTCGTTTTGCCGGCATGTTGGAATGATAGGGTGTGGGAGGGAGAGAGTAAAAGAACAGCATGGAAAAGAAATATGCCATTTGCAAAGTACTGGTGTGACCGCATTTGGAATACTGTGTGCAGTTCTGTCACTGCAATATAAAAAGGATATTGTAGCGATTGAGAGGATACAGAGGAGGGCAACCAAAATGATTGAGGGGATGGAGGGACTGGACACCGGGAAGCAATTAGATAAACTGGGTATGTTTACACTGGAGAAGAGAAGATTGAGGGGCGAAATGATTACGGGCTTTACGATTCTGAAGGAACTTCATAATGTAGACCATGACAAGCTGCTTTATCTTCTACTCAACAGTAGAACCACATGGCCTATGACTGAAGGGGGTTAAGTTCAGAACAAATCTGCGGAAACACTATTTCAGTGAGTGAGTTGTAAACTTATGGAACAGGCTCCCTAGGGAGACAGTGGGAATCAGAAAATGTCATCTGTTTCAAGAACAAATTAGATATATTTCTGCTTGAAAATAATATCTCAGGATATAGTTTGGGAAATGACATGTCAAGCGCTTGCCAGAATGGTGGAACGTGAACTGGATGAACATAACATAACATGTAGGAGCAGGTGTAGGCCATTCGGCCCTTCGAACCTACCCGCCATTCAATCATGGCTGATCTTCTAATCTAACGCCACCTAATAACCCGATTCTGCCTTATCCCCATATCCCTTAATCCCTTTTGCAATAAGAAATCTATCTATCTCAGTCTTGAATATGTTCAAGGACTGACCATCAACAGCCCTTTGGGGTAGTGAGTTCCATACATTCACCACCCTTTGAGTGAAGAAGTTCTTCCTCAACTCAGTGCGAAAGGGCTGGCCTCTGATTTTAAGGTTGTGACCCCTGGTTTTAGTTTCTCCAACCAGGGGAAACAATCTCCCACTATCTACTCTATCATGCCCTTTGATGATCTTATAGGTTTCTATAAGATCCCCTCTAATTCTTCTATATTCTAGAGAATATAGGCCCAAATTGGTCAGCCTATCCTCGTAACTCATCCCCTTCATCCCTGGTACTAACCTCGTAAATCTACGCTGCACCCCCTCCAAGGAAAGTACATCCTTCCTTAAATAAGGAGACTGCACACAGTATTCCAGGTGTGGTCTCACCAGGGCCCTATACAGTTGCAGCAAGACTTCCCTACTCTTACACTCTAATCCTTTCATAATGAATGCTAACATACCGTTCGCCTTCCTAATTGCTGCTGCACCTGCAGACTAACTTTCTGTGATTGGTGTACAAGGACACCCAAGTCCCTCTGGACGCTAACACATTCCAATCTCTCCCCTTCTAAAAAATAACCCGCTCTACTGTTTTTGCTACCTAGGTGGATGACTTCACACTTCCCTACATTATACTTCATCTGCCACCTACCTGCCCAATCACCTAACCTATCTATGTCTCGCTGCATTTTTTTAATGTTGTCCTCTGTGTTGACGCTTCCTCCTAGTTTTGTGTCATCCGCGAATTTAGATATATTAGCTTCGATGTCCTCATCTAGATCGTTGACGTAGATAGTAAATAGCTCAGGCCCAAGGATTGATCCTTGTGGCACTCCACTAGTCACATCCCACCAATCTGAAAAGGACCCGTTTATCGCTACTCTTTGTTTCCTACCCGTTAACCATTCCCCAATCCACATTAATATGCTCCCCCCAATTCCATGGGCCCTTATCTTTGGACTAACCTTTTATGCAGCACCTTATCGAATGCCTTCTGGAAGTCCAAATAGACCACATCCACTGATTCACCCTTATCTAGTTTACTTGAAATATCCTCAAAAAATTCTATGAAATTTGTCAAACATGACTTTCCTTTTGTAAAACCACGTTAACGTGGCCTAATTATATTGTGCTCCTCTAAATACTGCACTACTACCAATGATTCTAAAATGTTTCCTTCTTTCGCTTAGCAAATTCTTATGTTCTTATGTACTGGCAGACGCCTGGTGCATATAACCCATTCAGTCACCCAGCAGGAAAGTTGCAGAGAATGAAAGAGAACTGCAGAAAATAGCATATCTTGTAGCAGTTATTCAGTGTAATTCACACAGTGACAAGTTTGGAGATATTTTATTCAGTGACTTGTGCAATTCACACTATATCATTTAGTTAGGTGGATATGTGAATCGGCTCCAAGCATAGTCTTGCCTTTCTTGAAATTCTGATAAAGAAAGAATTACGTGAATTCTAAAATTGAATAAATCTTTCCTGATAAAACAAATTCTAACCAATAATCGCACAAAATTGTTGGATCGCCTGCTTCTAGAACAAGTTCACTTATTGGATAAATATATCAAAAGGCTTCAACCATGTATCTTCTGTTGATACTTTGAAAGTATCTACTTTGATTTGACAAAATGTTTTATCTATTGTATCTCAAAACAGCAGCTAAGACTGTGAAAAAGTGTCACCTTGTGCTGTGTAATGAAACTACAGTCTCAATTTATGACTGGAAGCCCAGAACAAACAATGGATGTGTAAAAGGGCCGCAACTCATGTAATTTTACCTGTAGGCATGACTTCAATTCTAGCTTAAAATCGTATATTTTAAAAAACATCGGAGCCACTAAATCTAGTTTTGTTTGCTGTCTATCTGTCGCTGACTCCACCACGGCTGTTTGTGGAACATTGCCGTGGGCACACAGGCCGCCGCCTTTGCCGACAGAATGCACACGGTCGCAGCGCGTTGCAGTTTCTCCCGCGAAGCACCTTGAGACAAAATCCGACGCCGTGATAAGGCGCTGTATCAAACGCGAGGATTATTATTGTTTTCGCTTGTCGTCGAACGACTCGGTCCTTCCAACTCTGCATCTCCCCCTCCTGGAGCTTCACCCCCCAGCAGGTCCTGGTAGATGCAAACACTGACAATAATAATGCAATACTACAGATTGCCATCTTTGGGAAGATCGGAAGCGGTACAGATATAGGGATGAATACGTGCGTGGCTCTGGCTGCTCTATTCCTGTCTCTCTCTCTGTGTGTGTGTGTGTGTGTGTGAGTAAGAGCTGCAGAGAGAGGTATGTCCTGTCCAGGACCCATCGGTTCACTTGAGTCTCCATTGCTTTGGCTGCTGTTAGTGCTGCGCTGACAGTGAGAGCAGTGGAGGGAGGGAGGGGTTGGGGGGAGGGAGGGGTTGGGGAGAGGGGAGGGGTTGGGGAGGGGAGTTGGGGGGGAGGGGGGGGAGGGTTGGGGGGAGGGAGGGGGGGTTGAGGAGGGGGGGGAGGGGTTGGGGGAGGGGAGGGGGGGAGGGGTTGGGGGGGGTGAGGGGAGGGGTTGGGGGGGAGGGAGGGTTGGGGGGGAGGAGGGGTTGGGGGGGGGGGAGGGGTTGGGGGGGAGGGGAGGGGTTGGGGGGGAGGGGAGGGGGTGCAGCTCGGGGTCTGGCTGCTCCCATGTGAGGCTGGAAAGCAACTGAGTGAATAAGGAATCGGCGTTTATGTCTCCGGAACCCGACTGCACAACGCGCTGCGGAACGCAAACGCGCAGTGTTGCCGCAAACCGCAGCAACGTCAGAGGCAGTGAGTGCCGGAGCGGCGAGGACCCGCCGCAGTCCCGCTCCCACTGCAAAGCCTCGGGGGGGAGTTCCTCTCTTTCGCTCGTGGTTTGGGCTTTTACTTGTTGCTCGTTTGTTTGCGGAGTGACGGCTCTCTGACTGCGGAGACTGCAGTAAGTGGTGGGGGTGGGATTTCTGCTTTTGCTAACATGGACATGTTATTGTTAGCGGGTGGGGGTGGGGGTGAGTTGTTGACTCGTGTGTGTGTGTGTGTGTGTGTGAGAGAGAGAGAGAGAGAGAGTGTGTGGGGAGGGCTCTTTGCTGCAACACACTTACTTACAGCATCCGCTCCGCATAATGGCTGCGGGATCTCACTCAAGTCCATTGACTCCGCAAACTGGTGTTTGCAAACGGTGTGTGTGTGTGTTGGGGGAGGTGGGGGGGGGGGGGGGGTGCGTTTTGTTGGCTGGATAAAAGCAACGTGTGTGTAACATTTGATCAGGTTATTTACTACCTATTTATTTATGTATGTTTTTTTATGCATTTGTTTGTGTCTGCATTTGTTTGTGTCTGCATTTGTTTGTGTATGCATTTGTTTGTGTATGCATTTGTTTGTGCATGCATTTGTTTGTGTATGCATTTGTTTGTGCATGCATTTGTTTGTGCATGCATTTGTTTGTGTATGCATTTGTTTGTGTATGCATTTGTTTGTGTATGCATTTGTTTGTGCATGCATTTGTTTGTGCATGCATTTGTTTGTGTATGCATTTGTTTGTGCATGCATTTGTTTGTGTATGCATTTGTTTGTCTATGCATTTATTTATGTATGCATTTATTTTGTGTATGTATGCCTGTATTTATTTATTTATGTGTGCATTTTGACAGCTGAGCAATGACAGCCTGATCACAAGCGTCAGCTGCCCGAGTCAGTGGAAACTTTTGACTGCTGCTGGTCTGGGATCTCAATGAGCGGCTTCTCCATTCCGAACATAAACCAGATCCGATTAAAGCTATGAGGAGCAGAAGCAATTCCGGTGTTAGGTTAGATGGCTACGCCAATCTTGTGCAGAGAACAATTCTATGCCACCAGGTGGGTATTTCTCTTTGCTATTTACATTTGCGCTCAATTTTGCAGCCGCTGCGGTACGACTTTCGGCCGATCAGGGTCCGACATACATAATAGGGGCTTTGTTTCATTTGATCTTGGTCAGAGAGTCGTGTTCAGGGATGTGGAAAGGTTAAACCACTCTCTTCCGTGTACTGAGGACCCAGCTGTACATTTGCAACTTGTATTTTCTACGCCTTTTGATTCAGATTTCCAGCATTTGGAAGTTTATTTCTGACTTGTGGCATCTGATGTTTATTTCCCAGGCCCTAAACAGTTTGCAGTGTAAAGGGATACAGAATTGCCAATGTTGCTCAAAATGTAGAGAGTTGGCTCCAAATAAGGAACTAAAATTGACTTTATTTCCACCTCTAACTTCAGGCGTTTCCGCAAAATATTTATTAAAAAATATATAAAAAAATAAACTGTGCTAACGGTCTAGATTGGTGCGAATCAGTAGCTGAGAATTATTTTGGTTACTCACTTAAATGTAAAAAGTTAAAATAAGTTTGCACTTCCTCCTACAACTTCCCCGGTTGTTCACTCCAACTCAAGGAGACAATCAGGAACCTCTGTGTTTTGTTCATAGAAACATTGGAGAACAGCAACATGAGGTTGTCATTTCAACCTATCGAGCCTGCTCCATCAGTTTATTAGATCTTGTCAGATATTTTAACTAACTCTTGTATTTATGGTGCTATATAAGTGCAACAATTTACAGATTTAAAAAAATAACTTTCATTGATATTATGCATGTGGAGATTTGCAACAAATATGAGTGAGACTCGACAAAGTTTGGCAAGTAGGTTGGCGTATGTTTTTGACGATGAAAACACCTTTCTGAATAGCATCACAATAAAGATGTCTTCAATAACAGAGATGAGGGACAATGACTTATGTGCTGCAGGAGCTGGGCACTGTGAGTGGAAGAGGGGTGGAAGAGGAGGGATGTTGTCATTAGAACGTTTCAGACTAGGGCTGAGTAAGGGAGATGGTAAGGTCAAGTGCATCTGTTCCAGTTTTTCCTTGATCACCATTGTGGAACAGAGAGTGTATCTACAGATTATTACATCACCATCTCAATTTCACCCTGGCACCTGTTGGGTTGTAGCTGCCAATATGTTTTGCAGAGTTTAGAATTGAGTTTACTAAAACTGATTTCAAATACCACACAATTTTCCCTCCATTCACCACACCTTAGAGCACAGCGTATGTGTGTGCTGTGGATTGCAGATGAAGATCACGCAATTTATGCCAAATATGTTATAGTTATGTCGTGGAGAATCTGTGACTGTCCACTGCCTCTCAGTAATTTTGTCGGAGACAATGGTTCACATGAGTTGCATTCCTATTATGCTTAACCTGTATTCAGAGGAATGTGATATTGATCTGAAAATATCTGTGTTCCTGTTCAGTGCAGACACAGGGATGTATGCCAAGGAAAGAGAGAATGCAGAAGACCAGACTAGTAAAATTATCAGAACGTAATGCACAAGGGATTAAAATTCTGGTACCGAAGCAGATATTAGAATGATATATCTATTTGGGAGAACAGACACGTGCTAGGGGCTTGGAATTGGCTGCACACTCAACCTCACTAAGCCAGTCAGGAACCTGGGTATCTTGTTTGACCCTGAACTGTCCTTTCTTCCCCACATCCGTGCCATGACCGGCACTGCCTACCACCACCTCCGCAATATTGCCAGACTCCGCCACTGCCTCACCCCTCAGGCTACCGAAACCCTCACCCACGCATTCGTCACATCAAGGCTTGATTACGGTAACTCCCTCCTCATCGGCCTTTCCAACACTTCCCTTCACAACCTGCAGATCATCCAAAACTCTGCAGCTCGTGTACTCTCGTGCACCGGGCTCCGTGACCCCATCACTCCCACCCTCGCCCGACTCCACTGGCTCCCCATCCCCCAAAGGATCGAGTTCAAGATCCTCGTCCTCACCTTTAAAGCCATCCATGGCCTTACCCCCTCCTACCTCGCTGATCTGATCTGCTACCAACCTGCCCACTCCCTCAGTTCAGTGGGCTCCAGCCTGCACCATGTCTCCTGCCCAACCCACCCTACCATCAGTGGCCGGGCTTTCAGCCTCTCTGCCCCCACACACTGGAACTCCATCCCACGGTCCCTTCGCTTTGCTTCCTCTCTTGCCTCCTTCAAGCCGGTCTCAAGACCCTTCTCTACGATCATGCCTTTGGTCACCCTCCCACTTCTCTGCCTTCCCTCACCCCTACACCACCCCTCCCCCATGCTCAGACCCGACACCTGACTGTTCAGTGCTTTGGGACGTCCTCCCGACGTGAAAGGCGCTCTATAAATGTCAGTTTGTTGTTGTTGTTGATCAAGCAATGCCTATAGTGTGTTTAAGAGTGTTTGAAAGTAATAAAATAAATATAATTAGGTGCAGGATAATTTTGCAGTAATTGTCAAAAAGGATGTGAAGCTAATGAAATGGAAATATTTTCTCCCTGTGGATGTTGTTGGTAGATTTGAAATTTAACCCCTTTGTTGTTCTACCCTCCTACCATTAAATTATCGAGACTGCACTATAGTACCATGTGATCTTTAATGTTTTCCTGAAGAGGCATAGAGTACCTCAGTTCAATGTCTGATCTGAAGGATAGCAGAATGTGCTCCTTTGAGTGCATTGTAGTGTCAGCCTACATTATGAGCTTGAAGTCCTGGCTTGGGAGTCAAACCCACAACATTCTGACAGAGGCAAGAGTGGCAGCATCTAAACCAGCCTGGTACTTGTGCATCTAGAATCCACTGAATTGTTTTTGGTTTCTGTAAATCGATGAATTCAGTAGACCCAGGCTGCTTAGCAATGATGCCCAAATGAAACAGCACAACATAGCTGTGCAAGTAGTAATAAAAAGTGTAGGCTAATTCCAAAACCAAGCACTGAATGTGCACAAAATGTAAAATCTGACTGACCGTGTGTATTGCTTTGTGAAAAACAGGCACTTTTGTACATTGCTCAGGACAACAATGCAGTGCTCAAGGCCCTTTTTCCTTCATTTGGAGTTCACCAACTTATCAACCTTTCCAATTGATATTTTCATTTATCTTTCAGAACCCAGTCACGGGATTGCTGCCGGCAAGCACAGAGCAGACGGATGCTTGGGTGCGTGATAACGTCTATAGCATACTGGCTGTATGGGGTCTGGGATTAGCCTACCGTAAGAATGCAGACCGAGATGAAGACAAAGCAAAAGCGTATGAACTTGAGCAGGTCAGTAAATAGAAACACAATGGGATTGAAAAAGTGCTTGAAAAGATAAACCAGAACTTAAATAATACTTCACTTGGAAAAGCACTGTTGGACGTAAAGTGGTCTCCTGCACTAATTCTGCTCAGACTCAAGATTACCTCAGTGAAGAGATTTTTTAGGCCAACATGATGTACCCAATGGGTCACTGTACGAGTCTCACTTTACTTCCCAAGGTGCTTTTTCCGGCACTTAGTTTTTCCTTTCGAGAGCTTTTTCATGCCAAACCAAACGATTTTTTCACCTAATACCTGAACCCGGCGTTCACTAAAGGAACAAAAGGAACAGCAGGATTATTATCCAATTTTCCCTTATATTGTGTTACATTTGTTTTCAAATCACCAGGGAGGATATTCATTCAGCAAAACACATAATTGTCAAGAAACAAAAGGGAAGAAAAAAGCAAATTTTTTCACAGCACATATTTATGAGATACCTTTGCTGATATCAGGATTATATTTGTGGCATCCACTACAATGTTTCATTTGCTCAAATCGCACATGTTTCAAGAAATACAATATTCATTAGAGAAACATTGAAGGTGACTCTTTCTGCAACATAACAAATCAGCCACTTTTTACATTAGCTACTTCTGTAACTTTTTGATGATATTGGGTACTATATTTCATTGCAAAGTCACTATCCATTTCCCTTTTGAATTTGGTGACAGTTTGCTTCTACCGCTTCCCTAAGTAAGGTCCTCTACATATATTTACCTCTTTCTGATTTAGAGTCCTCGGGATAATTAGAAAGTTAGGCCATGGTAGATGATTTGAGCAATTTCTTATGATTAGTTTTCATATACAATATAAATAGAAGTATACCGGAGCACTAACTAAATCACATGGATACTAATGGTCTATCTACCAAAAATTACAATGATCGTGGAAGTGGTTCACTAGAAGCAATAGTGAAAGTGCAAGGAGCAGTAGTATGACAGCCTGGCGCAATTGGTAGTGTTCTCGCTCACTTTATGGCTGTTTGTGGGACATTGCTGTGCACAGAGTGTATTTGCTGCATTAGTCTACAGAATGCACACACCACTTTGCCATATAGCCTGTGAAGTGCTTTGTGATGTCTTGATGATGTGATAAGGGGCTGTGTCAATTATTATTATTATTAGAATTATTATTATTATTGAAGTGGACAAGGCTTAACATTTGTATATCACCCAGTAATATTAGAGAAGGAGATAAACAGAACACTGCAAACATAAAAGATACTCAAGATTTAGAAATGCAGATATTAAAGCAACTTTTTATAGGGATTAAGGAAGATAATAATCTAGAGACTTGTGAGCAGTGAAATTAATATCAGATGCAAGAATGCTTCAGAGACATTTTTAAGAGAAGCATATTATAAGAATATTTAGATAATTCAGATTCGATAATCAGAAGCCAAGGGAAATCATGCCTTGCAAACTTGCTGAACTCTTTCCAGAGTATTGAGAATTGAATTTATAGGTGAGAGTCAGGACCTTGAATGAGTGACTGATCTTAATTGTGAACTATTGAAAGTGTTTCTTTCCACAGAACGTTGTGAAGCTGATGAGGGGCCTTCTTCAGTGCATGATCAGACAGGTATAGTACACTTTGAAAATTGAGAAAATCACGGTATTGCCATGATGGTTAACAATTATTTAATATCAATTTGTGGTTTCTTTCTGTGATAATGACTGTTTAAAATGTATTGGTTAGGCCGCAACTGGAATATTATATACAGTTTTGAGCACCACGTTATGTGGAAAGCATAATCAAGTTACCAATGCATGTGAAGGCAGTGTATATATCACTCAAATTGGTCAACAATCCTGGCCCCCAAAAAATAATGGGTCAATTATTCCATGGCTGTTGTGGGACATTTCTCTGAGTAAACTGGCTGCTGCATCCGCCCGCAAAACACACACAGTCACAATACTTTACAGTAAATCCTGTAAAGTGCTTTGAGACTCCTTCACAATATGATCAGGCATATCAAATGCAAGGATTATTATTAAATTAACTGTCAAAAGGAAATCCAAAATAGTATTTCATGTAATTTTGCAATTGCTATAATTAACTGGTACTTTACTATTGTTGAAGTATTCTCAATATATCAATTCATGTTTAGTGACTTGTTGCATATAATTTATTTATAGATGGATAAGGTTGAAAGATTTAAACATACTCAGAGCACGAAGGACGCTCTCCATGCCAAATACAGCACCACCACATGCTGTACAGTTGTTGGTGATGACCAATGGGGTCACCTTCAGGTTGATGCTACTTCTCTCTACTTGTTGTTTTTGGCACAGATGACAGCTTCAGGTGAGAAAATTGTTGCATGTTATTATTTTCCAACCTGCATTTTTCCTCTCCGTATTTGAAGTGTAATATCTATCAGTTTGTCATTTTGATCATAATGGTGAAGAGTGTATTTCTGTAATTTCTGTAGGAGTCCTGTAATTAGTGGTTAGCACACTCACTTCGCAAGCGAGAGACCTGGGTTTGATTCCTGGCAGGGAAAAACCTTGGACAAGTTTCCTTATCCACACACCTGATAATAATCCCTCAAGAAAAAAAAACAATAATTTGGTCACTCAGTCCACGACTGTTTGTGGGACACTGCTGTGTGCAATTGGCTGCTGTGTTTTGCTCACAAATATATACAGTCAATTCACTTTACAGTATATTCTGTGAAGCGCTTTGAGACGTCTAGAAGACGTGAAAAGCGCTATATCAAATGCAAAGATTATAATTTCTCCTTGTAGAATCTTGGTGTCATCTTGGCACAGTTGGTAGTTGAATCAGATGGTTCTGGTTCAAGCCCCACATTGGACTTTGAATTCATAGGCTGGGGTAGCGCTATATTAACCTCATTTGAATCTTGATTCAAAGCACTAGAATTGCTGAGCAAGAATCAGATTGGAGTAAATGACAGTCTAGAAAGAAGACTGTTAAAGTGCGACAGTAATTAGCATGTCATTTTTAAAATCACTGTTGATAAGATAAAGTCGGTCTATTAATGTCAAAGAGAAGAAAATTGGACCAGTGACTTAACTAAATTGAGCACAAAAGTATACTTTGAACATGTATCAGGAACAACAACTTGCATTTATATAATGCCCTTCATCCAGGGTAGCATCCCGGAGCGCTTGACAGTGGGGGATTCTTGATGCCGAGCCAGGAGAAGAGGGAGTGGGGAGGAGACTGTAAGCATGATCAAAAAGGAGGTCTTTAGGCGGGATTTGAAGGTGGGGAGGGAGGAGGCAAAGTGGAAGGATTAAGCAAGAGAGTTCCAGAATTTCGGGCATAGTGGCTGAAGGCACGGCCACCGATGGTAGAACGGAGGGGACGAGGGACAACCAGGAAGCCGGAGCTAGCTGGGCAGAGGCAGAAGGTGGTGGAGTGGGGGGTAAGCAGGTCGGATAGGTAGGGAGGGCATTAAGGCATTTGAAAATGAGTGAGAGGAACTTGAAATCGATTTGTTCAATAATTGGGAGCTGGTGGAGCCTGGTGAGGACTGGTGTGATGAGGGTATGCAGTTTGGTGTGGGTGAGTATCGGGCGGCGGTGTTTTGGATTAATTGAATTCTGTGTATGGTGGAGCTGAGGAGACCAGTGAGGAGGGCATTGGAATAGTCCAGGCAGGAAGAGACAAAGGTGTGGGCAAGGATTTTGGCTGCATTGGTTGTGAGGTACGGATGGAGGTGGGCAATGTGACGTAGGTGGAAAAAAGGGGTCCTCGTCAGGGAATGGATGTGTGGTAGAAAGGAAAGCTGGGAATGAACCTGACGCCTAAGTTGTGCACAGGTTCGTTGAGTCTGAGGGAGAGCCTGGGGAGGTTGAGGATTTCAGACCAGCAGGGGAGAAGACGTTGACGGGAGCATGGCTTCTGTCTTGCAAACATACGACATATTCACTCAGAGCGATAAATATTTGGTAAAGTTTCCTAAAATTACTTAATATTTAAGTTATTTAATACTTATTTTATATGGCACCATATCACTTTCGAGACATGTTAAATACTTCACATGTGGCATTATTTGTTAGCATAGTGACTGGAAAGCAAATAGTCAAAAACATTAGCTATTTTAAAAAAAAGAGCTGCCAAATGTGACTGGAGGGTTAATTTTCTGGAGAGATGAGATCAATAACATTCTTTGCATTTGCAATTTTTACTGGGTAAAGGTTTTATTTTATGTTCTTGCCAGCTACTCAGTTGTAGATTCAATCAAGTTATTGGTCTTTCAAATGCAAGTTGTTGTTCCTGTGCACAACACAGTTTGTTCCATTGTACTTTTCGTAGCTAATGAACTTGCTGAAATCTCCATGACTGGCTGCAATGTCCTCATTTGTCTAACCGGCCAACAGACGTGCATGGAATTAGTTCAGTTTGGTTTCTCGGACTTTCATTAACTCAGTATTTTTTCTCCTTAGGTTTACGCATCATTTTCACCCTTGATGAAGTGTCGTTTATACAGAACCTTGTATTTTACATAGAAGCTGCTTATAAAGTTGCTGTGAGTATTCGCAGATTTAAGTACTATTAAGGAGGTAAAACTGAGAGGCATTTTTCTGTGTTCTACGTTTGAAACTAAATTGAAGAAGGCTGATTTCTCTTTCTCTGTTTGGGTTTAGGATTATGGTATGTGGGAGCGTGGAGACAAAACAAACCAGGGAATAGCAGAGCTTAATGCAAGTTCTGTGGGTATGGCTAAGGTAAATACACATAACGCATCACAAAATAATCAAAATTCTGTTTAAATCTGGATAACTAAACAATAAGTGATGCATTTAATATTTATCACCTTGGATGTGCCAGAGGATTCCTCTAACTGTATCATTGTCAGTGGGACATTTGTGAATATTGGATTTCTGGTTAAGGGATTGCAGTTTTCAACAGCTGGTGAGTGGCCTTTTACTAAAGAACGTCTGAGTAGCTGGCGTTCTCTAACCAGCAGTCGAAAGCTGTGTTTCATGTGCCAAGAGTTCAATTTATTGGCCTGGCTCCACATCCAGCACATCTGATAAGTACTGAATGTACTTTTAAATTGGCTCCACTATTATTCTTATGATCATAGTCACATATTCTGCAGTGAAGCTGGTTAGGGATGTGGAAATGCACCCTTCAGGCCAATGCCTGCCTCACTTCTTTCATTTTGGGAAAAAATCTTAATGGGTCAGTTATACAACAAGCATTGTACTGAACTAGTTCTTTAGCAGAACAATTTAAGTCAGCAGCCTAGAGCATTCTACTGCTGTGTTTGTATTGCTTCTGCTAAGAAGGGAGTTTCAAGAGGGATTTGGGTGATTAATGCCTTTCTGTTCGGGTGTAACACTGTGTCTCTAAATTAGAACTGGGTTGCTGATACTGCAATTGATATGAAAATTGCATTCGCTCACAAACTCTGTAGTGAAAAGCTGATTTATCAAATAATTTAGCCTTGTTGGTGTCCAGTCCAGTGATGACATGAGACAGAAACTGCAAGAGGTAAAGTCACATGATTATCTTGAGTGCTGTTACCTGCCTTGTTACAAAGCAGTTTACCCCAATCACTCCATTACTTTGGGAACATTATTGTTTGTTTAGAAATGCGTCAGAATTAAATGTTTGAAGCCAAATGCGTTCAGAGGTAAAGTGTAACCTTTTGTTCCCATTCACAGAAGATATGTGGCCCTAAACAACATGCCTTATTATCTCATATCCAATACTAATATGCCCATATCCCATGGAAAGGTATGACTGCCCATAAATCATGTAGTGATTGATATTGCAACAAACAATATTATATTAATTTGATTTATTAACAATAATTGATTTTATCAACCGCTCAGGATATTAAAACCCGACACATAGATTAGTTATGTTCGTAACATCCTAAGGATTACATACTGCAATGAAACCTATTCCTAAGGAATCTATATATAGTGACATCTTCCCCCTCCTGTTAGTCCTAAAATACATGCATGAATTCAGAATGGATCTATGTTGCAACAATATCTGTCCAATTGAGGTTATTGTAGCTTTTTTTCAGAGGATGTGTTGTGGGGGTAGCTATGAAATCTACGAAAGCAGTTTCCATAGCCTTCCAGGGATTCAGAAGTTAATCCAGTATGATACCAAAAATAGTAGTTCCTCTGCTCCTCAGCCCAAGTGAACCCATTGCATGAACTGTCAACAGGATAATGGAATAAACTGATTTGTAGTATCACAGCTGAGGCTGATCTTAGAACTATGGGGCAATAGATTTCTTGAACATCTCAAGTGGGTGGAGAAACAGGACAAGATATTTTGTATTTGGTTTGGCAAGTTACTTCCAGCTTTGGGCACTTCATTGATAGAAACATTATCACAGCCGTGGCAAAGGAACAGCGGAGGTTCACTCGGGTTATATATCAGGACTTGAGTTCATATTGCAAGCTGACACCCCAATGCAGTACTGGGAGAAACATTATATTATAGGTGCTGTCTTTTGAATTACACCTTAAGCTGAGGTCCCATCCGTCTGTTCAGGTGAAGTTAAAGAGAGTTCTACCAATGTCCTAGGCAACAATTCTCCAAATTAATTGGCCATTCACTTTATGATATTTTGTGAGTCCTTATACTTGATAGTCACTACACTTGATTTCTTGTGAAGCACTTTGAAACATTTCAGTGGGGTCTATTTCAATCTGATCACTAAAGAAAGATCGTTTTGCTACATCTTTATATTGAAATTCTCAATAATATAGAACATAGGGATATCTTCAGCTCCTCTCTCCCCCCACCACCCCCCCCCACCCCGCCATACACACACCAACATCAGTCCTGAAATGCATGAACGAATGCAGAATTCATACATACCTTTCCAACTGAGATTATTTTTGTGATCAGGATGAAATGGACTGTTTGATATTGAACACACTAGTCAAAGTTCAACAGAATTGTACTGCATGTTGATTTGATGGTTAATTAATGGTTAGATGTTATTGCAGGCAGCACTTGAAGCCATCGATGAACTTGATCTGTTTGGAGCACATGGAGGCCCAAAGTCAGTCATTCACGTTCTACCTGATGAAGTGGAACATTGTCAGGTAAACCAGAAATCCTAATGTTACATTATTAGGTGGAGATGCTATCAATTTTCACTGTTTCTCTGTAAAGAAGTTGGTTACTTTTGTAAAACGTTTGATTCATTTCTTTCAGTCTATTCTTCATTCCATGTTACCAAGAGCGTCAACATCCAAAGAAATTGATGCTGGCCTTCTTTCGGTTATCTCGTACCCCGCTTTTGCTGTGGAGGACATTGAGCTTGTGACTTTGACAAAGAATGAAATCATTACAAAATTGCAGGTATGTTTTTACAAAGAAGTTGATACCTCTGGTTACACAGTCATTACAATTTACAGTGAATCCAATGAAATGCTTTGCGGTGCCCTCCTGGCGTGAAAGGCGCTAAATCAAATGCAATGATTATTATATTATGTATACCTGACTGTCCAGTGCCTTGGGACTTCCTTCTGATGTGAAAGGCGCTGTACAAATGTAATTTGTCGTTGTTATCCAGTCAGTAAAAGTAACAGAAACTGATGAGCCTCCGTTAATGCGCTGCGAGTCCCATAGAAAGGGCAACAAAGAGATAACTGAGTAGTTATCGGCAGACAACAGCAATCTCACATTAGGAACCCTGATCTTCCCAAACCATTATTGTCGAATTGCAGGATTCCATAATTGTACTAAAGCATTTCTTACGTGTTCCTTTCCCTTTAACTGCTTTAATTGTTCTTTGGAGAATAGCTGAGTTGAAAGAGCTGAGTTGAATGCAGCAAAACATTTAGGACAATTACTCCCCCTCTTATATGTAATTAAACTCGCCCACAAAATATGCAGTCAATTCACTTTACAGTATATTCTGTGAAATGCTTTGAGACGTCTCGGAAGACTTGATAAGGCACTACATCAAATGGAAAGATGATTATATAACTGCTCAATAGAGGGGTATTCAGTCTTGCCAGATATCCTGAAATTAATGGTGCCTTAACTTTTAACACACCAGAGGCAGCAGTAATTCCTGACTCTTATTCCATGCTGCTGAAACATCTGGGTTTAACACAATTTCTTTCTTCATACTTTTCAGACGAACAATGGGACAACTTCCCCCAAAATCTTTGGATTGTAATCAATTGTAGTCTCATGACATTCCCTCGGCCTTTATCTGAGTGGATGTAGACTGCTCCATGGCCTTCGATACCACTATTAGATTCCATGTCGGAGCATTGATTTCACTAGGAACTCAAGGATTTTTATCAGCTTTACCTCCCTCCTAAGAAGGAATATATTACTATTTTGATCTGTTCTCTCTAGTAAACTGGCCAAGAGTTAGAAAATGGACCAGTGGCAAAGATTGGGAATTTGAGCTCATAGTCCAGTCATTGGCTAATTCTTCAATGCTGGCGGAAAGTTACATTGTTGGAGGTGCCGTCTTTTAAATGAGACATTAAATCAACTCCCATACGCCTGTTCAGGTGGACTTTAGAGATCTCACAGCAATATTCAACAGAGAAGGGAGTTTCCTCCATGCCTGAATTTAACATTGAATTATCCCAGTGCATTGAATTATCCCTTCATTTTATATTTTACTTGCAATTCTGTGATGTAGTTTTGCTTATGGGTATTAATGTAAAGTGTTTCTTCTGTATAGGGACGGTACGGCTGCTGTAGATTTTTGAGAGATGGCTACAAAACTCCAAAAGAGGTATTGACTTTGTTTCACATCTACATACAATCTAATCGACACAACACGTAATAATATCATAAATGTAATATCAGGCAGAAATAGAAGGCATCAGCCGCCTGGCTCAGCCGCATTAGCCTGGCTTAATTGGCAGTAGTCTTGATCTTGAGTCATACAGTTAAGGGTTAAAGACCCACATCAGGACTTTGAACTCTTGGCCTAGGCTGACACCCTCATGCAATGCTGGGGATTGCTGTATTGTCAGAGGTGCTGTCTTTCACCTCAGGTGATTCATTAACCTGAGGTCCTTTTGGCCTGTACAAGTGGACATTGAAAGATCTCACACCACTCTTTGAAAAAAGAATGTTTCTTGCCAACAGACCTTGCCGACAATCCTCCAGATAAAATTGGTCATCCATTTCATGGCTGTTTGTAGGACATTATGTGTACAATTAGCTGGTTCATTCACCTACAAATACACAGTCACAACACCTCTTAATAAATGGAAAACTAAAAGGTTGCTAGTATAGGCAAGTAATGAACAAGCGATAGACTTCAGTGAGCTTTTATCTTCTACAAATTGGAACAATATGTAGAAATTTCTCAAAGAGCTACATAATGAATTATCAAATAAGGTAATAGAGCATGATTCACCATCAACATCTCGTAAAAAGCTACAATAATAATTAACTTCAAAGTTTAGTTGTGTTTCTCTCATGCTGTTATCCTCAGTACATGGCCCAAACCTGTTCTTTAATGAGGTCACCAGTATTTAGAAATGTAAGCAAGTAATCAAGACGTCAGTAGAAATAGAAAAAATATAGTAGTTTTATGAGTAAAAAAAATCCATCCAACACTATGTGCAGCAATTTTGGCAATTTGCGACTATACTGGGAAATCTCATTGAAAGCAGACATCGCCAAATGCGGTGAATAGAACTTTTATCCCACAATTTTGAAATGTGTTTCGATGCTGAGAGCTTCTTCAAAACCAATGTCTTTTTTTTCTGTATTAATTGTAACTTTTTTTTGATGCAAGCCTCTGGGCATACTCAGTACTTTGTTCTCAATTTGGAAATTCTGACATTGAATAAATGTGAGTAATTGAGTAAAGTCGGTGCTTTCTGCTTTTAGGATCCCAATAGACTACATTATGATTCAGCTGAACTGAAATTGTTTGAGAACATTGAATGTGAATGGCCGGTATTTTGGACATACCTCATCATTGATGGGTTGTTTAAAGGAGACCATGCTCAGGTAGGATACTATTCTGGGTTTTATTGTATTTTACCATCCAATTTGAATTATGTTGTCCATTGTTTTTTAACCTTCTCTGTGCTGCTGGGAGACTCCACTGTGGATCTGATACACTTCCTGCACCATCTTGAACATTGGGCCACTCAGTGGGACTTGTTGGTTGGTGCCGTCAAATGTCAAATCATGGTTCTGCACAGTTCGAGGGTATATCAAGGGGATACAAAATACACGATGGAAGATACAAGGGGGATCGGTCCCAATTATTGATCCTTATTGGTATCTGGGGGGTTGTGTTGGACATCAGCTTCTGCATGGACACTATCCTGAGGGACTGTGCTGAGAAGGGATGAAGGACACTCTGGTCATGCTCATCTCTATGCAAGGAAAGCAAGGTCCTACTGCAGGTCAAGTTTATAGCATTCTGAGCTCCTGGGGATGCAGTGAAGAGGCTTCCTCTGACCCATTTACTAAGTTCAGAATCAAGCAGTGGCAAACATGTGAAGTGACTGCTGGGAAGAGTGCTCTGGCCTACACTGACCTGTCGCTCAGCACCTTGGAGCAGGAATCATTTTCACAGCCGTACAACTATTTGCCAAGTGCCCTCACAAGAGGACCTGGGTTAAGCAGCTTGTGGCTCATGTTAGAAGCTGTGCTGTAAAGGTCCTTCCACCATGCTGAAGGCAGATGTCAGATGGCTAATGAGGAATCTTTGAGGCTTACGGTGACAGCTGCTGGAAGGCACTAACTAGAGTTTGAGATCATGAGCATGTATTCATTCATCCAGGGCTTGGAATCCACATTGACTGGTATCTATAGATATAAACAACGACTGCTCATGCACTTCACCTCCAACTGGTGGCAGCATTGTCCATGTTTGTCCAATGTCAAATGCCCTACTAGTGACTTTCCTCGTGTGAAAAAAGGCTAAGTAGGTTCTCCTTGGAGCTGAACTGGCTCCAAGGTGACATGTTTGGCAATGGAATGTAAGAATCAAGTCAAACCTCTGTGGTAGTCTCGGGAATCTGGTTCCTGAGCCAGGTGGGTCCACAGTACTCTTAGCGCACTGCCGATGACACCACAGCCAGCCTGACTCATCAGTAAGACTTGGAGGGGCAGAGCAGTCACTGTTTCAAAAATCACTTTTATGAGAGAATCCAAACAAGGTGCTGATCAAAATAAACATAGTACTGTATATGCTGGTTTAGATTATCTGTCCAGCTTAAAGTGATTCTTCAAACAAAAATCTCTTGAAGTACTGGTAGTATCTCTTAGTACAATGTATCTGTGAGCAGTTCTCCTTTCGGGCAGCAAGTGGTGCTGCAGACCAGAGATGGACCTTCTTAAACCACTATTGACAACTGCAGAGACCTTTCCTGCATTAACTATATCTTTTATTTCAAACTGAAATCCGGAAATGTCGGTAATTATACTAATCACTCTCCCTCCATTGCACAGGGTGCCTTGACTACTTAGACTTTTAGAAGATGCACAGCAAGTCTTTATTGATTTCAGTAGACCGCAGAGAAATCAAAATAGTCGGGAAACAAATCACTAAGTCCTTCTGTTTAACTCGGTTCTGAACATGTTTGTCAATTGGTCAAGAGGATCCATTTGGAAAATCTGTTATTTTATGTGAGACTAGATTTTGGCTTAGAAAAAAACCTGTTTAATTGTGGGCCTATTTTGCCAGTGACCATGCAGCGGTTAAAGTGCTAGAGCCCCTCTTAGACGCCTTTATCAAGGAATCTAAGAGGAAAGTCACCATGTGTGACCATTTTTCAAAACTTACTCACCCATGTTATGTGTATTATGTGTTGTTCCAGGTTGAAGAGTACCGGGAGGCCTTGGAAGGAGTTCTTATTAGAGGAAAGAATGGAGTTCGACTGGTTCCAGAGCTTTATGCTGTTTCGATTGAAAAGGTCATTCAATGCATTCAGTTGATTAATGATCTGAAAACACATAGATCAATTTATGGTCGGATGTCATTGCCTTTATTCAATGAGATAATGTAGAATCCTAAAAGATAAATTATGTGGACAGACTTTGGTACCTAAATCACAAAATCTAAAGTAAGAGAACTGTAAATAATCCTAGTTACAGAATTTAAATCCTTTAAAACATTTTGATTTCTAAATACTGTAGTAACATTTCTATGTACAGTTGATCCCTGTTGGATCCATAGGGGGCGAGTGAAAAGAGTGATTTTATGGATCCAGACCACTGATTATAATGGGGTCTGACTCTAATCATTGATAATTCAATGTGTTGTCCTTTAATAATCTCACCCAATAGTATTGATGTTTCTGTCAACAGACCGATATCCAGCTGTTTGATGAATTTTAACCAAATTTGCCATATCAATTGATCCGATTGACAAAATTGTCACAAAATAAATCACTAGGTCTGCCAGTTTAACTTGGTTCTGAACATTTTGTCTCTTGATCAAATGGATCAATTTGGAAAATCTGTCATTTTACTTAAAAAATAAATACACGAGCTTGATATAAGCCTTTATTTTATTTGCAGTAAAATAAAATGGTGTGTTTGTCGTGAACATTCATGTTTTGCTGCTGCGTTGGATATTGCTATGTAAACAGTGATCTTTCCAATGGAGCTTATCCTTTATGATCCATTTATGAAGTACTGTAGGAAATCAGTTTCTATGGGAACCTTTCAACGTTGTTTTAAAATGCAGGCATCATTGGTGGATCACAGTTAACTGGTGAATTTGGGCCATTGATTAATAAATGTACACTGTTTATTACCAGGTGGATGAAGAGTATAAGAACCCTCATTCTGTGGACAGAATTCCGAAAGGAAAATTACCTCACATGTGGGGACAGTCTTTATACATCCTGGGGTCTCTGCTGGCTGAAGTAAGAACTGATCAGAGCCGCTTTCACATTACAACCCTGACTGCACTTGAGCAGGTGTTGATACTTTGAAGGTGGCCTTAGCGCAATCACAGCTTTTACATATACAAACCTGGAGGGGGGGTCAATTTTCTGATCCGTGGATGCACTGAAATGCTATCCAGCAGGAAGGGCACAATATAAATTCAAGCTGTTGCATGGAACATATGTTATCTTGTTTATGACATGAATGCATTATATGATTTGAGCATGTGTGGAAACTAGGATAGAATATTTTTCCTACTGTTGACGACCACCAGAAAAATGACAATTTCAGTAGCTATCAATAGCCTCAAAATGTTGCTGCAATCCTTTGTTACTGGTTCTCCTATTGTTGGTTAGATCAGGAAATGAAGTGTGCAAAGGTACTGCGCATATGTGAAAAAATAGAGGGTTGGGGAGTAAGGAGGATTCATGAAGCAAACGCTAGACATAGTGGATAGACTGGCCTGACACAGAGATTACTGTTTCCTGCAGTGCTGCTTTTGAAGTTGCAGAGCAAAGCACCTCCCTGGTCGAACTCTATGCAGTCAGCATTGCTGTAAGGTTAATGTGGCATGTCTTTTAAGAATTGTAGTATGCTTTCTGCAGTGATGACTGTTTCTCTTCCAGGGATTTCTTGCTCCTGGGGAAATTGACCCTATAAGCCGAAGATTTTCGACAATCAGAAGACCTGATGTCGTTGTACAAGGTTTGTTATGTAGACCTACTCTAATCTGCTATAGCTCACGGTAAATAATAATAATCCTTACATTTAAACTATAAATGCATTAAAATTAGCTTTCCCAAACTAAAATCCATTCTTCTGACACTTTTTTTCAAGAAATTTCACTGACATCTTGTCAGCAGTATTCACAAACTGAATTAATTCCAACATTTGTAGCTTCTGGTTTACAGTCTATGAATTGTAAATGCAAAGTCTGCAAAGCCCGAAAAAGATTTGCAAACAAAATGCCGTCTGGAAGTCAGAAATTGGAATTAATGGAACTAATGCAGATTGCAAATATTGTAATTTATACTGTAATATCTTTTGTTGCTGATGTTGCTGAAGATTTTATCAGTTTGCTTTTAAACTCTACATCAGACAAACTGGAAACCGGTGTTGGTTCCTTTAAATTAAAAGTCTGTATTGTGGGGAGGGTATTCACAGGTACTTCCTAATGATTAGTCTTTCACTTGTGATATAAACAACTTATTTCAATGGGGTGGTTCTCTGATGTCAGAAAATTCATGTTATTTTGTACTAAATTATTCAATTTGCTGGCCTTGGAAATGTGAACTTTCAAAGTGAAGTATTATTATAAATGCACACTGATCAATATTCAAGGAATCATCCCTATTGTTTTTAAGGAAGGGTTTAACACCCAGAAATTAAGATGACCCATTTCCATTATCAGAGGTAACGCTTCCTGTGTTTTCATTGCAGTGTCAATATTGGCAGAAACGGAAAAGATAAAGAAAATGTTAGCACACCACAACTTTGAAGTAGAAACTATTTGTGATGTTCTACCTATCAGGGTGCAACCAGCAAAGATTCTAAGCCACATATATGCAAAACTAGGTGAGTGTTTGCCATGTGTAAGTAAACATGTTCTTTAAAATAATAGATCAGTCAAAAAGAAAATGGCTCCCAGTCCCCTTGTAACTCCCCCTGCTGCCTTTTTCTCTCCCCGCTCTCTACTTTTATCGCACACAAATTGCTGCTGAAACCATCCCGTGTGAAGGTGCTGCGTAAATACAAGTTGGTGTTGGTAGTAATGGTGGTGGTGTGGTGGGTATCTACTGGATAAAGTTGCCATACAGTATCAAAGGCAAGTTGGGTGATAAGGTAATATATTGGGCTTTTTTAAAAATAAATTGTTCCTTTGCCTTTTCTCAGGATATAACAGTAGGCTGAAACTTAGTGGGCGGCCGTATAGGCACATTGGTGTTCTCGGCACATCCAAGTTGTACATGATAAGAAATCAAATCTTTACGTTCACTCCACAGGTAAGCAGTTTAAGCTTGTGTCCCAACTTTTGGAACTGATTTTAAACACATGCAGCAAAAGATCTATTCTAATATTAAGCCCAGCTAATAAAGGAGCGCATATTTCAGAACTTATTGACTTATCTACTCCCACTCTCTGGAACTCCATCCCAAAATCTCTCCGACTCCCTCCTTCCTTCACCTTTTTAAAGATCCATCTCAAAACTTACCTTTTCGATCGTGCCTTCGGTCACCTTTTCCTCCCCATCCCCCCCACCTCCAATTTGGAAGCCGAGCCAGGACTATTAAGCCCATTGGAACATCCTCCCTCCCTGAAGCTAAGATGACCCACTTCCATTATTAGAGGTAACTCTTCCCGTGTACATTTTTATTGTATTATTGTTGTTATGGTTACTTTAAAAACACATAGAAAACAAAAAATAATGTGTATTTTTCAGGACTGTTTGGCACTCAAATAGATGCCTCAAGCAGAGAGTACAGGATTTAATTGATGATATTTCTTTCTATTGGCCCCTGTTAGAAATTCCGTGGGAACTCTTATAGTGTTAGAAGCCGTTTCCGTGGGTCAGTGTGGTAAACTTGGCTTGGCTGTTACCATATTGAAAATGTAAACATGTGCGAGGAATTTCTGGAGTTCTGGTTAAGGGTCTTATTGTCTTCTGTTTTTTTTTGAATAGTTTCTTGATCAGCATCAGTTTTATTTGGCACTGGACAATCACATGATTGTGGAAATGCTCCGAACTGATGTTTCTTACCTCTTCTCACACTGGAAGATGACGGGACGTCCCACAGTCACATTTCCGATCACTACAAGCATGCTGTGTAAGAGCTCTCTCTGCTCATTCTGGGCTCCTGACGGAGACAGGAGATTGTGCATTGATTTCAACATCAGCCATAGAAAATCTGTTAGTACCTTGATCACTTGTCTTTTGCAGGCGAAGACGGATCAGACATCGATTCATCTATTCTGTCTACACTTCGAAAACTCCAGGATGGTTATTTTGGTGGAGCCAGGTACGCAGATTGATAAAGACGTGCATCTATATAGCACATGCAATTTCAATCCAGTATTTTTAATGTGGACACTTTAGATTCCTTCCTGATTAGATAGATGATTTGGGGGTAGATAAAGCTACTTCAGTGCAGGATCCAAGGTTGTCTGTATTGTCAGAAGTGCCATGCTTTGGGTAATAAGTTAAACCAAGATCCCGATTCCCTTTTGTTCAGGTGTACGTTAAAAATCTCATGACATTGTTCAAGTAGAGAAGGAAGTTTCCTCCCGGTGTCGTGGCAAATAATCCTGCATTTGAATTTGTTATTCACTTTACGGCAGTTTGTGTGACCTTGCTGTATGCCAATTGATTGCCGCATGAAAAACAGTCTACACTTGACAGCAGTTATTGTAAAACGCTTTGTGACATTTCGATGTAATAAGACATTATAAAAATGCAAGTTCTTTCTTTAAGTGTCAGGATTGGTGCTTGTAATTAATTGTGATCATGATACAATATTTATCTTTTAGGGTGAAAACAGGCAAAATATCAGACTTCCTGATCACCTCTTGCTACACACACCTGAGTTTCATGGACCGTGGATCTGATGGTGTACTGTTTGATGACTCTTTAAATGAAAGCGATTTTAGTCCCTGTAATGAGGTAGAGGAGGCTCCTTCTATGCCTGATTCATGCGATTGTAATGATGGTAAGAGTTTTCAACATTACTTAATTCAGTTTGTGGATGGGTTGTTCTTGTTAAGCTTGTACTTCATGTAATGAAATGCCAAAGTGATAGTGTAAGGAATTTCCCCAGTTACCTCTGGTAGTTTTGAGATATCAGCATCAAAGTGGACAAAATTTATAGAAAAACTGACCATTTCAGAACTTTTTAACTCCCATGACAAAAAAAGCTTGAACCATTTCTAAAAATATAATATATAAAACATGGTACCATTTTCCGTAAACTGTACAGCACAAAAATAGGCATTCAGCTCAACTCAACATGAACCCCAATCTCTCCTTTTCCCAAAACCCTGCTATTCTCTTCTCCCTTAAGGATGTATTGTGTTTCCTTTTAAGTACATTGAAGCTGTGGCTGAAGCAGAAAGTGATGCTTTCTGCCTCAGCCAAGCATCCGGTGGTGAGTTCCACATTCTCACCATTCTCTGCATAAAACATGTTCTTCCTAAACTCCCGTTTGGATCTGCTACTGGCTATCATGTAGTTGTGCCCCCTTGTAATACTTGTTTGAGATGCTGTCTGAAAGCAGCTTGTTATTGGCTTACAGTTGATGATCAAGATGAACTCGTACACTATATAAATCACCTGCTTCGAAGTACGACTCCAGTATCAAAGCGACTGCCTCCGACATCCCAGAATTCAGGAACGCATTCCATATTTGAGACTGAGCACACAACAAGGGATGTAATATCAATGATGGCCAAAGAAAAAGGCCTGGATTTACCAAGTAAGCAAACGTTTGTCTTTTGTAACTTTGCAATACTTTATTAAGATCGTTTTGGTAATGGGAACAGTTGGAAACTGGCAAATTAGGTAATTTGATTCAAAATGGTGTAATTTTAGTCAGAGCTCCAACCATCTTAATCTTTTGATATGAAAATTGCAGCAAGCCAGGAGTCATAAAGTAGCTAACTTGTATGTAGATTCCACAGAGAGATTAGGCCCTCATGAGCAAACTCATTCATGAAGCTTTTAAGCGTAAATTATTTCTAAATTTATAATAGTTTATTTTTGAAAATGATTTTGCCAATGGGAGACATTTGGAAATGACAAATGAAACAATTAGAATTAAAGTCAAATGGAATGAAGTACTATATATAGAAACATTTCAGTTTCACTGTCAATTAGTTAATTGCTAATGCAACAACTGTCATTCTTTTCTATAAGAATTATAATATGCATATGTGGTCCTCAATAGTGTTATGGAAAAAATTAATTTACAATGAATGAGAAAATCTCCTTAGTATTACACTATCTGAGTAGTGGATAGCATTAAAATCCATACGAGACACTTGAAATGTGCAACATAGTGGGTAATATATCAACATGGCATTAATATCACAGCACTAATGGTTAGGTATCACTTATCAATTACTTTCATTCTGACATTTATTTTTTCATGAAGGTTTTGCCATGTCTCTACCTACAAAAGTTCTGCTTACTCATCGAAAATCTCTGAACTTATTGGAAGGACCACTTCAAGTCAAGGTCAGTGTTACAAGGCACTAGTACAAAAGATCTTGAAGATGAAAGGTATGTTTTTGTTTCTCTGGACTCACCACCATCTCTGTTTATTATTTTTACAGGCTTTTTAAGATTTGTATTTAAATTGATTTGTAGTTGCAGTTCACGAAGGAGGACTATGTGCCTTGTGAGGTTGAAGTGCATCCTCTTTCAAGTACTAAAAACTTCTACAGGAAAATACTGATTTCTTTTTCAACAAGTAGGATAATGGAGTGGATCTCAGCTTACCCACGGATGACCAGGGAAATATTGACTGTGCTTCATTAGTTGAACGTCTAAAGGAATGTCACACTCTACAAGACCAAGCAGATATATTGTACATCTTGTATGTAATCAAGTAAGTATTAATCAATCACTGGAGATGACTCAGTTTAGATCATAGCACAAGCTACAAATGATTTTTATTTGCGTGAGCTTTAATTTGTGGTAGCTCTTAAAAGGATTACTTAATAAAGAAAACAAGTAGCACAAATGAGGAATCGTTTCAATAATTGCAAGTACAACATGATGATGTGCAGAAACTCTGCTTCAATGAAGAGTTTGCTTGGGCCAAATCTAATGGATAATTCTATTAAGAATTATCACTCATGAACAACTTTATTTTCAGTGGGGCAAGAGTAGCAAGGTATTTCTGTAGCCAAATTGTTCCCTCCCCAAATTTCATACCAGGTTGTGAAGCTCTTTCAAAAACTACAGCATTTTTGCTGTTGCGATGAAAGTAAATCTAGCCAGTGTCTTTTAAAAGAAAATTACTGTACTTTACAGTATTTTGTAACCTCAGGCAGATTGTTCCAGACCATATTATACCTGGTCTAATGCCAACATCTGTTCTCAGTCTTCGGTAACAATATAGTACACTTACTTTAGAGTGCAGTAACCTGTTACTATTATGTGAAGGTAATGATAATAATTATTCATGAAGATTTGTTAGTTCTTTGAAGTGGCTGATTTTGTGTTCTGTCAATGCTGAGGTATGTTGCTTAACTGGAGCAGTTATTTACAATTGAGCACGATCCTGTTCGCATCCAATGTCCACACACAGTTATTTTTTAGTCGTTACTGGATATCAGTTGGAGGCACAAAAATCTTTTGGTTCAGCCTTAAGACCACTCTCATGCAGAAGTTTGCAAATTTTTGAATTAAGTCTTCATTTGGAAGCTGCTTTTTCACAGTTCTTAAAAAGATCTGCACAATTTAAAATTTTAAGACTATGGTCTTAAGGCTTCAGGGGTGCAAACCCTTGACTTCTCAGTGCCTTGGGATGTTCTCCCATCATGAAAGGCACCATATAAATTCAATTTGATGTTGTTGTTCACCATATGAAGGAAATACTCCAGCTGAAGTGGTTGAAGTTTCCCTTAAGTGTTTATTTGATTCTTCTTCACTCTTGTAACATAGAGGCCCTGACTGGGATACCAATCTGGATGGACTGCAAGGTGCGCAGGTCTGTAGCCTCTTGAACGAACTATACAATAAGGCTGGCCAGAACTGTGACTGGGGATTGATTCGCTATATATCAGGCATGCTGAGAAAGAAAGTTGAAGTCCTTGCTGAGGTATGTAAAACAACCAATGCCGTTATTTTTGCTGGGGAGTGGGAGGAGGGAATAGTACAAGAACATCAATCTAGAATGATATACTTAAACGTCTAGGGACTGGAATAATAGCCATTCCAAAGAGGTAGAACAAACTGCATGGAAGTCATGTAACAGTAACCAGCCTCAATCCCAGAATCTACAAAGTCAATTCTCACAGGCTTCAAATCACTGGCACAAAACAGACTGGAATTGAATCAATCCGAGGTCTGAAACTCCAGTCGAATCAGTGTAGCACTTGGACGATGCTCGATTACAATGGGGAAATCCAATTTGAGGCTGATATCACCAAAATCGCTTAAACAGAATCCTGTTCGGAATTTCAGACTGCAATGGCATGTCTGACACAAGTCAATATCCAAATCTTCAAAAAAATATTCGTCCTCCCTCAATGGGTTATGGGGGTGGGAGGGGTAGAAGGTGATTTTTCCAGTCGATTATAATTCTGCACATGATCAGCTAAACACATCTTCAGAACTAGGATAAGGATGTTTGTGTTTTTAATATTAAAGAACTTGACAGGCTTTTTAATAAGATGAAAATTGATCCCTTGACAGTTCTTGGAAAAATATCAATATAACGTCTGCAATGTCTAAGTATTACTTAGGTCTGAGTTGAAATAACATCTCAGTTAACCATATTTTTAATCGTTTCACTTTGGATACCAGTAGTCCATCACCAAACGTAGAGGAAGCATACACAATTGTTTTAAACTGCTTTGATTTTCATCATATGAGACTTTTATTCATGCATTGATTTATATTTCCCATTTAAGACCAAGTTGTTTTTCTGAACATTAGTGGTATGTGTTTCATGTGTAGGCCTGCACAGACCTGTTATCACACCAAAAGCAACTAACAGTGGGTCTTCCCCCAGAACCACGTGAGAGGACCATCGTAACGTAAGTACGAGACAATACGATTCTGCATTTTCCAAATTGATATTAATTATAATTACTTTTCTTGGCGCTAAGATAACAGAACTTTTATATTGACCTGAATAATGAAATATCTTTTTCCAGTATGCTATTTTATACTTATCTTACCTACTGAATAGCTAATATTTAAGCATCGGTGGCCGGGCTTTCAGCCTCTTTGCCCCCACAGTCTGGAACTCCATCCCACGGTCCCTTCACCTCGCTTCCTCCCTTGCCTCCTTCAAGGCCAGTTTCAAGACCCTTCTCTTCGGCCGTGCCTTTGGTCTCCCTCCCACCTCTCTGCCTTCCCTCACCCCTACACCACCCCTCCCCCATGCTCGGGCCCCGACATCTGACTGTTCAATGCTTTGGGACGTCCTCCCGATATGAAAAGCGCTCTATAAATGTCATTGTTGTTGTATCGACTTAAGCTTGGCTCAGTTGGTAGCACCCATCTCTGAGTCAGAAGGATGTAGATTTTGATGATGCATTAAACCAAGGTCCCACCTGCGTGTTCAGATGGATGTTAAAGATCTTGTGCTACTATTTAAAAGGAGCATATTTTTCTCATTACTTCTATGACAAATCCCTCCAAATTAATTGGTCATTAATTTCCTTGTAGAATATTGCTGTCCTCAAATTTGTTTTGTTACCTACATAGTACAGTCCCCACACAACGGCAGTACCTCATGAATCGCTTTAAAGTGTTTTACTGTTTACAGGCGCTATAGCAAATGCAAGGATTATTTATTTATTGAAAAACTGTCCTTTTTTGTTCAAGACTGGGTATATTACATGGTGACTGATAATATTGGCAAACATCTTATTAAATTTCTAAATGTAGTAATCTCCGCCTGGATTTGAAAATAATGATATCCTGAAAGTAATCTGATTAACACCAACCTGCGGGAACTCCAGTCTGACTTGTCCAGAAGTAGATGACATCAGAGCAGAGTAGGCTTCCCGTTACTATTTACCAGGTTATGGCTCCCACCTTTTTGACTGTTGTCAAACAGTTTAGGATTTCGGGAGGTACAATATAGAAAAGTTATTTTTAAAAGTGACAATACGTCTACACCTTTCTTTTTCTAGTCCTTTGCCACCTGATGAACTAACACAGCTTATTTACGAAGCAAGTGGGCAAGACATAAGCATGGCAGTTCTTACCCAGGTAAAGCCCAGTCACTTAATACACCTGAATGTTTTAAATCAGAGTTAATACCAAGTTTCTAACAATTGTTTTACATTCTGTTTTTTCTGTGGCTTGTCTATTTTCTCTTAGGAAATCATGGTTTATCTTGCCATGTATGTGAGGACACAACCGAGCCTCTTTGCAGAAATGCTTAGGTTAAGAATTGGACTCATCATTCAGGTGATGGCCACGGAATTAGCTCGTAGTCTGAATTGCTCAGGTATAAATTTATAATGATACAGAGTGGAGAGTAGATCTTTGCATTCATTTCCATTGTAAAGACCATATTTACTCTCATCCTGTCTCACAGTCATTTAACACACTCGAACCTTCTGTTTTTCTCTCAGTGATGCATTTGTTCTTTAAACAGGGGAAGAAGCGTCAGAGAATTTGATGAATCTCAGCCCTTTTTATATGAAGAATCTCCTGCATCATATTCTAAGTGGAAAGGAGTTCGGTGTAGAAAAAAGTGGTCAGTATTACTCTTGCTTTCTCATATTAGCTGAGGGTATTTTGAAAAAAATGTGAATTCAATCATTATAACTCAATTGCAAATAAAATACTTATTTTTATGCATTTTGCTAATTTTTCTGATGTTGTGAAATAATTCCAACTTCAATCATTGTCGTGATTACAACTTCAATCAAAGCAGTGTATTTTTTTAGTTCGTTCCATTGATGACTCCAGTGGGAATCCAGTTGTTGCTATTCATGAAGTTGATCATGCAGGAGCAACAAAAACTGAGAGAACTGGTATCAGTAGACTGAAGAGTGAGATGAAGCAGGTATGTCACTCATAAATTACATTCACGTTAGCCCCTGCTGGGGTTACTGGGAAACAGTGATACCTGAAAGCCTCTAAACTGCCAAACAAGGCTGGAGAGTGAAACAGACATCATGGGGAGATCGCATATGACAATGAGAGATATATCATTGGTTGATACATTTTGCAAAGGCAGTATTATGTTGGATTATCACTAAAAGAATTAAGGGAGAGGTTAGAAGATTTTCTTTCATGGTCTTTTTTTAGTTTCACTTTTGCAACTATCCTGTTTGACTCCTAACTATCCTGAAATCTGGGCTCTCACTCGCTTGGCTTTCTTTCACTTCCACAACATTGCCCACCTCCACCACTACCTCTCCCTTCAGGCTTGACTATTTGATTGTCCTCACTGGATTCCCCAGCTCCGCCCTACACAAGCTGCAAACCATTCACAACTCTGTAGGCCATGACCTCTCCCGTATCAGGATCTAGAAACCATCATCTCACTCAGCTCTTCTGGCTCCCAATCCTCCAGTGGCAAGATTTTTGTTTTTAAATCCCTCCATTGCTTCACACCACCCAACCTCTGTGACTTCTTTTGGCCACATTGCCACTCCATCCACTCAGAAAACACCAGCCTGCTTCATGTCCCTCCCTGCCTGATCTGTTCCAGCATTGGTAGGTGAGCTTTCAGCTATTATACCCCCGTTCACTGGAACTCATTTGCCTTGCCCCTTCCATCCTGTCTTCAAAAGCCACCTTAAGATCTATCTTTTGGATCATGCTTTCAATTACCTCACACACGCACAGACACACACATATCATTAGCTTCTCCCTCCCCCAGCACCCAGCCCCCACGCCCCTGTGGCTTCAGTTCTCTCCCTAAAAGTAACATATTTGTGTTTGCAATCTGTTCACAGTCAGAGAGTGGGAGCCATTTTATGTTCACTTTACTGCCTAGTCCTGCACTGTTCTGCACTGGGAGAGAGTGATAGAAAATGTAAGTCTCTAGGGTGGGATTGGATAGAGTTTCCCACCATGTGAGAGGACCCCCTCTATTGGTAATGAGACACTCCACTGAGGAATCTCACTGGCAATATATCAAATGGATTTATTGGTCAGTTTCAATTCATCCCTGAAGAGAGAGAAATTTCTCTGCAGATAAATTTGACACTCTCTTTCTAAAACCATTTGGTAGCAGGAAGAACCTTAACAATGAGATGTTGTTCAAATACAGTATTTGTAATATTAAAAAAATCTTTTTTTAGATGGATAAAAGTGTGGCAGGAAGCTTCATTGATGATCAGGTGATGCATGCAGTTAATCCCCTCCTAAAGTTATCCTTTTTATTCTCTTCTAAAGTTATGCTTTTGCATGTTTGATTAAAAGCTCCAAACATTTAACAATCCTCAACTAAACACTAAAAGAAGGATTTAGATGATCGAAACCCAGAGAACTTTATTAACTTGAATAGAACTCTGTTCTGTATCTGCATTCCCAACTTTCTAACTCAACTCCTCCCTTTTTTTTCCTCTGAAATACTGGCATTGGCATAATTGTTTTAGATACGCAACATCAAATGGAATTTGGATTGTGGGGAGATTCAGTTAGCAGGTTAATTAATATGAAATATGATGCATCAAGGCAAAGCTTTGGTGTATGTTGGTTGGCTATGGGCTTTGTATTGCATTTACAACTAATTGAAGATTGATAAATCCTATAATCCTGGAATTTACAGTGGAAATTTCTTGGAAATTAATGTTAATTTTAGGTATTAATTTGATGTTTTCAAATCTATATGAAGTTGCAATTTTTGTCTTCTCTCTATTATCAACATCCTTATAAGAAATTTGCAACTTTCATGTCTATCCCTTATATTATCCCCTATTTTCCTTTCTCTATCTCATTTTTCTCCATATTTTTACGAGGCTGCTGTTACGTGCATTGTGTTCAATAATCATTTTCTTCCCTTTATCTCCCACCTTTTCTTTCCAAAAGGTTTACTCTCCTGCTGCTTGATGATGATCTAGTGGGTAAAAGCACCACCCAATACAGCGCTAGGCCATACAAATTGCAAGTTCCCATTCTGTACAGTGTTAACTGATTGCCGGCAGGGCACCAGTTGGGTGTTGCAGTTGTGCTTTGCCAACTGAGTCTTCTTGGGAGCAGGCATCACTATTTCAACACACCTGACTTCATATATTGACAGCCTTCCACACTATAGTAAGGCTCTTGTCACTGCACATCACAGAATATGAATATTCTTAACTTCCTTATTCTCTTTGTACCTCAAGTACTGAATTTAAGCTATTTAGTCGCTCTTCACTTTACCATTTTCAATACAAAGATGCCCTTACAGAAATATAGAAACCAAAGTAGACATCCAGTTATCTAGATAGGACCGAACCTGTGCTTCTTTGTAAGCTAATCGTCACATCTGTGGTTTACATTCTGTTTAGCTATTCATCTCTTAATCTCATTTACCCTCTTATCTGCTACCATGTTGCGATTATGAGATTCATGCATCAATCTGTCCACAAGTGCCTCTAAATCGGTCTGCGTTGTATTCTACAGAATAATATTTAGCTTGTATGCCCACTGTTTATTCTCTTTCTCCATACTCCTCTTTCTCCACTTTTCCTCATTAACTTTCATGTTGATAGTGACCTAACGAGCTGGAAATTGTTCATTTTACCACAAAAGCCAACCGGCGGCGTCCATTTGCAGAAAATGTGGTCCACATTGCAACAACGATAACACTGAATTGGGTCATAAAGATGTGTGTCAAAATGGGGCTGCACTGTACTTCCAGGATGGGATCAATAGCAAGCTTAGCTTTGTTTTTGTCAAGATTTGCAAATAATTTAAGTGTAAATAGCATTAGCCTGAGTACAGATCCTTGAGGCACCCCGCGAGTTACCTAGTTCCATACCATTGCAGCCACATATATAACTACCCATTGTTTCCTACAATTTAGCCAACTGGCTCATAAAAGAACGGCACCATCTGGTTTAGTGAATATGACTGTACTATTATCTTCATTTAAAAGCTATTACTCCTACCACATGCCATGATCTTGTTACTTTGATTGTTTTTTGTGGCATTATTTATGTCTGTTTTTCTTTTTATCCCCCGCTAGTTCTTTTTCAGTGTCCATTCATTAAGCAGCGGCTTTCTTTCTCCCCGATCCATGGTAAATACATGTTACAGTATAAACTAATATTCTAGCACATATGGGACTAATGTTTGTAGACATTACTACCGCTACTAGAATGAAAATCTTAAGGTTGAGAACTAAACATCTGCTGTTGAGTTGTTCCTAGCAGCCAAAGATAGTCAGGTTTTCTAATGTTACAGATGTTTTCTAAACTATTTACATGAAAGCAATGATTATATTGCTAAATTGAAACAGCTGGTGCTGGGATTCAAGTGTCTTCAGGCGTCACCCTGTTTAAATGTTCAAAATTTACTGCCTTAAAAATAAGGATGGAGGAATATATGAAACTGTCAGTTTAAATTTGATCTAGAATCATTTTTTTTTCTTAAAACCAAACATTGAAATCAAACATAAAGGTTCAATGTGCACGTGAATGAATTGAGCTTGACTGTATAATGTAATTTGCCACAGGTGTTGAAATGTTACCTTCTTGGAACATAAAGGGCAAAATGCATGTTACGCTCCATTTAACCATGCTTATCATGTGGTGTGTAGAAGACACTCACTAATACTGCTCTGGAAAACTATTTAAAATCCATCTGCTGACAGATTGTGTTGCTAAACACACCCCGATACAGCACCAACATTTGCAATTTTGTTCTTGATTTGGGTTAGATTGTATACCCATTTTTTAAAAAAAGTGCTATGTAATGAACAGCGATTGCTTAAAAAATATTTTTTGAGATGTCTTAACTTCATTCCTATTCCACTTAATATAGTATAATTCTCTGGTGATTTATAATTCATCATTTGCAATGCATTTTCCAGGTGTAAACCATTCTGCAATTGATTTGCTGTGTAGAACTAACTGCAAACAGTGGGTTTTGTATTCATCAACAAGAGCATATAATCTGTTTCAAAATTAAGAGCTGCTTCCTATGGACAGGAACTATTGAAGAATTTGGCAAATTCTGGGTCCTCTAAACGCAGTATAAATAGAGTAATTCTAGACCCATAGGGTGTTAACCACGGACTAGAGAAAAATAGCGTAAAACTACAGTTTGAGAAAAAGGACTAGCAGTGGGTCCTGCCTTAAAAGAGCTGATGCCCGATGCACTTTCTGTGAGGCATTGTTGGGAGGCCTCAGGATCATATATTATCAACCACAGTCCTGATTGCCTGAATGGGCATGATTTTTTTCTTCTAACTGGCTAGTAAGCTGACTTTAGAATGTAATTTTCCAATTGGACACAAGGCACTGTTGTATTATTCATGAACTGTTTTTTTCATTTACAAAGGGCCCGTTGTTGTTTTGGGTTCTGCTGTTATTGACTGATCTAATTGGTTTTTGGGTCCGAAACATGCAGAAACCCATCACCAGGGCTTAAGAGTTTCTGAACCAACTGACCACCAGAGAGGTTCAGATGAAGGTTCTTCAACTCATTAGATCTCAGCTTTCCAATATACCCACTGCACCAACTTCCCATGATAATTTTTTTTAAATGAGCCCAGTTGAAAATACTCTATGCTGTTTGTGGATATGTGCACAAGACTTTTTAATCAAAATGTTGGAATAAATTACTCTTCACAATGTTGGTGGAGAGGTCCCTATTACTTTTTGAACTGGGCAGCTGCAAATTGCTAGAAAAGCAGCATAATAATCTAACAATAATAATAATAATAATAATTTACAGTATTGTGACTGTTCAGGCGATCGCAGCATTGTCTCACAAACAGTCAGTAAGCGAGTGACCAATTTTATGTGAGTGTGGTGTACAACTGAGAACCAATGGTAATGAAATGACTCCCAAAAGGTCTGCAGCTTCTTGGATTGATTTCCCTGCCCTCAATTTCCTATTTGGGTTGGTGTGCACATTAATGATTCTCAACAGAACATTAAAGGTTACTGAACTGTCCTCTTTATGTTGAATTGAGGTTCCATCTACCTGTTCTTCAGTGGACATTCAAAATCCCATGAGACTATAAGAGAAAGGAGTTCTGGCCAGTTAATCACTTCATGACTGCTTTGCTTTGATCCTACCAGTGTTGAATGCCTGCTTTGTTTGCCGACAAAAATTGTTACATTTCATAGTAAATTTAAAGCACTTTAGGTCATTTTGATGCAAATTAAGGACACTATAAAACCTCTAAGGTCTTCCTTTTGCATTTCAAAGGAAACACAAATCTCACTATTAATAATGTAGTGTTTTTTGGTTTATAGTTTGATCTTTTCCTCTGATTTTTGCAGAGATGCAGTAGCCCTTCCTCTCCCATAAGGACTGTGTCTCCTGTTGGTTCTGTTTGTGGGCCTTTGGGTTGGGATGACCGCCAGGGTCAGTGGCTGCGCAGACGACGCCTAGATGGAGCCATTAACAGAGTGCCAGTGGGCTTCTATCAGAAAGTGTGGAATATTTTAGAGAAGGTGAGCATTCGACAGTGAAAAGGAAAATGATTTCATTCAAACAGAAATCGGTATTAATGTCAATTGCACATTCTTCTTCAGAATTGGAAACTGTCAGGCTTATATAAAGTTGCATTCTGTAGTCTTGAACGGAACAGTTGACGGAAAGTAGATGAATTTTGTGTTCTGATAAGCTGTACAAACTTTAATACCACTCCAGAAATTATAGCCCAAACTTGATATATAAAATGCATGATATTGGAAACAAGTCGACTGAAAGCATAAATGTATATATAGCCAATGAAGGTCTTCTTCTCTATTCTTAAAAAAAGACCTTGTAAAATGACATTTGAAAGCCACAATTGAACTATTATTTTGTGAATGTGGGTGGAGGTTGTGTGTAACTTTTGACCAATATAGGAAGAATGTATTTCAATGGCAGCACAGAGCAGCTACGCAAATAGTAAAGAGATTATTTGAATTAAAAGTTCACTTACTCCCTGACCCTGTCACTGAAATGCTGGGATCTGTGGAGTACTGGGACAAAAGCACAGTCGGCCACCCGAGTAGCTGCAGAAACCCGCTTTTGGGTAAAACAATTTACATGACATCTTTTATGTGCATGTGTGTTGGAATTCATCAGAATTTATTACCGAGAAACCTCTGGGAGCATAATATTCCATTTGTGATAATCACATCCAGCTGTTAATATGATACCGTTCGAATGAAACAGAATATTGCTTTGCGCTTTGATATAAATAAACATTTTGAAACCATTTGTGCATTTTCTGAATCCAAATCAACTGATTGTCCTGCTTTATTTATTTTTAGTGCCATGGACTTTCTGTTGATGGCTACGTTCTTCCTTCTTCAACCACAAAAGAGGTAAGCCACAAGCAATTAGTGAATTCAACAACTATTTAGCACTGGTTACCAAGTACTGTAGAGTCCTGTGTATAGGTTCCCCACATTCCACGATACAGTTTTTTTTAGTAAGTCGCAAGTCAGTAACTAATCTATACTTCTGTATATATAGGACTTCAAATACCTACAATGTTATTACTGTACCAGAATTTGATACAAACTTTTAAAATTTCAAAATATAATTTGCCTGGAAGTAATCAGGTTTGGGATGATAATTTTTGATGTCTGCATGTTACATTTTGAACATTTCTCTCAATTTAAGGGGTTTTAAATTCTTAGTGATTTACGTAGTTAATTGAGCTCAAGATTCTCATCCTCACTTTTAAATCCCTTCCTGGTCTTGTCCCGCCTTATCCCTGTGAGCTTCTTAAACACTCCGTCTGTTTGGCATACACTGGCCTACTACTCTTCCCTTGCTCATCCCGTCCCACCATCGACAGTCAGGCTTTCATACTTTCGTGCCCCCACTCTCTGCAACCGAATCCCAGAGTCCCTATTGCTCGTCCTTTCATTTATTTCCTTCAAGGTCCATCTCGAGACCTTACTCTTTGACCAGCTTGTGAAAGCCTTTGAATGTTTATTTTCATTTAGTCTTCCTTTAACCATTTGCCTCCTCAGCCCCACCTTTTGTTTCATTTCCCAGTTAAATAACACTTTTGAATTAATTTTAAATTCAGCAGATTATAAATTGTTCTCCAACTCTTTTTCTCATTAGGACACAGTTCCTGCTTCTCTTGCCCAGTCTTTTGCAAGACCTCAAAAAGTGAAATGTAACAACTAATATTTACTATAATTATAAGTTCTCTGGAGTAACTATGACCCCAGCAATTTTTATTTTCATTTTCCAGCCTGTGAATACCTTTGTGTATTTGGTTTAATTTCAACTTCCTGTAATCTAAAAATTCTTAAAACCCAATCTCCATCTCAGCTGAACACCTCTTGAATTATCTTTTTACATCTACGTTTTCTCTCCTCTTTTAAAACTGTGACTCATTGGTACCATTTTCATCTGAATCAGAAGATTGCCATTTTAAAACCCATGTTGGGATCTCAGCATGTTGAGACACAATATCAAATGCAAGGATTATTATTATTTATTATTGAATGAACCATTTCTTTCTTTCCTTTAAGATGACATCCCATGAGATTAAATTTGCTCTTCATGTGGAATCTGTTTTGAACCACATTCCTCAGCCCGAATACAGACAGTTAATGGTTGAAGCTATCGTGGTTCTGACTATATTAGCAGACGTGGAAGTTAACAGCATCGGTGGCATAATCTATGTGGACCGCATAGTGCATATGGCCAATGAGCTTTTCTTACAGGATCAGGTATTGATTCTTACGCACACTTCTCTTTTATATGGTGTAGATGAGCAAGTGCAGTATATTTTTGCAACAAAATAGCCAAATTTTAAATTCCACCCCCATCCTCTCCGATTTTATCAAAGCTTACAGTGAATGATCTGAGCACCACTCTTCCATTGTTTAAACTCACATCACACAGTGGAACTTGTCCATAATTTAATGCAAGTCACTCCTTGCAATGTTGAGACACTGAAGGGTTTATTTTTTGCTTATCAATCACATCTGGTGATGTGCTGATATAATAGGATTACCCTATTAATGCACCATGGCAAGTGAAAATACGGCATATCTGTCCATTAGAAATATAATTCCTACTCAACAGATTCCTGGACACAGACTTAAGGACATTGGGATGGATAAAGCACTGTAAGGACAGTGGTTATATTACTTGTTGCTCACCACCAGAAACAGTGCCTCTCAATGTAAACTGCGCTTTCTGCAGGGAAACCCCTGTACATCACGTCAACTTGTGAGATATTGTCTCTGACCCAATATATTCTCAGAGCCCAAATCAAATGACCTTCACCTACACCCCTTCACTGATCTTGTGATGCTGTTTATATTTTGAGATTATGCTGCAGTTGCCTTTGAAGTCAGAACCATATGTGCGTGCTTGCATGTATGTATGTGTGGCACTGGTTTTGTTCCAATGTTTCTGTAAGACTTCTATTTTTTGTTACAGAAATCATTAGGTGCAAGTGACACCTTTTTAGAACGGGATCCAGGCACAGGAATTTGCATTCTGTTCTATGACAGTGCACCAAGTGGCAGCTACGGAACCATTACTTATTTGTCTAAAGCTGTTTCAACTTACGTACAGGACTTCTTGCCAATTACTGGCTGTTTTGTTCAATAATGGCAAAAGCTGAGAAGCAGATCATAGAATGATGCAGCACATCGTCTTGATGTCATTCCTGTATTCTGAATCATTTTAAGACTGTTCAGTTGATATAATCATGATAACTGTGTGTTTCCCTGTCTGTGAAATGATAAATGTGTGTTAATCAAATTTTCCCACTATTGAAAATTGAGCTTAGTTTATTATTTATTTGAAACAGATTTATATCAAATTTCACATTAAATTATTGATCGTGGCATAGTCTAACCGCTTGGAATGGGAACTTTAAAACTTCACTCAAAATATATTTAACTTTTTGTTTGGAAGGCAAAATCATGTGGTCAAAAAAATAATAGTTCAGTAACACAGCTACAACATTAAATAATGTTGGTATTTAGTTCCCTTCCAGACCTTGTCAAACTTCCTATGTTGGCATAAACTACAAGTATATCTTATTTTTAGTGGTGAATAGTTATTACTGAAAGCACTTATTTGCTATTAGTATGTTTGATAAGTTGCATTTATGTGTTTATTTAGTGTTGCTTTATTGATATTTCCATAGTTTCAGTTTCACACTGGTCAAAATAGACAATTTGCACATCTGCGATGCTTGACAAATTCAATTTGTCTGTTATAATTCAGTTGTTTTTTGCTGTCTGCTATGGGTAATACTAAACTGATGTGGAGTGAGGGATAAAGGAAAAGAATATCTAGAATGTGTATGAGATGGGAATTGAGTTGACACTGTATGGGGCAAAAAGGAGGCTTTGCATTGTCTGGACTTAGAAGAGGGGAAACGTATTTGGAAAAATAATTAGGAAGTATAGATAAAGGCAGAGCTAATGGGGCAATACAGGGCAATCCCTGTTATATTACCCACAGTTTTAGCATGGCTTACAGTGTTTGTGTGGACCAGTGCTAACCCACATATCACATACTGGCTTCCAGAAACCACATTAGAAAATGGAACAAGATGGATGAGCTGACACCTTTTCCACCATCCTACATACTGACATATTTGCTTCTCGTAGGGCTCAGTTTCAGTGCAAAATTCCAGTACACATCAGCAACCGACAAACAGGGAAGTTGATGTGTACATTTCTGAATAGTGAACTGAGTATTTAAATTAGTGATGCTAAGCCTATGAAAATAGTGACTTAGTGCTTAAGATTCCTTTAAGCCTAAGTGCTCAAATCTTTCCTTGGTGTGAGCCAAGGATGCAGTATAATATTGTGTGTGTATCATTGAAAGCCACTTGTCAACATGGAACTAGAGAAGCTTTATGTTGGAAATAATTAGGCTGTTAACTCTCACTTTTTAAATCTATTGTTCCAAGTATTTAATTCACATTAGCAAATAAACCAATGGCATCAGACTGCTTAATATATTCTCTTCCTTCATTAATGAATGGTTTTAAATTATGTGTTGAAATACCCACTTCCAACTTCTGAATAATGGGAGTGCCCTAACCTGGCTGTGAGGAGTCCTGGATACCATATTCTTGGGTTCCCAAGCAGGGATCATTCTCAACTATCAAAATAGCCCTCTAGGTTTATTCATTGGATATCTGTCTAACTGAAATTGAGGTAGCTCAATACTCCTTGAATAAGTGCGGAGAGGTTGCTTTCTGTGCTGTGGCCCATCCCAATTTTGACTCCAGTGTAACGGTTTAAGCAATGTTTTTTTGTTCAAGTCAATGAACATTCAATATAACTATGAGGAAAATAAAATGCACTTAAGGAAGTAACTTTTAATGGAATCATATTGTGCCTACATGTACTCAGAATGTGTGCTAGTATCACCAATCACTGTGTTGTACTTATGTGTGAATAAATTCAGAAGTTCGATGAAATGAGTTTGGTAACAAAGGACATTAGTGTTATTTCATTCCAAAATGGTGTTCAGAATACATTTTTTAATATGTTTTTTTACTTGATGCATACTGTAGGTTAATAGAATATTCAACCAATGCTATTTTCTTGTAATCTTATTGAATTATACAACACAGAAGGAGGCCATTTGACCCATCGTGTCTCTGTCGGCTCTTTGAAAGAGCTGTCCAAATCAGTCCCACTCCTGTGCTCTTTCCCCATAGCCCTGCAAATTTGTCCTCCCCAAATATCTATCGATGCTGCAACTAAAATGATAGTTTGTTCTGAATCAGCAGAAAACTGTAGAAGAGGTGACAGGTGTGTCAGTCTGACGCAGTGGTTGCTCTCTTGCCTCTGAGTCAGTAGGTTGTGGGTTCAAGCCCCAAATGCAAAGATTATTATTTTATTATTAACTCAGTAGATGGCACGCTGCACTCTGGGTCATGAGGTTGTGGATTCAATCCCTGTGTGGGGACTTTGATTCCAGGCTCACACTCCAATGCGGTCGAAGGTGCCTCACAAGCTGGGACGATAACTTTCAGGTGGTGATCCTGTTATGTGTTCTTGATTAACACAACAAATGTCATTAAAAGGCAATTGGACATTGATCTGGCATAGCATCGACTGGCAAGTCAAACCTTGTTTGCCACCCTGTTTGGGCTGTACCACTTCATTAAAATGTTCATGGAGCTCTAGCCACCTGTCAGCACCTTATGGATAAAGGCAACATTCAACTGTATCTACAAAAGCTTGTGGAAGGCACCAATGTTAAAATTCTTCAGAGAGGAAGTGTTTTTTTGATGTTCCCCAGACAGGAAAGGTGCTCAGTAAATTGTTGCATCTTATTGGAGTTGGGTTAGCAACTGAGTGGTTCTTGGATAAAAGGCTATTTTATTCATAAATTGTATTGAGCTTTGAGACAATTGATGTTGTGGAGGGAGAGATAGGAGCATCTTAACACCACAAAACTCTAAATTTAATGAAAATTAAGATTTATGTGTTGAAGAGAGGCTCCTTAAAATCCACGTGGCTGTATGGCCAGTTCCACCTTCCATTATTTAGGAGCTGGCAATGCAGCCATGTGGGTTTGGATGAAGGAGCAGGAATTATAATTGGCTTTTATGCGCGTGAAGCCGCTGGTGCAGATTCTGAACCAATTCCCAAATTTGTTGAAGAAATGCAGAACAAGCTATTCTGCAACAGGAATTGATAGCTCATATCCTGTTTGCTCCCTCTGCTCAGTAGGTTCTGGCCTGTCCCGCCCCTCCATCTCTTTGCCCCTGTCCTACAGTTCCATTGCCTACCTTACCTCCTTCAAAACCACCTCAAGACTCTCCTCTTCAACTGTGCCTTTGGTGACCCTCCTACCTCTAGTCTCCCTGTCCTCCTGATCCCAATCCTAATTGTCCAGCGTGTTAGGATGTCCTCCACATGTGAAGGGCACCATACAAATGTAACTCGTTATTGTTGAAGTGAAGCTTGAAATGGAAAATGACCCAAGCTCAGGGCCGCTGAAGCCAATTGTGCTCTGCTTATAATTCTTATCTCATTGCAATCAGGAGGGTTATTTCCTGTCGCATCTTCTTAATTGGTGAAAACAAAGGCGATTATCGCTGGTGAAATGTCCAGGGAACCTACTGAAGACTATTTGAACATTCAGGTGCGTGACCCTTCATGTTCTCACTGGTATTAATGTTGTGAGTGTTTTTATTGACCAAAGGAGATTCTTATTCGTGCACTTTAGCTTTGAAATTATTGAGCAGCCACCAGACTGCAGCAGAAAACACAATACTGCAGATGCTGGAAATCTTTTGTTTCAGACTGCAGCAGAACACTAATTGAACATTAAGGTCATTGACTACATTCCCTTACTCTGCAATGTGGGCACAGGCCTGCAAAATACTGACAAAACTGTTGTGTGCAGCAGCGAGAGCTTGTTGCTGATGTGATTTAATGCTCCTGACTGAAACAGATCTTTACCCAAGTCCTGTGCACAAAAAGCTTCCAGGCATACAAGTTCTCTAGTCTTGTATTTAGAGCTGCCTCACTTCTTCCAATATTTTTTGTTCACTTTCAAATGCGCTCCTTGCTCAGCTCCCAGCTGGCCCTAACCTACAACTTCATGTGTAGAGTTCACTATTAAATGATGTTGGGAATAGACCTTGTCATTTTTTGCATGCATTCACTCAGACATGGAATACAAGGATGATTATTCACAATTCAGCCTATTTTATTTCTAATTATTCAGGGAATTAATCTCTGCAAGCTACTCTGGAAACGATCAAGTGGATGGAGAGGCAGCAAGGAGGTATGTGGAAGCTTTGGGAGGCATTTAAGGGTTCAAATATTTTTCCACTTTACAAAAAAGCAATAACATCTTGTTCAGTTGTGGGTTTGCAAGACAAATGCGGTGGATTTTTTGAAAGCATGTGAAGGTTTCCAACATGGTGGCTGGTGTCAAAAGCAGCTTCCACATTCCTGCTGCAAGTTAATTTGTACTTCTTCATGTAGGAATGTTTTTCTTTTTCAGTTTTGCAAATCCAAGGGACCCACCATTAATCTCAGCTGCTAGACATGAGGGGGATATATGTCTCTGCATTCAACTTGAAATATCCTGATCAATACAAACTAGCTTATGTTCATATTTTGTCACCCCATATGAGGCTAGCCACACTTAAGACAACCACCTTGGTGGTCATTTGTACTTTTTTCATCACTAGCCTTCCCTGAAGGCTAAACAAGACACACTTCAAGTTGCCTTCACAGAAAAAACATTTTTTNCCTCCTCATTTAGAGAGAACACACCCTTTCACCTGCAAGGAAACAAAAATCATGTAATGAAACATTGGAAGCAGTTTGAGCCATTAGCATGCTCAAACCTTTGGCTGCTGAGGGCCAGATTGATAAAACAGGCACATCATTTGTTTCCCTTCCAGAAATATAGCCTCTAAGAATCATAGAAATCCTGTTTTGGATGTTCGCATTAAAATTCATACCATTATTGGCAGCAGCATTCTCTCCTGTTGCTGATTTGAACATTCTACTGTTAATTTATTTCATAACAAATGAAATCAAGTTTGAGACACAACTGCCAGAGATGGTAGAAGGCAAACTGATGGATCTTGGTCGTCTTTAGCCTAGCAAATCCTATGTTCCAAGTGTGGGTTGTAGCCATATTACATTGCTCTAACTTACACACTTTCTCTGGCCTTTCCCCCAGCAATTAAACAAAAACATTTTCCTGGACAAATTTCTGGATGTCAGACACCTTGTACACCCAAAACACAAATCAGAAACATTACAAAAGCTGTCAAAACTATTTTCTTGTTACCTCCTAACTCAATCACTGCCAATTATTAAAAAAACAAACACCACAGGCACATTTTGGAACTGAACTCACCTGAAAAGACTTACAACCCAAATCTTACACAAAAATACTCCCACGTCACAACTTTAGCCCAAAACAGCAAACCTCTTATATTCTCAATTATCTACATTTCACCTGTCTGTCTATGTCCTCCTGCAGTCTGCTACCATCCTCCTCATGGTTTACCACATTCCCAAGTTTTGTGTCATCTACAAACTTTAAATTGTTGCTCTCTATACCTGTCCAAGTCATTCACATATATCAAAAAGTGCAGTGGACCTAATGACGACCCTTAGGGGACACCACTGTATACTTCCCTCCAGTCTGAAAAACAACCATTCACTGCTACCCTCTGTTTTCTATCTCCCAGCCAATTTTGTATCCTTGCTGCCACTGTCCCTTTTATCCCATGGGCTTTAATTTTGCTAACTAGTCCAGTATGTGGCACCTTATCAAACACCTTCTGAAAGTTCATACACAATACATCAATTGCACTACCTTCATCAATCCTCTCTGTTATATCATCAAAAAACTCAATTAAGTTTGTCAGACACGATTTGCCTTTAACAAATCCGTGTTGACTGTCATTAGTTAATTTACGTTTTTAAGTGAAAATTTATTTTGTCCCAGATTACAGTCTCTAGAAGTTTCCCCACCACCGATGTTAGGCTGACTAACCTGTAGTTGCCAGGTTATTCCCTCTCCCCTTTTTTGAACAGGGGTGTAACAACATTTGCAATGTAAATTCTGTTTTTTAAATCCGATTCAGTTCATCAAAATAATTAAATTTATTCTGATCTTCATTTAGAGCTTCTAAAAAGGTCTTCGACCATTTTAAATTAACACTGAAAATTAGAGTCTTTCAGAATCCAAAATTAAACTGAATTGCTCTGATATTGCAAGATTCAATATTCCAATTTTTCAATTTCATTAAGGTCCATTCATTGATTTCATTCAATTTCATCAATGCTCACAAAATAGACCACATTCACACTACCGAGTGGTGGTGGGGAGGGGGAAGGAAAAGTTATTTAAGAAAAATAATAACCAAAGAACTTGCATCTTGTATTCATAATTAAGTGACACTGTAAGAAGCAGCAGCCAAGAATGTTGATGCAGAGGTGAGAACAGTGACCATTCTTATAGGCGCACTTATTAACATCTGGCCAGGCATTGACTTCACTGATTTCAGTGTTGGGCAAGTGTACTGGAGTAGTCAATGTTAGTCTATAAATGGCTTTCAACAAAAGTTGAATATGTTGAATTGATTGTGATAAAATGCTTGTTAGTAATTTATGCATTGGATTTAACTGGAACCAGGTGTATAGGTGCTTTTAACCCTTTAAAACTCCTTCAAAACCACTGTAAAAACTGCATTTTCTCTGAAGACACGAAACTTAGAGGTTGAAGCAATGTTATTTTTGTGCACGTGTTGCTATTTACAGTACCTGAGGCACGCTAGAACATACTAAAACAGTTGGATATTCAAAGAGTGAAAAGAATTATATTATTTATTAAAATCCAAAGCAAAATGAAAGGGTCTTAAGTGCACAATGTCGAGGTACCACTAAAGGACATGAATAAAATCAAGGAATATGAAATTAAAATATTTTCTTACAGAAGCTTTCATTTGTGGCATGCTGGTGTCATAAGGTTTCATTCTCAGTTTGATTGTATTAATTGATTTTATTCACGTTTTCTACGAAAAGTGAAATTTTCATCAGGGCGAACTATTTTTCATTTTCATTGATTTTGATAGAAAAGAGTTATCAAATTATCCTCTTTTTCTTTAAAAAGTAATAATAATCCTTCCATTTGATATAGTACCTTTTACACGTCAGGAGGACATCTCAAAGCGCTTAAGGGGATTCACTGTAAAGTGTAGTAACTGTATATTTCTAGGTGAATGCAGCAGCCGATTTGCACCCAGCAATGTACCACAAACAACAATGAATTCCTTTCTCTCTATTTTTAATGTCTCATCCAAGGGACGCCACCTCGATAACAATGCAGCACGCCCCCAGCGCTGCACTGGAGTGTCAAGTTGGATGACTTGAGTCCAACATTAGATTAAAACAGAGGTATTAATAGAGTCATGTCTTCTGTTCTATTGTACTCCTAGCTTCTGCTTAGCTCCAAATTAAGTCAGCGTATTGGGATATGCTTTGTACAGTTAGCAAATAGAAAGTACAGATATGATCCTGAGCTTAAAAAAATGTTGGATCATTGCAGGAGTTCACTTTACAGATTAGGAATAATTATATTCCATTTTTATTGAGGAATTTGTGCAATACACCAAAATACAAATAGACTGTATATTGCACAAAATACTGATTTATTGTACATACAAAGTTGTGATTTGTTATCAAAAGAGTTCTTTACGATGTGTAAGCCATATGCAGTGAAAAAGATCATGTTAATTAAACAATTTTCATTCGAAAAACCCTAACCAATAGATTTGCATAATGTATCCATTTACACAATACAAAGGATCAATACAAAGGACACTGAAACTCCCTGAAAGTAGCACAGTTTCAACACAGCTACTGTGTGGATCGAGGAACTCCAGATTTGAAGGAAGATGTCTATGTGACTGTAAATGTCACTGAAAACTCTATATTCCAATTGCCTGACAAGTCTTCCTGCTATAAGGACTGAAGGAGTGACCTTCTGGACATTCACACCGGTATCCACCATTAGTGTTGATGCAGAGGTGAGAACAGCCACCATTCGTATAGCTGCACTCATTAACATCTGCAATTTTAACAGAAAACCATTACTTCAAAATAAAAACACTTTTCATGATGTGTAGAAAACATGAATTTCTATTATAATAATAATAATCCTTGGGTAGAGTCGGGGGTGGGGGGGTGGGGGAGAGTGTTGAGGGGTGAAAGAGTGTTGGGAGGAGGGAAGAGTGTGGGGGAAGAGCATCAGGAGGGGGAAAAAGTGTGTGGGGGGAAGAGTGTTGGGGGGTGAAAAAATGTTGTGAGAGGGGAAGAGTGTGGGGATGGGGAAAGAGTGTAGGGAAGGAAAGAGTGTCGGAGGAGGAAAGGTGTTGGGGGAGGGGGGGAAGGGAGGGTGGCGGGGAGGAGAAAAACATATCCCAGGTCAAGCCAGGCCACAATTTGTTGAAATCGAAATTCTGGCCAGGTTAGGCAACAATGACAACATCTTGTATTTATATAGCGCACCTCATTACAGGGTAGCATCCCAGAGCGCTTGACAGTGGTGGAGCATGATACCAAACCAGGGGGATGGGGAGGTAACCGTAGGCACGGTCAAAGAGGAAGGTCTTCAGGCACGATCTGAAGAAGGGGAAGGAAGAAGCAAGGCAGATGGATAGAGGAAAAGTGCTTCAGAGTTTCAGGGGCAAACATCACCTATTACATTCCCATTGGGATGGTAATAAGAAATATAGAGAACAGTTGGGCAATGGTGCTAAAAGATCTGACACAATCCAATAAACTGAATAAACTGGCGGATCAGGTTTGATGAACTGAGTGGTCCTAAGAGTCAGGATGTTAAAAGAGAGGAAACTTTAGAGCAGGAGAAAAAAAATAAAAAATTGGTGCAATAATGTCAAAAGAAAAGTGCCTGAAAGGGTGGTGGAAACAGATTCATTAATAACTTGCAAAAGGGAATTAGATAGGTAATTGAAAAGTAAACATTTGCAAAGATTTGGGGAAAGAGTGGGAGGGGAGTGGGACTGAGTGGGTAGCTCTTCCAAAGAGCATGATGGGCCAATTGGTCTCTCTCTGTGCTGCAATATTCTATGATTTTATGAAAAGTCTTTTTTCTTGGCAAATCCTTTGGCATTACAGGACAATTTTTTCAGCAATTCCTATTTTGAGCGGCTCAGAATATTTTTCTTCGAGCAACCTGAGATTTTTGTCCTGAGAAGTCGTCACTCATGATAAAGGTAATAAGGAGGACAGCGATAGAACAGTCATTAAACTAACCACTGTGCTCACCTTCACAGTGATGCTTATCGTCATTCAGCCTGTACCCACGAGGACAAATACAACGGTAAGAGCCTGGAAGATTCAAGCATTTCCATTCACAAGGACGATGTTCACTGAAACCATCAAGGCATTCATTAATATCTGTAGGAATAGAATCATAACAACTGCATGTGAGCAGATTGAGGCCTGGTGTAAACAAAGAACAACAACAACAACAAGATTCCATTTATAAAGCGCCTTTCACGTCAGGAGGACGTCCCAAGGCGCTGCACAGTTGGGTTATGACCCGAGCAGGGGGGAAATGGTCAGGGGAGGGGAGGGAGCGAGGAGGGGGGAAATGGTCAGGGTGAGGGGAGGGATGGGAGGGAGCGAGAAGGGGGAAGAGTCGAGAGGGGAGCTGAAGGCTCGGTCAAAGAGAAAGGTTTTGAGACCGGCCTTGAAGGAGGAAAGGGAGGAAGCAAGGCGAAGGCACTGGGGGATAGAGTTCCAGAGCCTCGGGGCTGAAGGCCCGACCACCAATGGTAGGGCGGTTGGGGCGGGGGACGTGGAGCAGACCGGAGCCAGAGGAACGGAGGGTACGGGCTGGTAGGTAGGGGGATAGTAGGTTGGAGAGGTAGGAGGGAGCAAGGCCGTGAATGGCCTTGTAGGTGAGGATGAGGATCTTGAAATCAAGAGGCCCCCCCAGTGGTCTAATAGTTAAAGGCATGGCTGTAGCACTAACCCATACAAACCTAAAACTAAGTGCTAAGTTACCTTATCCCTTATCTAGAAGAGCAATGGGGTTGCTGCAATTGCTAGTAATGCCACTAGTAACGCTATCCTCCTCCACCGCTTGTCCTCCCACCTCAACCTTCAAGGCCCTGTCCTTGAGTGATTTAGGTCGTACCGCTCCCACCGTCTTCATTTTCTTTCCACAAACGGCTTTTCCTCTGGCCCCCGCACTGTCTCGTGTGGTGTCCCTCAGGGCTCTGTCCTCGGTCCCCTCCTCTTCACCCTCTATATGCTCCCCCTTGGTGACATCATCCGCAGACATGGGGTTAACTTCCACATGTATGCGGATGACACCCAACTCTACCTTTCCTCCTCTACCCTCAACTCCATAACCACCGATGTCCTGACAGCTGCCTGTCCGACATCGAGTCCTGGATGAGAGACAACTTTCTTCAGCTCAACGTGCGCAAAACTGAGGCCCTCCTGATTGGCTCACGTCAGCGCCTCCGCACCTCAGGCGCTGACAGCATCAGCATCCAAGGCTGCACTCTCCACCTCTCAAAGCCAGTCAGGAACCTCGGGGTTCTGTTCGACCCTGAGCTGTCCTTCCTCATATCCGCGCCACAACTGGCACCGCCTTCCATCACCTCCGAAATATCGCCAGACTACGGCACTACCTCACCCCTCACGCTGCTGAAACTCTGGTCCACGCCTTTATCACCTCAAGGCTGGACTATGGGAACTCTCTCCTCGCCGGCCTTCCCGGCACCTCCCTCCACAAGCTGCAGGTCATTCAGAACTCTGCAGCTCGTGTACTGTCCCGCACCAGGCTTCGGGACCACATCACTTCCACCCTCGCTCGCCTCCACTGGCTCCCCATCCCCCAGAGGATCGAATTCAAGATCCTCATCCTCACCTACAAGGCCATTCACGGCCTTGCTCCCTCCTACCTCTCTGACCTACTATCCCCCTACTTACTTGCCCGTACCCTCCGTTCCTCTGGCTCCAGTCTGCTCCACGTCCCCCGCCCCAACCGCCCTACCATCGGTGGCCGGGCCTTCAGCCTCTCAGTCCCTAGGCTCTGGAACTCCATCCCCCAGTGCCTTCGTCGCCTCCTCCCTTTCCTCCTTCAAGGCCAGTCTCAAGACCTTTCTCTTTGACCGTGCCTTCAGCTCCCCTCTCGACTCTCTACCCCCTCCTCGCTCCCTCCCTTCCCTCCCCTCACCCTGACCATTTCCCCTCCTGATCGGGTCCCGACCCAACTGTCCAGCACCTTGGGACATCCTCCCGACGTGAAAGGCGCTCTATAAATGAAATCTTGTTGTTGTTGTTGTTGTTGTATGTTTGAGTAGCCTACCAGCATTCATTGTCAAGACTCAGCTTGAATAGTGCCCACTTGGGTCTCCAGAGGCTGACTTGCAATCATAGAACTGGACCTCAGTGCAAGAAAAAAGGAGTAAAGACGTCCAAAGGAGAGGAGGGGTGGAGGAAACGGAATGAAAAACACATTTTCTTTAATATCCTTGTTTATGCACAGTGGGAGATTGGAGCGAGTTATAATCACTGACCAGGCAATTCATTGAAGTGAGCATGTAGTTTGAAGCCTGGAGCTTGCAAAGAAATATTTCATCCAGTATGTCCTGCTGATTTTAAATATTGAAAATTGATTGAAGGAAGGACAGAGAATGCAATGGCAAACAGAAAGAACCCAGATAGCCTGAGATACGTACCCAAACATTGTTGAATCTCTCTGTGCCAGTTAGGTCTCTCTATGTGGTTCTCTTTCCTATAGCCAGAGGGACATTCTGCGATACAAGAGTGTCCATCCCCTGCTAGTTTATATCCATATGAGCAAGAACAGCTGAAGGAACCGGGAGTGTTCTGGCATTCCATGGCACAAGAGCCTCTCCCATTATTCTCTGCACATTCATCAATATCTACATGTTTCAAAAGAGAATCGAGACAGACATTTTCAATGTAATACACCAACAACAACTTACTTTCTTTTTGTATAGCGCCATTCACTGCTGGAGGACATCCCAGTGTTCGGCAGAGAAAAATTGAAAGTGAAAACAATCCAATTATTTGGGTTATATAAAACAGTTGCATTTTTGGTATGAATAAATATCACAAGTTTTTTGAGGGGGTGGGGGAAATTTCAGAGCTCACTAACACTGGTGCAGTTATATTGCACTTTAGGCAACGAATTGTAATTTTGACAGTGATTTAATGCATTACAAATAGGGATTGAGTCACCGTGAATCACACTTCAACCCTACTCTTGACACCACCTGGTGTTAAGTTTAAATGTTTGACAAATATTACAGGGTGATAACTACTAGCCTATTATCTAAAAAAATCATAATTTCTTTGAGACTTATTAAACATTGCAATGGTACCACAACTTTTTGGTCACTCTGTTTTAAAAGGTATTAGGGTCTGGGTTAAGTAAGATAATGGGATATTCAAGTTAACCTTTTTTTTAAAAAAATGATTTTTTGAAATGATGAGACAAAATATTTGCAAAAAAAAGTTGTGTTTTACATTTCCCAATTAAGAAATCCCATTAAGAAATACCACAAAATTGACAACAATCTTTTAAATTCCCCTAATGTTAACTCTATAAATGTGTAACTCCTGTCAGAACGTTAAGAAAATTATAAACAAACGATTGCACAATGCTGGTACATTACTTCTGCTCAATTTTCCAATTGTCCCTTTAAGAGCATTTAATAATATTTAAGTTGTGTCTGACACCCACCTTTGCAGTGCCCATTGTTGGTGCTCAACTGGTATCCCTCTGGGCAATGGCACATGAAACTCCCTGCAGTGTTGATGCAGCCAAACAGACAGCTGGCAATTCCAACTGGAAGGATACATTCATCAATATCTGCAAAAAAGATATCTCACATGTTAATGTTATCATGCTATTATTCCTATGTTGTCATATCCAAATACATGAATATTCAATCTCTGATGTACCAATTCCCAGTTTAGCCCTTATTTGTAAATGGTCCCAATTCCTAAAAAATCTATTTCTTAAACAAATATTTGCAGAATCACTGGAAAAGATATTCTAAAACAGATTTTTAAAAATAAATTCTGAACAGCTTTAGGAATATGGATCTCTGTCAGCACATTATTGCTTAGTGCAAGTCTATGTATTTGTAGGCAAATTGCAACAGCCAACGAACGGGTCCTTAAACAGATCCTATAAACAGTGATCCCACAAAATCCACATCATATTCCTTTAACGTATTCCCTGTGTAACATATTCCCTAATGTATTCCCTAACAAATTGCCCAACATATTCACTAATGAATTTGTTGAAATTAAGAATAACTTTGCAATCCTGAGCACTGGCAAAGTCTGACATTTATTTTTCCAATCTTCTGTTGGAATCTTTCAGCCCTTTTTCTCAGCTGAAAAATGTCTTGAAAGTAAATAAAACAGCCACGATCACAAATCAGAAGACACCATTTTTCCATGATTCTTTTTAGCAAATCCTGCAATCTTGCAAATGGTATATGTTTGACTATTGTTTAGTATCATTAGGACCATATATAAACTACCTGCACATGTCTTTCCATCATGTGAAAGGAGAAAGCCTGTCTGGCAGTTGCACTTGTAAGACCCAAAGGTGTTGACACAGATCTGCTGACAGTCATTCAGTCCAATGATGCATTCATTCACATCTTTAAAAAGAACAAGGCTCAAGTTAACAATGAATACCCAGACACTACTTTGGATTACGTTCTGCTACTATGATCAAAGTAGACTATTATTTTACCGCTTGTTTCTCATATCTCCTGTAACTGGATTCATATGTGACATTTTACTCCAAAATAAACAAGTGAAAAGTTATTGGTCCCCAACTAGAAACTGTATATTTGATGAAACATTTATAACAGACACGGGCAGGACAACTAAAGGTGATTCTTTCATGAAAAACAGTTTACAAAAATGCCGAGGTTCAATACCATTAAAAATAGTATATTTTAAGATCTGGGGCAACCTATTGGGCTGTCTGAGATATGTTAAGGGATAATTTCTGAATGGTGACTGAATCAATCGCACAGCATTTAGAATATGCATATGGCTCTGGGTCATGCTTCAGTCCTGTGAAACTGAGTCTGCACTGTACTGAGGATCAATGCCAACCATTCTGGTGGGGTCCAGTCTAAAGAGCACTGGTCAGACCTCATTTGGGGAATTGTGTTCAACTTTGGGCACCTAATCTGAGAATAGAATATTCCAGTCTAGGAGGATATCCAGCAACTGTTCACCAGATTAATACACGGATTAACATAGAATGCCACAGCACAGAAACGGGCCATTTAGCTCACTGAGTCCTTAAGGTATTTATACTCCATCCGTATGCTCAGGTTTTGTCTTAAATACATTTATACTTTATGCGTCAACCACAGCTTCTATTGAAGAGTTCCAAATTCTCATCACTCTCTGGTGAAGAAGCTACCCCTAAACTTTAAGATCTCTAAGATGTTATCCTATGTGAAGGGTGCTATGTAATGCAAGTATTGTAATAATAATAATAATAATCCTTGCATTATTGTTGTTCTAAACTCCCTTTTAGATTTCCTACGGGCTACCTTATAATTATGCCCCTCGTTTTCGGCAATACATAGCTGAAGGGGCTTAGCTATGATGAGAGGCTGGGTAGACTGAGTATTCTTAAGGATAAGTTGATCTTAAGGGGTGATTTGATTGAGGTATCTCTAATAATGAAAAGAACTAATAAATCAGAGAGTGGTCAACTCTTCCCCTCGGTAGTAAGCGATCATGGCCTTAAAAGTAGTGCCAAGTCAGTTAGATCTGAAGTCAGGAGACATTTTGTCACACAGAGTTGTGGAGGTACTATAAATACAATATACTTTACATTTATATAGCGCCTTTCACGTCAGGAGGACATCCAGATATGTAGATTTTGGAATGCTCTGCACCAGAAAGCTGAAGAGGCAGAATCAATAGGCATGCTTAAAAGAGATAGATAGGCAATTGGCTAGTAGAGGTTTAAGGCTTTGGTGCAAGGTCAGGGCATTGGAATGAAAAGAATGCCAAGAACCAGTACAACAGACACGATGGGCAAAATGGCCTCCTCCTGTTCCTACGTTCCAATATCTGTGGAATGTTACTGTGCACCAATTGGCTGCCACATTTGCCCACCAAACTTCATCTTACAGTATATCATGTGAAGCGCTTTGAGATGTCCTCCTGACACTATACCAAATGTAAGCATTATTAGCATTATTATTTAAAGAGTAATTGGGAGCCCAAGAAACTGTGGCTGGCTTTTTGGATTCCATGTACACTCACCAGCACAAGTGGGCACCTGCCCGCTCCATACTCCATTGTGTTGACAAAAGCTGAACTGATCTCCGTGGGTCAAAGTGTAACCAGAGTTACATGAATACTGCACATAGTATTTGTATTGTGAGGGTGAAGGCCCAACCAGGCCTCGGAAATTAAATATCCCGTGATCTGGTATGAGTGGTGAGGGGCAAGCATTTCTCCCTTCTAGATAAGTGTGTGTCATTTCCATTTCCTCCAAAGCAATTTCAACTAGGTTGCTTTGGGGTATTGGGGCAATTAGTCTATCACCAGGTCCATTAGATGGAGTATCACTGGTATCATTTGATCTGGTGCCTGAATCGCTTCCACTTAATACGATTTGACTGTCCTGTTGTTGGATAATTGCTTTAGCATTGGAAGCCTGTGGTTCTTTCCTGAGGTTTGATTCACTTTGTATCACTGTTAGCATGTTTACATGTTCTAAGCCAATTTCAGTTCCCTTTGATGAGTTGGCAGTCTGATGGTTAGTTCCTCTGTTTATTTTTTGGCCGGAAGTATCCCACAGCGAGAGGATATGATCTGTAGACATGCCCCATGACTTTATCGGAAGCTCAGTCTTATCATGTCTGTTTATATCCATCTTTGATTTATTTTCTTTACCAGTGGCAAAGCTCCTTGTACTAGCATCATGCACGGTAATATCTCTGTTTGTTTGGGAATGTGACGTGCCAGTGCTTGGTGACATCGTGGTGGTGATGGAATTTAACCAAGGATTTGGATTTGCCAATTTGAGGTCTCCATGGTTTTCTCTTGTTTGCGGTGACACAATTTTAGTCGCTGGAAAAGGAGCAATAGGGACGCTGGAAAAGGATATCTCCATATTAACATTCGGAAAAGTGTCCTTCTTATCATATTGCTCCAAAAGTGAATAGAAAGGAGAGGGCACGGTGCTGGTCTCATTTGCTGTAGTAAAGGTATATTTATCAGTCCGATCTTTGGAAGAAGAAAGTGACAACATATTGCTTGCTGAGCCTGTAGACATTAATGGGGTCAGCACAACTTCATCCAGTGAGGTTCCTGGCTTCGAATGACCCGCATTGGTTGTAACCATTTCAGGAAAACTCCAACGAAACAGTAGTTGCTTAGGATTATATTTGGAAGATAATTGCTTCCCCTGGGATTTTTCTGTAACTGTTTCGCCACCTTCATCTCCACCAGTAGAGCTGTGCTTTTCAGCTGCAAGCTTCTTTGTTTTTCTGAACCATTCATTTGGGTGGGGTCTGGCTGAAGCTAAATTGGCAGCACTTTGAGTAAAGGATGAGGTTGTCTGGTACTGCGCAAGGGCAAGATTTGTTTCTCAAGGAATGACAATGGTACCGATATCCCTAAGGAAGATATTTTGGTAGATGGATGTGCTGTTGGGGTTGAGTCCCTTAGAAAAGGAGTTGAAAGTTGTTGGAGTAAAGATGTTGGGGGTGAGAAGGATGTTGGTGATGATGAGGGCAGTTCTGTTACAATGGAGGGATTTGGCTGTAGTGATGATGTTGAAAGTTCTTGGAGTGAAGATCTGAGAGACAGAGGTAGCCCTGATGAAGGTGATAGTGATAATAACTCTGTTGTAGTGGAAGGTATTGGCATTGGGTTTGATGTTGATGATGATAGTGTCAATGGTGATGAGAAGGGTGTCAATATTGTTGGTACTAATGGGGAAGGTGGATTCCCTGATATGGAAAGCATTTGTGGCAGTCCTGGCATTACTGGGAATGATAAATATGAAGGAGAAGATGCTGATGGCAGCAAGGCTGGAGATTTCAGTTTTGTTTGAATTCGTACATGGTTAAATCTTTCCTTTGTTGATTCTTTGTTCAAAAACTTCTCCCTAGATGTAAAAAATGGAGTCTTTCCAGCCAAATTAGATTTTTCCTGCACCTCCCTCACTGGGCTATTTTTGCGAGTATTCTTGTTGACTACAAGGTGATATAAAGTGGCATTCTTTCTGCCCAGTATACTTCTTGTACCTGCATCAAACGCTTGCCCTGGCGGGAAGTCATGTTTAATAAAATTAGTTTGTGTAGCAGTGTCACCAAGCCGCCTTTTAAGTAGATTTTCCGATATTTTCTTCAAGGACGATGGTCTATTTCGGTTCGGCAAGAAAGTGGATCTAGTTGTTTCAAAACGTGTCTCCTGTTGGGACTGCAGATCAGATTCTGAAATGAAAAATGTAAGCATATTCATCAATCGCAAAAAATGCAGCTAATAATAAATGCAAGTTGTTGTTATAGTTGTATTACCGTGGAACTTTGGTAATCCGCCATAATATAGGGAGGCTGCAAATATATCATTGCAACTATTATAGAGTTTACATTTACATGCTTGCAGGAACATTAAGTGTAATATTATTTCTGGAGAAAGAAGACTGCATGTGAAGCCCATTCTTTTTTTAAAAAAATACAGTAATTAGATATAGCTGTAGTATAATCACCTACTGCTTCTATATTATAATATGCTGTGCCATTTCCCATCATAGATAAGAATCTAATACTCTATCATACATATAATATAACACGCCATCATAGACATGAGTCTAACACTCTTCAGGTAAAAAGGTTTGAATCACATAATTCTGGACCTCAGCAAAACAACATGTGAATGTCAAGAAATTGTTGCCACCTTTGCAACCAGGTTTGGTACCATTCCACCTTTTGCCATTGCAGTAGAGCATTGGCGTTCCAAACAGTTCAAATCCATAATCGCAAGTGAATCTGGCAACAGAGCTGTCTTTGTTCAAAGTTCTGCTTCCATGCAGAATAGTCCCAAGTTCTGGGCATCCAGAAGCTGCAATGAGATAAACATTCTATGGTTTTCAATGGAAAATTTCACAATGATCTGTAGCTCACAAATGTTGTGGGTACCCAGTTGGAGGCTGAATCACAATGCTTATCTCAGTTCTAACCTCTATGAGCTACAGTGCAGGCAAAGGAGGTTCCGAGCTCTCAGCAGGGTACTATCATCAGTCAATGTCTGAGACACGGTCCAGGGAGTCAGCCTCAAGTTCTGTAGCTCAGTGATTAGAACACTCGCTTTGCAAGCGAGAGACCTGGGTTCAATTCCCGGCAGGGTGAAACCTTGGGCAAGTTTCCTTACTCCACACGCCTGATAATAATCTCTCAAAGAAAAATTGGTCATTTCAATCCACAACTGTTTGTGGGACCTGCTGTGCGCAATAGGCTGCTGCATTTTGCCCACAAATATACAGTCTATTCACTTTACAGTCTATTCTGTGAAGCACTTTCAGACATCTAGAAGATGTGAAAAGCGCTATATCAAATGCAAGGGTTATTATTATTAGTGAGGTCTATTTAATAAAGATTCCACTGCCTTTGGCGATATCAGCCATCAATGGGATCTCCCATTATTATCATGGATTGTCAGAGGTGCTGCCATAATGCTCACTGGAATTTGTATTCCTTGATTTTGTGTGTTTAAGGGCTGTGGAGAGAAAGACTGAATTATCATTAGAACTCTTTGCAGTTGTTTTGGTTTAACACCAAACAACCACTAGGTGACAGCCCACCCTGGTAAATCTTTATTTTCATTCAGGCCCAAACACAAAAAATGAATGAAGGGAAGGATAATAGGAAGAAAAAGAAACAAATAAGTGTTAATGGAAAGTGAAAGCAGTTAGGAATAAAAGAACACTAAAACTTTTATTATCTCAAATGGAACGAGGTAGCCAAGGAAAATAGTCCACTTGGCAATGGAGGCTGAGGAAAGCAGCCTCTCTTTACTTACCTGCACATACTGGAGGAGCTCGGGTCCACCTGCCAGTCACACAACTGCTAGTCTGATATCCGTAGCGTTGAAAGCCAGGATTGCAAAAGTAGGTCACGTATATCCCACCATATCGAAAAAACAGACGGCCATTAGATAATTGCCGCAGTCCTGGGCAAGTGCGTAGAGGCAGCCCTGGGGAAGAATCAACTCATTTACAAAAACAACAAATTATAATATATAGCGCCCTTCGTGTCGGAAAGGCATCCCAGGGCACTGGACAGTGAGGGGATTTTGGACCCAAACTGGGAGTTGGGGTCAGGAGGGGTGAAGGGCAGGAGGGTTGGAGATGGAGGGTGGTCGAAGGCACGGTTGAAGAAGGAGGTCTTTAGATGGAGTTGAAGGAGGCAAGAGTGGGGGTGAGGCAGAGGGTTTGCAGGATAGGGTTCCAGAGTGGGGGCAGAGATGCTGAATGCCCGACCTTTTGCTTGACCCAACTGTCCAGCGCCTTGGGACGCCCTCCCGGCGTGAAAGGCGCTCTATAAATGGAATCTTGTTGTTGCTTGCGAGGCGAGTGCTTTAACCAATATGCTACAGGATTCCAGTAATTTACTAATTAATCACTGCAATTCAAATTCCATTTGAACAAGCCATCTAGGCAAATGTAACCCACCATACTGACGGCATCAAAACACCTTTAGCTTTTGCTCTGAACTGTATCACATACTTACTCAGATGCAGCCTCTTTGCACCTCCATCTATATTGGTTTAATTTAATTTGCCCATAGAAATTGTGAGATTAATGGAGGGAATTTTTTTTACCTAGATCTAGATTCCAGGCAGGGCGAAACCTTGGGCAAGTTTCCTTACTCCACACGCCTAATAATAATCCCTCCAAAAACAAAAAAAAAAAACAATAATAAATTGGTCATTTTCAATCTACGACTGTTTGTGGGACATTGCTGTGCGCAATTGGCTGCCGCGTTCGCCCACAAATATACAGTCAATTCACTTTACAGTCTATTCTGTGAAGCGCTTTGGGACGTCCTCCCGACGTGAAAAGCGCTATATCAAATGCAAGGATTATTATTATTATTATTATTATTATTATTTACTTTATTTTCTTAGTTTTTCAGAATAGGTTGAATTTAGCAAATTGTTGAATTCAATTTTACCTTTGAGACTGTGTTTTTGAACTTCTTAAAAAGTACTTACAGAAAACCATCTTAAAAATCAAGGTTGTATAGTAAGAACTTGCCAAATTCTGGTTAGCCTGAAATTCTACATAAATAGGGTAAATCTAGACTCAGGTGGAATATCTCTATTTCCCTAGATATCTCCATCAATGTTAAAATCTGTGGAACAAATTCTCTCAACCACTGTCCCAAGATCAGGAAGTCTTTTACGTCTAAGAGTTGTTTTTTNAATATTGCTTTTAACGGACATATATGTCAGAAATAGGGTTATCATATGTTCATGAAAAATGTATTATCCTCCTCGCTTCTGGCTGATGCGTAAAAAAAGGTTTAATGTAGTTTCAACATTTTAGGAGGGTACTTTTCAGCTGTGTTGGCAAACATTGTTATCCTGATCTTAAGCAGCTTTTAAAAACGTGCAGATTAAAACAAAGAGGACTTACCCCTGTCAAAGAAGAAAAAGATAAAAATCAACACAATTCGGATTGACCCCATCAGGGAAATTTGAGACCCGAATAATAGAGCAAATTCTTAGAGATGGAGGATTTTCTGTTGAAACAAAATCCGAAGAAGAGTTTGTACGTATTTGCAGGACATCAGGAGCACTCTGTAAAGGGTCAACACGCCTGGAGATCGCTTGCCTCCTTTCTGCTTGCAGATCTAAACCTTCAAGGTTCAAACCGCAGCGACCTTCACACAGCTGCTTTTGGTCTGTGCAGATGTGTCTGTGCAATAAAAGAAAACATGCCCAGCACCTCCCAGCACTCTCCCCCCTGGGTCGCATGTTTTTTTAGGAACCTCCTATGGTCATACTTATCTACGCAAGTACCATCCTTCTCGTCGATTGAAGATCCCGAGGCTTTATTACGTAACTGAGGCTGGGAGCAAAGTGATCTTTAACTTTTCCACCAAATTCAGAGAAGTTGCTAGATTTCAGTGCAATGCAGACCATCAACAGGGAAAAGGAGAAAGAGAGAGAGAGTGAACGAGGCAAATACAGACACAAAATAAGAGAGAAATGGGCAAAGACAAACAACAGATTAAAATAGAAACGGCCAGAGAATGTTACTATCAGAAAGAAGAACATAGAAGATAACACTAAGTAGTATTAACTGAAAGAGGGGAAAGGCAAATGTAATCAAAAACAAAATTGATATAGTTGATATATTAGCCTGGACGCATAGTCTAGCTGGAATACTTGGATGGCTGCATTAATGGATGTGTTGACCTTCAGGCAAATCTAGGCCTGAGATTCTAACCAACTTTCTGCCTGTAAGACCATTTTGTAGTAATATTTAAAATATTTATTTGCAGAACTGTGGAAAATTCTTCAATTCAGACTTAATTTGGAAGTCAATTTTCACAGTCCCGGGTTCTAAAATAACACTCAATTTAAGAGTTTTCTATAATTCTGCATAATTTTAATTGTTAAGACAAAATGGTGTTTGTGTGATAAAACTAAATGGAATTTCAGGCTAAAACCCTGAGGCTCCATCTGCCTGTTCAGATGGGTATTAAACATCTCATTTGAAGCTAAACGAAAGAAGAGCAAGGTGTTGCCTGATCTCCTGCTTGTTGGACCTCTGTGAACTGTTGTTACTCTGTGTTGTTAATAAAAAGTTGGTCACACTCCTGGCTATTTAATAATATTGAATAAAAATACAACAATTATAAAAAAAACTGGTCTTCAGGCCTATGTAGTGAAGCTCTGCACACGAATAGAACTCTCTAATACAGCTCACATATTTTTGATCGGCCAGCTGTCTAATACATGCATAAATCTACCATCACTCATGCTTAAGAGTATCCAACCAGACTGAGAGTTCCACATTATGGATGCCAAGTACAAGTGGAAAATTCCCTCTAAGTTCAACAACAGCGACTTGGCACAGCAAATATAAATCTGGCTTCCTGCTTTAGTCACTCTACCATAGGAAGGGGATGTCACATTAGCTCTAGGAGCTAATGAAAACCAAACTTGCCAGGCAGTACTCTCAATGGCAAACTGTGCTCCTTTAGATGGTTAACTGCCAGCAGTACCCCAACACACACTCTATGAGAAAATGTATTTAAATATTCACCAGTATTCAGATACCAGTGAGAAGAGCTATGCACAAGTATTTGAGTGCACATCTACTGCCCAGTTTTGACTGAGCATAGGGTAGTTCAGAGCTGACAGTATCACTGGTGCTACATGTTTGCACTGCTTTATAACTGAGGGATAATGAAAGAACAAACAGTACAGGGATAACCATGTCAGTGTAACTGAATTTTGGATTTTAAATAGAGCCTCCACTTAAAGGGTTAACACTGAACCAGTCTACAAGAGGAACTGACAACAAGTTACATTACATTACCAGCAAACCAGATTTATATTGCAACTGGAATAACTCATTAATGCAGCAAAGAAAAAAATGGACATTCATTGTATGACTGTGGGACATTTCTATGTACAAATTGGTTGCTGTGTTCACCCACAGTATCCACACAGTCATGCCACGTTACTGTATATCTTGTGAAGCGCTTTGGGACATCCTCCCGATGTGAAAGGTGAACTAGCAAATGTAGTGTTATCATTATTATTTTTATGTTATACACAAGTTCTAAATTTCTACCTTCTTCGGTGATTCACCAAAAGTCAGTATTTAAAATAAGAATTTAATTCCTTGCAGTCCTAATCTTGACTTTCCTTTGTAATATATTTTATTTTTAAATGTTATATAGTTCCCTTTGGTTTCAACAAAGTCAATTTCTCTGTCAGAAAGAGATGCCCACTTAACCTATGTGTTAAATCACACCACCTAATTTTTGCTTTCTCAGCACTGCAATTCACTGGATCCCTTGGTTGCAGCGCCTATTAATCTTTCTATTCATTATTTCCGATTGTGTTTATAGTTTCTTTCAGGTTCGTGTAACACCTTCTAATTAAGTGTGATCAGCATTGCCTGATCCATCTGGATTTTCGGTACCCATTACTGTAATATGTGAAAAACCTATCCTGAGTGAAAGGAGGAATAATAATGTATTTTTTATAGCACCTTGTCGTTTCAAAACATCTCAAAGTGCTTTACAGGTAATTACTGTGAAGTGAAGTGACCATTATTGAAGGCCAGCATTGGCATATATATATATATATGTTATATATATATATATATATTCTGTAAATAGTGCTATAAGCAAGTACATTATGTGAAATCACTCTGGTGGCAATGGATTCACTCAAGGCAAAGGAGTTTAGTATTTGCTCTGATGTCGTCAGCTTTGTGATGAGTCTCAACTCAATTGATCCTGAATGCACAGCATAAAACTGTCTTGAAGAGAACATGAGGATAGAGAGCGTTGGAAAGCAATGAAACTTTGTTGCAGTACTAACACTTCTCTGAGCTCAGAATCTATCACAGAAGTATATTCTTTACAGTGCATTCAGCCAATATCACTGAAAAATGTCAAGAGAAAATGTGGACAGTGGGATCTAATTTGGCATTTGTGTGAACAACTCGTGTAAAATTTGCGTGTTGGGCTAACTCATAAGATGCTTTTAATGATGTGATTAACCAATGGACAGGTAAACTTTTTCATTGGTTTTTAGTTATATTATTACAGTAGTTCCCTCTGTACATACTACACATGGCTTTTAATCTATTAATTAGGCTTCAATATTCTCTTATCCTGCAGTTGGTCTCTGCATCAATGAGCAAACAAGCAAAACAAATAACTTCAGAAAGAAATGAAACATATTTGATTGCTAGCTCCCCATTTATTACAAGAATATGTACATCACAGACAAGTTATTTTTCTTTAGCTTTCCTTAGCCTTAAAGAGTGATGTACTCTATGCAAAACAAACATGACTAATATTCACACTTTGTATATGATTTCTCTTTATAATATTAGTTATTATCCTTTTGGTCACACTTATATACCAAACGGAATGCCTCTAGAAATTCATTGAAATCTATGTTGCCGTCCTTGTTGAAGTCAATGCTCCGGGCAAAGTCGTCAATGGACTGATCGTTGGTGTTTATGTGCAAATGTGAACTGAAAAGTTTCCAGGTCTGGCGGAATTCTTCAATGGAGATCATCCCTGCAGAAAATGACAAAATCTTATTCAATATTGTGTATTGACTGATGCTAATGCCGCATTGAATCATAGAAATCACAACACAGAAGGAGGCCATCCAGCCCAACAAAGTTATTCTAGTCCTCGCTCCTCCGTGGCATTTACGTACTCTAATCCCAATTCCCTGCTCTTTCACTGAATGCTTTTGAATAGTTTTTTTTATTCTTAAAGATTTTGTATTTGCTTGCTTGTGCTTATAATAATAATAACATTTTATATTTATTTTATATTCATTTATATTACAATTTAATATTCAAATGTAATTTTACTCATCATTAAAGTGTAATTAGTTATTTGTAAGTACATCATGATACATTCATTACATTGGGATGAAGCGGAAGGCTGACCAGTGTACGGTTGACATAATGTACGGTTGACACAATTTTGGTTCAATGTTCTATCACACAGAAAGATATCTCGTTTTGGTCAAAAACTTCAATGCAAACTCTCAAAAGGACATTTTTGTTTTGGACATTGTTCCCTAAAAGTTTTTTTTTGCTCAGTGATTATTAGAAGCACGCTCAAAAACTACCTGCAATAATTTCAGACTTGGAACATTAGTGGAGTGGTCTTTAGACAAAACAGATGTTTAAAATATCTCAGCTGAAGATCTTTAACATGAAACAACTGTGGCAGGAGCAGCCCTGGATCTTAGCCCAGAGGAGTTTTAAAGAAGCAGTGCCAACTGGTATTTTTTGGCTTTCAAGGTCATCTGGCAGGTTGAGAGCTGTGTGTCTCCATCACTATGTTTGGAAGAGAAGACCCAAATGTTATTAAAGAAAGCTGGCATGTGGTGCAAGTATTAGGTGTGGAAGTGCTGTAAGTATTGTAAGTACTCAACTCATAAATAAATTAATAAATGCATTTATTAAAAACACATAGGGGGAACTGCATCGAGACAAGTCTCTCTAATGCATTCACACTGACTTCCAACAAAAGTGTCAGGTGCAAGAATCAGGCGACTTATTCCAATAATATTTTGCTTTAATAATTGGGATCCTATGACTCACAATAATCCTAAAATAAATAGCCTCTTTTGTAGTTGCAAAATGTTGCCATAGTTACTACTTTCGTAGTTCTCATCTGTTTCATTCTATTGCCCGTATAAGAGGATACTTACTGCCTTTTTCATGATTTGTAAGTAACATATATGTAAACCATTTTCATGTTACTGAAATATCTATGGCGTACAGTATTGTTTTCGCCATTATGCTGTCAGATAATTTTACTGCATATTTAACTCTATTAATTCACAGTGCTACCCTTTAAAACCAACTACCCTTTAAAACCAATGGGTGCAAATCAATCTCAGACTCCACTCTAAATTACTCCATTAAAACCTTTTAAGTAATCCTAACCAGCTCAAGAACTTTAAAGGCTTCATTATTACTGTTATTAAACAACAAGTTTTGTATCTGGTTTTATAATAACATTAAAAATACCTAACACCCAATATCACATTTCTGAACATGTGTTTAGTTCACCTACAAATACACAGTGAATGCACTTTACAGTAATTCCTTTGAAGTGCTTTGAGACTCTTTGGCAAGCCAATACATCAAATGCAATGATTATTATTATTATAATTATTTATCGTTGCTCTGTGCAGAACTCTAACACCTGTGTTAGTTTTAATGTTCCCAATCAATTAGATGTGGTGCAAGAAGTATAACTCTAGCTGCTGCTTTACCTTGTTCCAATCAAGCATAAAAGGTAATGATTGATGTTGCCATTTATTGGCACAACATTTTTAAATGAATCCAAATTTCATCATTTAGGGAGAACAATTTTGGATACAATTTGTTTCTCCTCCAATTGTCTATCCAGCATCAACTTTACCAACACAACCATTGAGAAGCTCTTAAATATTTTTTTAATACATATATCAATAGCAAATATAATCCAAGAAAAGAATTACCTGAATGATCTTTATCAATCATGCCAAAAATTATCTCCAGGTCTGCTCGATGCCTGTACATGGATTCTATTAAGCTTGGCTGAGCCTGCTGGGTTACAATGATAATTGGTCAACACAATTCAATCTTTTTTCATTTGAATGATAGATTATCATTACTGTGGATGTATATTTTTATATAATTCACTTTTGATAAATGTTCCCTGTTTCCACGATATTGCTAAATACAGTGACATATCTCATAAGATGACTATGGCATCCATCACTACACCCAGACAAAAGATAATATCGAGATTGGTGGGGCTGCTCAGCACATCACTGCCCTGACTGCTTTAAAGTAATAAGAACAAGAACAGGAAATAGCATAGAATGAGCTTGGCATTTTGGCCTATGATTGCTCTTTTCACAGACCACATACAATCTAACCGGTCTATTCCACTCATTTATTTCCCCTGATGAGAAGGGTTGTATAAATATTCCCTGATCCCAAAAGGTAATGAAGCAAAAGTCCGGAATACTCATTAAACCTCACAGGATCCATTATCCCTTTGAACTGGAAAAGTGTCCAATTGTCCATGAGTTTAGCGTCAGTGTCAAATCTCAAATCTGTTTTCCACCACCTCAATCCCCAAGGCTTTTGATGTTCATCGCCTCAATTTGGGATTGAGACTAATGTTGCAGTTGTCGACAAACGGACACATTTCTAGTTCAAAGGCAGACTACACTGCTTCATTATAACGTAACATACATTTCAACTAGACAAATACTAGGGTGCACAATTATGCGTTTTGAGCTTTGAACTGTGAACAAGGATATCATTTGTAATTCAGTCTGAGCATGTCGCAAACTGTTAATGGTTTTACAAGATTCTGATTGCAAGAATAATTATATGCAATTTAGTTCTTATTCAGTTCAGACACCCAGTAAAATTACTGCAAACAATGTGTACGGTTAGTTTAGTATTTCCCCCAAGGATGAGTTGTTACATATAATTACTTGTTGAATTAGAATCTTGCAAACCTATAATTTCGCAACATAATCTTACGTCTTTCATGGGCTGTTCAATCTGAAGGTCTTCGAAGCTCGAGAGGTATTGTACATTACCATCATCAGCTAATCGGACCATCCGAGGGCGAAGGGTCCTCCAAGGGAGGTCTAAGTGAAGCACAGATTCCACTGCTGTCGCCCACTCACTTGTCGTAATCTTCCCTGCGTGTTTGTTTTTGGGGGAATATTTTAAAAGGAATATTTTATCAGTCATCTCTGTACACACCTGTTTTATTTTTAAACCAAGCACCTTGGTTCCTTCAAAGATTCAGGTGGCAAGGGCACATCTTGCACACACAGTCACTACACTTTACAGTATATTCAACGTGATAAGGCGCTATGTCAAATGCAAGGATTATTATTATTATCTGATGAGATGAACTATTCAGAGCAGGAAGGCTGGTAGGATTAATTCCTGGTCTGTACTGTGTTAGCTGAGTTCAATCAGGTGCTCAGTCAGCAGTAGAAGTGCTATAGCATCCAGGGTTAAGGAGGAGAAAATCAACAAAGTTCACACAGCTCATTCCTATTCTGTGATTGGGAAGTACACCTATGTGTGGAGATCTCAAGGAGGACATGATGTGGAATGCTATTGCATATGATTTAATCACATTAATTTTAAAGGGAATGCACTCTTAATGAAGATGTAAAAGAGCAACTAAAAGAGCCAAGAAATGGGATTAGAGTAGGTAGCTAGTTGGAGTAGACAGCTAGATGGAGAAGATAGTGAAAAGTTACAGGCACAATGAGCCAAATGGCTGAGATATTCATGATCTATAATTCTGTGAATTTGGCTGGGATTTTTTATATGTTAAAGTGGTGTTGTGTCAACATAAAAATAAAATTCTGCAAAGGAAAGATTTCCAACTGCTCTGTGGCACAGCTAGCCATGCCAGCGTAATAGGCACTTAAAAATTGTTTTTGAAATCTCTTATCATTATTATTATTATCCTTAATAATAATAATAATCCTTGCATTTGATATAGCGCTTTTCACGTCGGGAGGACGTCCCAAAGCGCTTCACAGAACACACTGTAAAGTGAATTGACTGTATATTTGTGGGCGAAACATGGCAGCCAATTGCGGATTGAAGTGACCAATTTACTATTGTTATTTTTCTTGAGGGATTATTATTATTAATAATAATATAATATTATTATTATTCGTAGTAAAAACTCACATTAACAAAGATTATTATGATGGAAAAGACTCCTAGGTCTGAATTCCAATTTCACTCATCTTCTTTTTCATAGCAAAATATCTATTTTTAACTAAACAATCAAATCAAACAGTATGCCGTTGACACTGGAGCATTATTACACGATCATTGTTCCAGAATTCGCATGTGAAGAGCATTCAACAGCATCATCAGCTGAATATTTTACTGATTTAATGTGAACATTTGAAAGCTAAACAATTGCATGCTATTATTCAAAGGGAAGATGGATGACTCTTTTTCTAGGAGTTGAAAGCAAGTGGCTTTTGAAGAAAAGTCTTGAAGAATGAAGATATAAAATGGTTGGGGAAAAAAGGAGAGTGGAATTGGAGTAATATTACATTTAATATAGCGCCTTTCACATCAGGAGGATGTCTCAAAGCGTTTCACAGGATATACGGTATTTAGGAGTATAGGCATGATGGGCTAAATGACCTCCTATGCTGAGATTTCTATTCTTTAAGATCCATCGTTATGATTTTTCTGTTGCAAATTATGTCATTACATCAATTTAATTCTCAGAATGCTGGCGGCTCAATAGAAACTCTATTTCTAGGGTTCATCTATATGCATGTTATCAGCTCATAATAATGCAGTAATAACTACTAAAACAACAACAACTTGCAATTATATAACTCCTTTCATGTGGGTAGTGTCCCGGAGCGCTTCAACAACAAAAACAACAAAATTACATTTACAGAGCGCCTTTCACGTCGGGAGGATGTTCCAAAGCGCTGAACAATCAGGTGTCGGGGCCTGAGCATGGGGGAGGGGTGGTGGAGGGGTGAGGGAAGGCAGAGAGGTGGGAGGGAGACCAAAGACACAGTCGAAGAGAAGGGTCTTGAGACCGGCCTTGAAGGAGGCGAGGGAGGAAGCGAGGCAAAGGGACCGTGGGATGGAGTTCCAGAGTGTGGGGGCAGAGAGGCTGAAAGCCCGGCCACCGATGGTAGGGCGGGTCGGACGGGAGACATGGAGCAGACTGGAGCCCGCTGAACGGAGGGAGTGGGCAGGCTCGTAGGGAGTCAGCAGGTCAGAGAGGTAGGAGGGGGCAAGGCCATGGATGACCTTAAAGGTGAGGACGAGGATCTTGAACTCGATCCTCTGGGGGATGGGGAGCCAGTGGAGTCATGCGAGGGTGGGAGTGATGGGGTCACGGAGCCTGGTGGGTGAGAGTACACGAGCTGCAGAGCTTCATCAGGAATAGTACTTAATAAGTTCTACTGTCACTTCTTTCCTTATATTTTCTCCATTTTTTGGTCTTCCCTCTTCTTTGTCCAGTTTAGTACAGTATTATACCCCCCCACCTCACCCCATTTACCCCATTCAATCTTATTATTAGTGCAATCAGGCTGCAATTGAAAGGTCAACTTTGCTTTTACCTGTGTTATTCTCATCAAATTGTTTGAAGGCCGCAATAACCTCTGACCTGTGAGCGTAGAGCTTTTCCTGCAGAGACTTCAGAGCAGAAGCTTCAACCACGCCCACTCTTCAAATAAAAAAAACAAAATCATTCAGACTGGAGGTCTGTAAAGGTTACAGTACACAGGAAAAGGAGATAACACTAAAGGGCGCTCACTTTTCCCAAATACCTCCACTAGATTAGTGAAAATCTCCTCAACACCAAGATTTAAAAGAAGAATGCATACAAAATAAAGTGTGTTTAACTGGTTGAGGAAGGAAGAGAAGATTGAGGCAAGTGTGAAAATGTAATCTTCACAGACAGATTTGTTGCGTTAATTGTAACCTCTGGTTTGCGACCATCGGATTGTGAGATTTGTGAGAGGCAAACTGTGAATCCCAAGTCCAAACAGAGAGGAGCAAGCAAACCAGCTGGCATTTTGCTGACTGGCCTTATTCAAAACCGTGCTGTCTTGAGATTTGTGCCTCGCCATATAACAGAATATCTGCCGCTCAAGTTTCTTTTCCTTACCTTTTTAAAAGTATTGTCAAGAACCTTAAAGGCACCATTATTCCTGTTATTAAACAACAGGTTTTCTGGCTTAATGCTAATGTCACAGCTTTTCACATTTCCAATTTTGCTCACGACCTGAAAAAAGTTTCAATAAAAATCAGACAATCGTTTTATCTCTTTTCTCGGAAGAGAAACGTGTGTTTATTTTCCTGTTGCACACACCTTTGTCGGAGCGTCATCTTTCTTGTATATTTGCTGACTTGATACTGGACGAAACGAGGCACCAGATCAGGTCCGAGCTTGATGTAAGCCCCTCGATTGCTGCACTCTTCATAGTAATTGGAAGCAGAAAAAATAGTGATCACCTGCATTAAAAAGATTCATTCCATTTAACTCTTTGCCAATTCATCTGCTCTTTCTTCTCACATTTTTTTTAACCAGCAACAAAGCTACTGTGCAAGAGATTGTCTTACACGTGCAGAGGAAAAGCTCAGCTTTACCTTCCCATTATGGCACAGTTCATAGCCATCCTGTTTGCATTCATGGGATCTTATCAGAAGCTTCAAGTTGTACTTTTTTAGCATTCTTTCTGTGATGTCTGGTCCAAAGTAACATCCTCCCCCTCGGAAACTGTTTGGGAAACAACCATTTAGACTTTTCGGGTCGCTCCAAAGAATGTCTACAATCTACAGAGAGATGATTTATACATATGTGTTAATCATCCATGTTGTTGTTTCCAAGATCACAGAAGTTGCCACATCTCCAAAATAAATTCATCAACAGACATCATTGTGTTTACTATTGACTACTTCTTTATCATTACAATTGTCACTTACTCACAACATGCACATCATCTTGTTTCCAAAAAAGATTATGGGGTATAAAGGGCAGTATTCTGTAATAAAGAGTCTGAATAATCCATATGTCAATTCCTTCCCGTACCCAGAAGTCTATCAAACTGACTTGTGAGAGCTCCATTTCAACTTCTTCTACCAGAATGAAGTCAACGGATATTTCTAATGTTATCCTTCATCTTCCTTGTATTTAATAAATATTTACATTTTTATTTTTGTTTGCTTGTTTGTTTGATGGTTCTATTTGCTGGTAATATTGCTTTTTTCCCCCCAAAACAAAACTTCACTTTTGAGATTCACTGTCACTATTACTTTTTTTTAAAAAAGTATTTTTATAACTAGATGTTCAAGAGTAAAAGCAAAAGGTCAAAGTGCATTCTACACTCACCTGCTTCCAATCGCCATCTACTCTGGTTGCCTTTTTGGGGATCGGCACTTCACAGTCCAGGTGGGACACTTCCAAGATAGTAGTGGAGCAGTACTCATTGTGTTGGAGCCTCTCTCGCTCATTGCCATCCAATAGTTGCTTTTGTTTCTGATTCAAATGACTTGGGAGCAATTCATTTAAGTAGTGACTAGACAATGGGGAAGATGATGAAACTGATGACCCAGATGTCTGCCTCTCTAAGCAGAATGCATTGTTTCTTGAAGTTCTGCGTACTTTCAGTGGTTCTTGCACATTCCCATTGCTGTCCAATAGCTGTGAATATTGTTCCTCAAGGCCAGATCTTCCAAGGCACTTTTCATCCTTTCTTTCCAAACATGCTTTTGGTGGCCGGAGTGCTGACTTTAACTGTAAAATTAGAAATAGGTAATTAAACACTCAGTCCATTGTAAGTTTAACATATATAGCCTTACACAAAATTCAATGAAATATGCTTGATTTCAGTGGTTAGCCAGCACCTTCTCTTCAGGGTCAGATAATATTATTGATGTCTCAAAGTTTCAGGATAGGTTATTCGTGCTGTCAATCACAATGTTTTGGCAATGCAATGGAAAGTAACAAAGCAGATGCCCAGTATTATAAGAGTGTTTCATAAGAAACAATTAGATCAGCTAGGGCTTTATGGCCTTACGGGGATGGGGGGGAGGATACCTCAGAAGGGACGTCATGGAGGTAGTTGTGAATTGTGAAAGAATTGGGATTGTGAAAGAACAATACTTAAGTAAGGTACACATAGATAGCAGGACAAGACGTTACATGTTTGTGAAGGGCAATTTGAGGGCAACACCAGGAATCGCTTCTTAATTCAACTATAATCAACACGTGGAACCAGGAAGGGTGGTTGCTAGAACATTGGACTCATTTAAAAACAGATTGATGCTGTAATGGGAAGATGATAAGGCTGGGTATTCTGGAAGGTGAGATTAAAATCAACCAAAGGGTTCTCTTCACCTCAATCTTTTCTGTGACTTTCAAAAGCAGGATAACATGAGAACAATAGGCAACAGGCATCACATCAACTATAATTACAAAAGAGAAACTGAGTTCCAGGGAACACATTGCAGTTTTACTAAAAAAAATACTGTACAAGGGAAATATTGAATATTCTTTTCAGTTCCTCTGAGGTGCTATAGAATGGGAAGATCCCTGATTCATTGGGTCTCATACAATCACACATTGTCTTGACTGGAACTTGCATGTTATTTCATAAGGACAATACTGTGCCATGGGGTTTAAATTAACATCAGTACTTACCTTGCACCTCTCTATCGAAGCCAGAATATCCAAATCTGTTGCATCAGAGATACCTCCATGGAGAACCAGCACCTTATGGTCAATTATTGTTGCTAATGGCAGCCAACTAAAAACCTCTTGTATCAGTTGTAGAATCCTTCGGCTATGAAACTAAACAAAATCATAATTTTAGAACATAGTCTGGTATACATGATTAACTCATCTTATATCAAAAGACTTACTGACTGCAGGTACATGGAGCTGGAGGCTTCATCAAACAACTTTCCAGATAGCTTAGTAGGTGAGCTACAAGGGACTAGTGACATAAGGCTCTGGGATTGAATTCTGATGAATGCACACAGTCCTTCCATTTTAGTACTATGGCCTTAAAAAAATAGTATTTATACCCCTCTGAATTTGTAGAGTAGGACCATTGAATGGTGACAACTAATCTGGTTTCTTATTTTGAAAATCTAAACTGTTTACTGCAACAGATATAATCTGCTGTAGGCAAAAAGACTGCTGGGTTTGCCTACAAATTCTCCATCAATTATACTTCACCGGAAAATCCTGTGAAATGCTTTGAGACATCCTGACATGTTACAGCAACATCTTGCGTGTATGATAAGGTGCTATAACAAATGCAAGGATCATTATCAGAAACACAGGTAAAAAATTACTTGTGTTGTGATAAATATCACCAGTGATATCCCATATTGCCAAAGGATTGCAAACAAACTATTTGACAGTTACCAATCCATCCCCAATGTTGAGTTAAACTGGTATCTTGTAAACCAGCACTGATATACCTTTCTCCCAGTGTTTCAGACCCGCTTCGGGTCAAACTAATGTGCCAATGTTGAAGGGAGTTCATACTCATAGTCAAGTTGATAATTATCAAGTGGTTTGATTGTAATATTTGATGATGTTTTAATAAGTGAATTTAGCATGATTCACTCTGACAAAGTACCCCACCACTGGATAACAGCAATTCTTACATTTGGCATAGCGCCTTTCATATTGGGAGGATGTCTCAAAGCGCTTCACAGGATATACTATAAAGTGGATTGACTGTTTTGTGGGCAAATGCAACAGCCAAATTGTGCACTGTAATTTACCACAAACAGCCATGAAACAAATGATCAATTTCTTTTAGCCAGGAAACTGGAAGAAAGTCGCTTCCCTTTTTGAACAGTGCCATGGAATATTTAATGTCCATTTGAACAGGCATTTGTGCCTTGGTTTAACACCTCATACGAAGCATAGCACCTCAGACGATTCAACAAACCTCAAGCACTGCATTGGAGTCTCATCTTAGAGTATATGAGTTCTAAGTCGCAACATGAGCTTGAACCCACAACCTTCTGATTCAGAGACAAGAGCTCTAGCAAATGAGACAGACTGACACACAATCTAGATTAAGAAGGTCCATATGAGGAATACGGTAGGCTAGAGGGCATTGTATCTATTAATCAATGATCCATTGGATAATGGACTTTGACTGAACTTTTTGTGCTTGATAATGCCAGACTATATACAAATTTCCTATTTTTTTAAACCAGCAAGCAGCCAACACCAGTTTGGGAGGAATGTTTGGGTTGGAACAGAGGAACAACGCAGGGAGTACAGATGGTCTCATATTAAGGAACACAAGAGATATTTAAGTAACATGAACCAATTCACAGGTATTCCTTAACCCATTCCTTGGTGATAGTCACCTGAATTTCTGCCCCTAATATCTTTACAAAATGAAAACTCCTTACCTTATACTTTTGCACAACCTCTTTCTTAAAACCGTATCTGAAACAATTCAGAATAACAGGCAATGTTAGTTACACTGAGCAAAAAAAATAATTCTGCAAGAAACATTGTTCTGAAAATAACTGCTAGGCATTATTGTCCAATTGAAGGACACCATCACTATGGGTATAATTGTAGACACGGCATTTGTAATGATTGTTTTGCTTTTTCAGCAAGCTATGTCTAGTGCAAAATCTGTAGGCAACCAGTACATTATTTCCTGATTCAGTAATGCCCAACCATAAATGGCAAATTTATTTGAATGTCTTTGCATTCACTTATTAAACATAATTTTTTTTTAAAAAGACGAAAGAAGTTGTTGGTGCTAGTGAGTTAGCAACTCTGGCGAGAAACCCCTCTAATGGCTTGATTTTACAGCAGTACTCATCTCTAGAATTGCCTCTCCCAAGAAAATAATGATAATAATACTTGCATTCAATATAATGCCTTATCATGTCTTCTAGACGCCTCAAAGTGCTTCACAGAATATACTGTAAAGTGAACTGACTGTATATTTTGTGGGCGAATCGCGGCAGCCAATTGCACACAGCAGTGTCCCACAAACAGTCATGGATTGAGCGATCAAATTATTATTATTTTTATTTATTTAGTATTTTGAAGGGATTATTACCCCTGGAAAAGAGTTTCGCCAATCAACTAACAACTGAGTTCCTGCTTGCTGCTAGGTAAACAGGGGTGTGTGGAATAAGGAAACTTGCCCAACGTTTTGCCCTGCCGGGAATTGAACGCTTGCGAGGCGAGCGCTCTAACCACTTAGCTACAGGACTCCACATTTGCCAGTGATCCAGGTGTGAAAGAAAGAGACCGTTTCCCAGGAAGGTGCACTATTACATTGTAGCCTTTATGCTGGCGTAAAGTAACACAACCCAAGGCTTAAAACATTGTAACCTTTACTGATATTATTCTAATTTATATATAGGTGGAAGCAGAAAATATGCACCTGCTGTATATTTATTGCTGTACCATATAATTAATCATATCTATTCAGGTTTTAAAAAAAGAGTACTACAAATCTCTTGGGAGTAATCAGGTATTGTGACTGATTACTTACCATACTTTAAGTGAAACAGTATATTGAATGATTCTGGAGTCCTTTACCTTGATGACAGGAACCTCAAATACCATATTTACCTTAAATTCATAATATGATCCTCGTGATTTCCTCTGTTTAGATGTAAATCATTTGGATAGATCAGAAGAAATGCAAACAAAATTATTATAATTTCCATGGAATTTTTTCCTCTGTCAACAAAATCCCCATTAAATACGTAGGGTTTTTCAGGTGTAGGAAGACCATTCTGTAGAAAGAAATCAACAGTCCAGGTGGGAATGAGAAACTGAAACAAACTCATCCAGTCTTCTCTTCCTCATGCAACCAAATAGCTATTGAATGTCAAGCTTGGCATCAAAAAAACATTATTTCTTCAGATATTTCTTTTCAACTTTGCTGGTGATGAACAATGTGTGCCTTGATCCTTCAAATTGTCGATAAAATGACAATCAATATTATAATAATAAAAAAAATGTTTTATCATTAAAAAATAATAATTAAAAATAAGAATTGAGGGCAGCCAGGCAGGTAGTCCTCTGATTACACTGACATAGTGGAGGGAGGGAGCTTGTCAATTTCAGGTAAGTCTCTTTCCCAAAAGTTGCATTTAATGTAATAAATTTACGAACAAATGTCATACACTATCAAACAACTACAACTTGCATTTATAGAATCATGCAGGATAGTGTCTCAGAACGCTTGACAGTGGCAGAGCATGACGCCGAGCCGGTGGGGTGCGGGTGGGGGGTGTAAAGTGACTGTAGGCGCGGTCGAACAGGAAGGTTTTCGGGCGCGACCTGAAAATGGGGAAGCAAGGGGCAAGGTGGAGGGATGGAGGAAGGGTGTTCCAGAGTTTCGGGATGTACTGGCGTAGTGGCTTATCACATTCGTTTATTTGCATACATTAAATAAGATTGTGCGAACATGTCAACTCACTACCATCAACACATGAAGAGTGGCCACTTGGGCAAAGTATTGGAAGGTGGCTGGTGCCCAGGAAATTTCACCCTAGCATGAGCCAGTCACTTTCAGAGATGAGGGTGGAAAGTTGTAGCAAAGTTTTTTTTTGAAAAGTATTATTTCATTGATTACTGTGATTTTCTTACCTTGTAGAAAATTAACAAAAGGTCGTCCAGTTTCCCATGTAAATCTCCTGAAAAAAATTGTGAAATATAAAGTCCTGATCCTATCCTGCTATGTTTTGTCACACATTCCAGTATAAACTATACAATCTAATTTGGAAACTTATAGTTACGTTAACCATGTGCAAACACATATGGATGAAGGGAATTAAAGGAGCCCTAAATTCTATAATTATAAAACATAGAAGTTTACAGTGTAGAAGGAGGTCATTCTGGCCTTGAGTCTTGTACCAATGGATACTTTAATTCTGAAATTCTTTGTTAATTACATGTTAAAGGAATTTATATACCTTTCCACAACCCACAAATTTTCTACATGGGTTTTTAACATTAGATCCCGATGTAAACACTGGACAATGACTAGTCAAGCTAAGAGTACATACTTTTTAAAAACCTTTAGATGTCTGAAAATATAAAAATCTATGATTTTTATATTTTTAGATATCATTCAGTAGAAAAAAAATTGTTTAATTATCATTGGTCCAGTTTTGCCCTATTTTTCATTCTCCATCAATACGTCTGGGCTTGGGAATACAAAAGGTCAGAAACATCAAGATGATTGACAGAATGTTAGACCTGCACTTATTGTACTATCCCTGGCTGAGAGAGAAGTAACTATCCATGCCTGAGCCCCTGACTATTGTGTTCCAAAACAACCACAATAGAGTGTATAATGAACCCATAAATGTTTGTCCTGTAATTTCCCTATCAACAGCTTCCACTCAATACCACTGTGGTCATTGTTTGCCTGAATTTTTCTCTCTTATTCCTTCAAACACTTCCATTCTACACCCTCTTCCTTCCTCGATTGTCCTTGTTTTGGCATCAAACCTCAATGAATCATCTCCTTTTTCCCAGGACTTTAAATCTTTCTTCTAAAATTGGTAGACTTTGATAACTCAATAAGTCATGTAACCACCATTTCTTGATTTAATTCATAGTACCATAGAAATTTACAGCACAGAAAAAGGCCATTCGGCCCACTGTATCTGCACTGGCTTTTTTATGACTCTTCTAGTGGTTATTTCTTAGTTTACACTTTAATTACCTTCCTTCACTTGAGAAAGTGTGGCAGTATTGATCTGCTCACCCAAGTTACTCAATCTCACCATCACATGCTGTAAAGAATGAAGTTGCTGTATTCATTCTTATTATACGTGCAGAACAAAAAGTTCAATAGCCTTAGCAAACATGAAGGTACTGATAGGCCTTCTTAACTAAAGGATAATATTTAATTAGTGTAGTTTATTTCCTTATTTGCCAAACTATATCTCCAAAGGCATTTATCTAGCATGTGTCTACATTAGCATTTTGGAATGGACAGCTTTGGATTTGGACAAGCCTCACCGCAAACTGTTACCTCCTTGGAGAAGTGTGTTGACAAGTGGGTGATGTTTGGAATCTGTTTCAAGAACTTCTTGGTCTCATGCAGAAGCTGCAAGACGTAGCGAGGATGAAGCTGCTGAAACAAGGAGCCAAGGATCACAGTTAGCAACTTGAGGTCAAACTTCAAAACACAGTCGTTTTACTGCGATACAAGATTAGCAGAGAAGCATTTTTTTAAAAAAATCTTCATTTTCAAGAGGACCCTCATGTTAAAGTGTTGACCTCTCTCATTGGTCTCTGGGTAATGGTCTTCATCCTACGATAAAAAACATCTTCTAACCTCATGAAATTCTCCCCACCCACTCTATCTCGTGGGCCAACTTACAGTACAAGATACTCACTAATCTTCTAACATAATGGAGCCAAAACTCCAGACTACTTATTCAATGCCCATTATCACTGTTCAACCCTGGCCTCCTTCCCTCCACAGAATCCCCCCACCATTCCCATTTATATTCACAGTGTGCCCACATCTGAACTGATAATAAATAAGCTTTAATTTGCTTATGATGGCAAATTGTCTCACTTGTTGATGTTTAAATGCTTTAAGCAAAATATTGCCATCCACAGGCGTAAGAGGAAAAGACAGTCGTGGTCCAGTATATGAATCCGGAATTTCAATCCTTTCATATTCTGGTACTTCTTCTATCTCTGTGTTTTCAGCCATGTCCCCTGCTGGATTGAACAGTTGGCAAAGCAGGTCTGTAAAAACAAATAAAGTGCAAATTAGAAAGTGTTAACATTAAAACCAGGCACCGAATGGCACCAACACCCCAGTCACTTTTGTGAACAAACTCTAAATTGTTTTCACAGAACGATCTATATGCACTTGCCTCAGTTGATAGCACATTTCCAAGCCATTCATTATTGAGCGCACAAAATTCTAACCCTTCAGCGAAAACTTACAAACAAAAACTAGAATATAATGCTTTGACTATATTACAGCATCTGCCTCCTTAAACAATTTTGTGTAAGCAACCAAATCTTTCAGCTCACAATAGTGGAAAAAACCAGACATTCAACATGCCCAGTGCTGGTCCAAAGTCAAGCTCACTTTTATTTAACACTGGACTCATTGATACTGTGACAGGGCGGGTATTCTGGAGGGATGAGATCAGATTGGCCGAAGGACCTTCTTCTTCCAAACTAATCTTGCGATGTTATTTCTACCAGCAAAATTATTAATTCATTGAAAATTAAGCTTGTAATTAAGTCTCATGTAATACATTTTCAAAGTTGGGTTCACCCTGGCAAAAATTTCTGTGAAAAATAGTAACCATTTTGATGCATTTACAATCTCTTCATTCTCATTTCCAAACCCTTTGGGTTTTAGCTTCTTCCTTGACTATCTTCTTGCTGAAGTTTTGGAGCTAAGGTCACGTGTTTGAACTACTTTCACACCTTCTGAATTAATGTCAAGAACCAAGCTTAAGAGACAGATGTCCCTCGTGGACTCTGTGGGACACTGATCGAGGAAGCTATTAGGCACTACACTGGTAAACTCAGATTCCTTCCCATGGGATTCCCTGAGCCATATTGAGCCGGTTGAAGTCCCGAATCAGTGGAGTACTAAAAGTACTACCTTTCTTTTCTCAATTATGCTTCTAAAATTGCTGGATTGTCACAAGACCTTGGGCCTACTTTGGCCTTTCACCCTTTGATTTTAATAATGGAAAATAAACGGAAAATAAAAGTCCTCAACTGTAAAGTGCTTATTTTCCTCATTGTTTCGCCCATAAAACACAGTCACTCCCCTTTATAATATATCCTGTGAAGCACTTTAGAGCATTCTCCACATGTCAAAGGTGCTATACCAAATGTAAGTATTATTATTATCTTGATCTCAGTCACCTTTCTCCTCCCCATCAGCTCGGGCTCCCAGTTAGCTGTGTAAAGTGCTTTGAAATTTCCTCTTGATATGAAAGGCGCTGTATAAATGTAAATTGTTGTATCAAAAGGTAGGATCTGACTGACTGTTGAAGGCGGTGATATTTAAATATCATCGATATTGTCAAAGCAATATAAATGTGCAAACATTGTTGCACATTTAATCTGAATGAAATTCACCTGCAGTTGATCTTGTTCTCCAGAATACTCAATGGACTGAAAGATGCTCCAGGCGTAGCGACGTTTCATCTCCATTCGTGCCAAAAAGCGACGGTACCACCGTTGAATAAGTATGGCTGACTTAATAGCTACAGAGAAATTAAACAGAAATACATCACTGGCACATAGTTTGGGTGGTTTGGTATTATTTACTGTGCTATCAACTGTTGAAAATTTGTTGTTGTATATCTTTTCAGATAGAATGAGCATTGCAATGGCTTATCTATGAACGCCTCCTCAATGTTAAATGGGAGTGTTTGCTGTTAGTGGCTTTACTTGGATTTGACAAGATGCTAAAATGCTGTATGTTGATGCCAAGCAGATTGGAACAGTGGATTGGACTGCAATGTGCCATGCAACAGACTGGTACGCTGTGGGATTACACGGACAACACTAAGAATGAAGCTGCTCTTAAATTATGTATTCTTCATATAGAACAGTCAGCTAACGTTCCTAAAGGACACAACAACAACAATTTGCATTTGCATAGCACCCTTCAGGCAGTGTAGTGTATTGGAGTGCTTAACAGTGGTGGAGCCTGACGCTGAGCTCGGGGAGGTGACCGTAGGTACGGTGGAAGAGGAAGGTCTTAAGGTATGATCGGAAAATGAAGAAGGGTGGAGGATTTGAGGATGAGAGTTCCAGAGTTTTGGGTTGTAGTGGCTGAAAGCACAGTCGTCAATGGTGGAACGAAGGGGACAAGGAACATGCAGGAGGCCAGAGCCAGCCGAGCAGAGATGGTGGGTGGTTGCGTGGGGAATGGAATGGGTTAAGAAATGGCTGAAGACTTCTGTAAAGTATAAACTCCAGCACAGACTGGTTGGCCTGAGTGGCTTGTTTCTGTGCTATACATTCTTTGTAATCTTTGTAATCTCAGTCATGCCACTATGCAAAGGTGACAGAGCAGGAGAATCCTTGATCTTATCAAACCTCTGCCTTCCCTTTGCTGCAGCCTGGATTCTCCACATTGCTGCACTATTAATCATAAGGACACACATTCAATTAATGAAGCCTGATATTAAATGCTAGAGTGACGCTATAGCTGTGATCAGCTTTCTCGGACATCACGTATTCAACTTTATATTTTTTTAAAAAGTTCCACTTTGTAACCTTTGCAGAACGTGTGGTGTTGTGCTTTATTTTTGTGGATTATTCAGGTAAGATCCCATTTTTACTATATTAATCCAATTTTACTTGACTTGGTGCTTGGAAGAAAGAGAGAAAGTAGGCTGCTACCAGATTTGTTCCTGCACCTCACTATTCAGCCACCAGATGTTGAAAGAGATCAACCAGGGAGGACTCTTCCTCTCTGATTATCCTTCCTTCCTTCCACTGGAAGATGCTGTAGAGCTGCTCAGTGATTGATTGCTCAATTATATCACAGAGACTGAATAAGTGCCACTTATTCTAAAACTTTAAAAAATATATATTCAGAAGGTAAATGGTTGAGAAAATATCAATCGATAATATGAATTGTGGGCAAAAAATATTGTTGGCGACGGGATAAGCGCTAGTTCAAATGCAAGGATTATTATTACTTTTATCATACAGTATTTCAATCCTGATATTCCCAATGTTCTATAAAAATCTACTCTTTTGTTCTGAAGTGTTTAAAACATTAAAATCTATAATCTGTCGATACCACATCTCAAAGGGAGACAAGGCATTTGGCATCATTGGCTCACAAAGCTCAAGGTTTCACCTGATCCTTCACAAGGATGATGTGCAGTTGAATTTATTGATTGATAGTTAAAATTGATAAGTCTCATTTCATCAAGTTCACATTATAAAACTGACAGTCACTCTCGAAGCCTTACATTTCCGAATGTTGTCCCTGATACTTGGTTATATTACGTACAATTATCTGTGAGGAAATCTTAGATTTTTTTGTGCTAAGATGATTGTGAATTTGTTATTCTGTACAGCATGTGACTTGTCCAAACCGCCTTAAAGTGTTGAGAACATGTCAGTACTCCAAGTTTGCCTTGGATTTCTAAAAGCCTACATGTTTTTATCAGCTCAACTGCCAGAGTGACACTGATTACCTCTTTCCAGGAGAGCATATTATTAACCTCAAAATGTTAAAGTGCTGAGTCAACCCACCAGAACCCCGATGGTATTGATCAATCCCTCTGCCTCTCCGCTCTGCCGACCTTCAGATCACGCCAAAAGACTTTCCTCTTCAACCTTGCCTATGGCTCAGCGTTAATCTATGCCCTTGTTAACCATGACACTACATCGCGTGAAAGACAACATATACATTCAAGTTGCTGTTGTTGTTGTTGTTGTAAGGATTGCTGAAACAAGCCTTTTCTGAGCTTGCACTTTTTGTTGTATTCACATGTCCCATGATGAGAACGGAGGGAGTGAGGAACAAGGAGTACAGTTGGAAGATGTGATAAGCTGCTATATCAAATGCAAGGATTATTATTAAAATAATAATAAACGTTTCAAGACGCCATCCGGCATGAAGGGTGCTATATGAATGCAAGTTGTTGTTATTATTCTTATTGGTAGAGTGGAGGGTATTTGCCACAGAAAAGGGCTTGAGAATACTGCAGAGGAAGGGTAGAACATACCATCTGCTAACTAGTTAGTAGGTGCAATTACCAGATGTCTGGGAGCAGGTTAATTTCTGCTATCATGAGAAGCAGTATGAGTGTCTTGGGAAAAGGGGAGAGGCTGATGCATTTTTAAAAGGGAGGAAAAATTAATTAAAACAGAAAAATGATACCAATTTATTGTAAAGAAGAATACAGAGAAATATGATGCAGATTTGTTTGAAATGTCACTCTTGTTTTAAACTGCAAGAAGATGATTCACATTAGACAAAGACAGACAGGTCAAATTCTTACCTGCAAAGGCACGCGAAGTGTGAGTCAACTTGTCTGTGTGAGGAGTAACTGAACATAATCATTTGAAAGGGTGTAAAGTTAGACTTCAGTGAAGAGGGAAAAGGGAAATGAGTTAAAGCCAGTGGCAAACTGCCTTGTACTGAGAGGAGAAAAGCAGAAATAAAGTTAGAAAGATAAAATGGAGATTTTTTTGTCTACTGTATTTCTCCGTCTGTGGTGTTTTCTCCCCTTACCTGAAGTATTGTATCGTTGCACCTTTGGCCACTGGTGGTTGCTGAATAAGCTTATTTATAGAGAGTGAGTGTGTGCAGGCCATGGGGACGGCACAGATGAGCTGCCACTGTCCTCACAAGGCAAACACATACACTTCCGATCAGAGATCACTTTTACACTCTTGCACCGAAAGGCCAATCCTGAGGTCAATTGTAGCTGGGTAAACTCATTGAGTCAAAGAACCTGGTTACAGATTCTCTTTAGTGTTACAAAAGCAGTCGTATGAATCACCAGCCATTGTACTGTTAAAAGTACCGCTTTAAATTCACATGGTTTCAGCCTTAAGATTATTGCCTTAATATTTCAGATGGTGTATATGACTGGAGGCACAGAACCTTAACTCCATGTACTCACCTTTCTCAGATTTCTTGGCCTGTCTCTTAGTGTTGATTGACGTCCCACATCCCATGACTGCGGTTCAGTCCCCTTGCTCAGCAATTCACGTACACATCACAGGTACCGAAATCTCTCACTCAGGTCACGGGAAAATTCTTTGAAGATTTTTAAGATATAAAAGCATCTTCCCACTCCAAGGATTCTGTGTATGTAATGAATTATTTTTTAGAAAATAGAAAAAACAATTTACATGGAGCCTTTCATGTCATGAGGATGTCTCAAAGCACTTCACACACCTGAGTGGCATCCCAAGCTGTCTGTGGTGGGTGGGGTGGGGAGGGTGCAAGTGAGCTTGGCGGTGGGGGGCACAATTATACAGATATGGATTTTTTAAGGATCAGTCGGGTGCCCGACACAAGCAGGAACCCGTATTTAAAAGGGTTAGGATTAGGTAGCTTCAAACCAAGCTACGAAGAGTTCCACATATAAATTTCTCTTTGTCTGGTATGGAATGCACACCACACTCTTTTCCCAGAGGGATCAACACTGTTCACAGACTATCCCAGGGAGTTGAAGCACAGGTTGGGAAGTGCCAAGGCTTTGGGACCCCAGAGTGGCATTGAAGTACTGCCATCTTAACCATTGCAGAGCACTGGTAAACTTGCCACTGCTTATTTAGCGAAGGCCACCCTGTCTGCTAGGGCTTTCATATCATGACAGATACATTTATTATTAGGACATCATGTGACCTGAAAGCTGATCTGGGCTTCAGTCTCAATGACTGTGTGCACCATGCTTTTGCCGTTTCATATTTCATATTACGATGGTGACATATCCTGAGTCAGTAACAGTAAGCTTTTCATCAGCACCTCTCACCTACACTGACATAGAACCAGAGAAATTACAGCACTGGAACACCATTTAGCCCATTAAGTCGATGCTGTTTGCAGCATTTCCTGAACTGAAGTTAACTAGGTCTAATCCCAACTCCATGCTTATTATACACCATATGCTTTTGTTCTGTTTTTCTTCGATTATTTATCAAGTTCCCCCTTAAATGTTTTTTATGATCTTAGCTTCAATTCCCAAAGGTAGCATAATAATCCTTGCATTTGATCTAGCGTCTTATCATGTCTCCGAGACTTCTCAAAGCGCTTCACAGAATATACTGTAAAGTGGATTCACTATATATTTTGTGGGCAAAACCATGCCCTTGTTAACCGCCCATACTAACCCTCAGTGTGAAAAAATATAATTTCATTCTTCTCGTGATGGTGCTGAGTTTAAGTCCTTTTATAGCTCTAATGGAAAACTTAGTACTCTCCCTATTGCCCAGAAGTAACTTTGGACTTCAATGAAAACCTATACATCACACATGTGTGAACCATGACCTCCACTGAAACCATACACAGAACTTTCAACACCAGGGATCTATCAGGATTAACCTTTTCAATAACCATTACATCAACATCACACTGAAACCCAGTGGCAGATTTTTCTCCTTCCCATCCTAATGCACAGAGAGCAGTTGAATTTTATTGTTCTATGTTCCCATGGGAACAAACAAGAAACATTGTCTTATCAAATACTCTTTGTGCAAATCCTACATAGTCAAGAGTGAACACACCCCCTCAAAATGAACAATTTAATAAAGCTCTTCCAATGTCTTTCTTTATTCTCCCTCAGGTACATGCTTTTGGTGGCTAATCTCAATTTTCCTGATGCCCAATCCTCAATGGCCTTGATGTCCAATCCTCAACATCCTGCTTGGAGCCCCGTAGTGTAGTGGGTAGGAACATGGGAAGAGGAGGAGGCCATTCAGCCCTTTGAGCCTGTTCGGCTGTTTAATTAGATCAGAGCTGATCTGTACCTCAATTAATCCTTTCAATTCCAAATTCCCGCTTTCTCCCCATATCCCTTAATTCCTTGACCTGCCAAAAATCTATCAAGCTCACTTTTGAAGGTGTGGATGGATCCAGCATCCACGGCCTTTTGGGGGAGAGAATCAGATCTCTACCACCCTTTGAGTGAAAAAATGCTTCCTGATTTCACTCTTAAATGGCCTGGTTCTAATTTTAAGACTATGCCCCTTTTGGATTTCCCCACCAGAGGAAATAGCTTCTCTGTATCTACCCTATCAAATCCCTTTATCATCTTAAATACCTCAATCAAATCACCCCTTAATCTTCTAAACTCAAGGGAATACAATCCAAGTTTCCACAATCTTTCCTCGTAACTTAATCTTTTTAGGCCTAGTAACAGTCTGATGAAACTGCGCTGCACCCCCTCCAGGGCCAATATATCTTTCCTGAAGTGTGGTGCCCAAAACTGAATGCAGTCTCTGGATGGAATCTGACTAATGCTCTATACAACAACAACAACAACAAGATTCCATTTATAAAGCGCCTTTCACGTCAGGAGGACGTCCCAAGGCGCTGCACAGTTGGGTCATGACCCGAGCAGGGGGGAAATGGTCAGGGTGAGGGAAGGGAGGGAGCAAGGAGGGGGGAAATGGTCAGGGTGGGGGGAGGGAAGGGAGGGAGCGAGGAGGGGGAAGAGAGTCGAGAGGGGAGCTGAAGGCATCATACAGCTGATGCTTATCTCTATGACTGCCGTTTGCTCCTCCACCCCAGCATACGTTCCCACTTCAGATGCATTTTCTTAACACGAAAAAAGCCCTATATAAATGCAAGTTGTCATTGTTGTAGGATTCAGCACTGTACACATCCCCGTTAAGGAAGAGGCTTTCGAGAGCAGGCAATACACAGAGGAAAAGGTGTTAAATGGCAGAAAGCAGGGCTTTCTTATGCAATATTAAACCAGAAAATTCCACACATCACCTTTCAGTAATGTAATATCAGAAACTAGATACAGTAACTAATACAGGGTAACAAACTGTAACTAACATCACTGTTAGGTTTCTGAAAGTTATTTTGCTCCGGTACTTTTTCAATGACCTCACAAGACACTATGAATTTAAAGAATACAAAGCACAATAAAATGAGTGACAAGTCAGCAATGCAAATTTGCCCTTATTCCACTTAACTTAACACTTTAGATTATAAACACTGTACGTCTTCACACATGAAACACTATCTGATTTACAGCTGATACATATTTATCACACACCAAAGATACATAGATTCTCACCACTAAATAATGGTGTTTAAATGCCAGTTACAAGTAATGCAGAGTTATGAGATTGTTAAAAAAATAGTTGTAGTTAACATGGCCACAGGCTTTTCTATTACAAACCACAACTTGACTATGTGATTATGTGAGTTTTATTTTATGCTATTATTACATTTTCCCCTCTAAATACATCTGCCTCCAACCCCAAAATAATCTTTCAATATTTTTCTAATGGTGCAAAGAGAAAAGTTTTTATCCCCTTACTCTCAATAAAAAATTACTACTTCTTGCATTTGATATAACAATATAATAAGTCTGTATGATTTTTCTTCAGGATTTCTTTTAAATTGCTACAATTTGGACCATATCAGAGAACCAATGTCTTTAAAATTTTTGTCCTCACATTCAAATGCTCTGTTATAACTCTTACCTCAACCCCCACCCCGTGTCCCTCTCTGCTGCACCTTCAGCTACCTTGCTCCCTCCCACTGATCTCTCTCCCAACATCTCTCCACCTCGCCACTTCTCTTTCTGCTTTCAAATCTCCCCCTGGAGCCTATCTCATATCTCTTTGTCTGTGCTTTCGTGCATATTCCCTCCTCCTACCCCAGCTCCTTCCCTTCTCAGGCTCCCCACTCATTCTTTCTAAAGTGCTGGGAGATCTTCTCCCAATATGAAAGGGCTAGATAAGTGTAAATTATTCTTGCTTTTTTTTTAAATGATCGGAGTCTAATAACAATAATAACAATAATAATCCTTGCATTTGATACAGTGCCTCATCATGTCTTTGAAACTTCTCAAACCGCTTCACAGAATATACTGGAAAGTGAATTGACTATATTTTGTGGGTGAAACATGGCAGCCGATTGTGTATAGCAGTGTCCCACAAACAGACGTGGATTGAGTGACCAAATTATTATTATTATTTTTTTTTGGAAGGGATTATTACCCCCGGAAAAGCGATCCGCGAATCGATGGAACCCAAAATGGGTTCCTATCTACAGCTAAGTAAACAGAGGCATGTGGAGTAAGAAAACTTGCCCAACATTTCACCCTGCCCGGGAATCTAACCCATATCCTCTCCCTTGTGAGGCAAGTGCTCTAACCACTAAGCTACAGGACTCCCCTTAATCATTGTTCTGTTAGCTCTTGAAACTCTTTGAAAGATGTGGTCAGATATATAAGTATCAAGCATTGTATATTCGCTAGCACAAAATGCAAGAACAACGCATTTTAAACCTTTGGAGCGAAAATAAAATGTTGTTTGTTATCACTCATGTAAACACAGAATGCCCATGTATTTCCTAATAGCAACACATTGCACAACAAAATATTTCAAAAGATTGAAGAATGGCATGATATCTTTGAGAAACACCAATAATAATTTACATTTATATGGCGCTTTCATGTCAGGAGAATGGCTTAAACACTTAACGTAACAGAGTAGGGAAAGGGGGAGCTGAGAAAAAGAGGGGGGAGGTGGCTGAAAGCCTAAGCAAAGAGATAGGTTTTAAGGTGGAAAGGGAGGGGGGAAAGGTGGAGGGAGTCCAGGATGGAGTTCAAGGGAGTGAGTATAGAGCAGCTAAATACTCAGCTAGTGATGATGGGGGCAGAGCAAGTGGGGGATGTGAAGCAGACTGAACAAAAATAGAGCCAGCAAGTTTAATTATAAGATCACTAGACAGGTTCAACTGAAGAAGGAACAAGACTGAGCCCCTCCTGATTGGCTTGCGCCAGCGCCTCAGCACCTCAGGCTCTGCCAGCATCCACCTCCATGGTTGCACATTTCAACTCACCAAGCCAGTCAGGAACCCAGGTGTCTTGTTCGACCCTCAACTCTCACCTCCGTAACATCGCCCGACTCCGCCACTACCTCACCCCTCAGGCCACTGAAACTCTTGTTCATGCCTTCATCACCTCCAGGCTTGACTATGCAAATGCCCTGCTTGTCGGCCTTCCCTACTCCTCCCTCCACAGGCTGCAGATAATCCAGAACTCTGCAGCCCGTGTCCTCTCCCGCACCAAACTCCATGACCCCATCTCCCCCATTCTCGCCCAACTCCATTGGCTCCCTATCCTTCAGAGATCCAGTTCAAGATCCTGGTCCTCACCTACAAAGCCCTCAATGGTCTCACCCCACCCTACCTCTGTGATCTCCTAACCCCTTACCAACCCGCCTGCTCCCTGCGCTTAGCCTGCTCTGGCCTGTTCCACGTCCCCCGACCCCCAACCTCTGGAACTATATTCCCCAATCACTCCGCCTCGCCCCCTTCTTAGCCTCCTTCAAGTCCCACTCAAAACCCTCCTTTTCGACCATGCCATCGGCCACCCCCCTTCCCCTCCCCTTCCCTTCTCCCCCCCTGACCCCAGCTCGGGTCTGAAATGCTGTACACTGTCCAGCGCCTTGGGACGTCCTCCCGACATGAAAGACGCTATTCAAATGTAATCTTGTTGTTGTTGTTGTTGGTTGTCCTTCCAGAATACCTACTCTACCATCCTTCCAGTACAGATCGAGCTATTTCTTAAATAGTTCTAAAAGACAATTTTTAGTCAATCTAATACTTCAAATCAGCTTTGTTAAATTGCAATCATAAAAGGAAGTCTCTTGATTAAAATAAAGTTAATATGATTTGGCTCACAATTGTGTTAAAATTAGAACTAAGATCGTTGTAAATGAATCAGGAAACATTTGTTTACAAAGGGTTGAGAACATGGGATGTATAGCCTCAAAGATCAGATTCAGTTGAGATGTTTAAGAGGGAGAGAGATATGATATTTGGGAAATAATGGTTTATAAGGGATGTGGAGGAAAGAGAAATGGTTTGATAATTATAATAGTATAATAATCTTTATATTTGGAATAACACCTTGACCATCTTTTCTTATGCAAAAAAAAACACCTTTCACATCAGGAGGACCTCTCAAAGCGATTTACTTTGTAAAGTGTAGTGATTGTGTATTTTGTAGCCCAAGTGCCACGAACAGACTTTTCAAAGGTGTAGGCAGTATATACAAGGAAAATTATCCTGAACAGCCAAATAAGATTTTAGTGTGTGTAACTTCTCATCCATCAAGTGCTCTGAGACACTGCCCCATGTGAAGGGCATTATTATAAATGCAAGTTGTTGATATTGTTGTTTGGAGCCAGTCTACATTTACGTTTGTATAGTGCTTTTCACATCAGGGGGATGTCCGAAGGCACTGATAAAATGCTGGTTTGGAGTTGGAACCTAAAACCGTGTGACCCATAGGCAAGAGTATTACAAACTAATCAAACTAACACTACTCTCTTATCATTCTCTTGTTTCACTTCTCAAAGTGAAATCAATGCACTGTTTTAATCGTTCTGCTTTAAACAATTATTGACAGTGAAGTCTTATGCTAATGCATTTTCTTTCATAACTTTTCTTCTGAAAATGTTTGACTTTTCAGAATGGCAGGACAGCATGCGAAAAAAAAANTCAACATATCAACGTAGACACTGCAACCTGCCCATATCTCATGGAACCGTTCCATGGACACTGGTACTACAAGTGGAACTGTACATACAGACATAGGCATTCATTACCTGAGTGCTGGTATCCGGAACTAATCAATGGATTGTGTATATCCTTCCTAATGCCTACTACAAGTCAGCCAGCTGCCATTGTGAACCAGTCTTAAATCAGCAGCAGCCCACTGCCCTCCAGATATAGGCGTTCAGCGTTGTGGATCTCTCGCATTCTGCATCATTTATTAATTCACCAGCTTTGTGTGTGGTCTGACGTATCCCTCAATCCTGACAAAGATGCGGCTGATGCAGGTGCTGCCTCCTCAGGGAATTGGATTACTCCGGGCTGTTTTGCTTTGCCCCTTTCTTCTCTGTCCGGTTGTCTGGGATGAGCTCGCAGTCACAAATGTGCTGCTGCTCATTGCATCCCTATGTTCAGCCTGCACTGATATGCCAAGATGATCCAGTCCGAATGTCTGATCACATGATCCATATGATTAAAGAGCTGCTACCTCCTGTGAGGGAAAAAAACATGGATTTGTTGTCCTACAAATAAGGCTCCCGATGGACTGGCTGTATCTTTCTTTACACACACGTTGTTATGTGAAAAGAGACACTTGATAAAGTGAAACACTTGACATATTATAGGTGTTTTAACCCTCCTCCCCCCCCCCACTCCCACCTTCAAATGCATCTTGCTTTTGTAAATAAACTAATAGATAATATACCGATGAATGAAGATAAACACCTGAATTGTGACAAAACAGAGGTCAAAATAAGCAATGAAGCAACAAAATGTATTCTGACACTTGTTTTTCCACCCCCCACCCCCCACACCATCCTTTGTGAATTACAGTACATGCTGGAGAAAGAGATCCCATGAAGACAAGAGACATTATGAGACCAGAAACTGGTGGAGTGGGGGGGAAGGAGTAATATGGATATACTGGAAACAGAAAAACTGCTCACAAAAGAAAAAAAGCTAAGATAGCCATCTTAAAGTCGACAGCTCTTCACTAGATTTTCAATAATTCTTATTAATAGAACTTTTGCCTCTAAATCAGAAAGTTGTGGATTCAATACAATACAAAATTACATTTGTATAGCACCTTTCACGTCGGGAGGACGGCCCAAGGTGCTGTCTCACTTCAATATTTAAGCTCCTATTCTAGTAAACACTCCAGCACAGGATGCTGCTTTGTCAGAGTGGCTATCCTCAAAACTGATGATTTGTCAGCCTATTTAGTCAGACGTTAAAGATCCAATGATACTATTTCACACGAGAAGAGTTTCTCTTAGTGTCCAGAAAATATTGATCATTGCTCTGTGCAAAGTGGCTACCACATTTATCTACAAACACAGTCACTGGACTCGACAGCAATTCAGGGTGAAGTGCTTTGTGACATTTTAATGTTATCTCTACTATATCAAATGAAATTATTACCAAAGGTGTCATTTACAACAACGTCGTATGTCCACTATTATTGCACAATAATGATTCAGCTGTAAACATATTTTGCCTGACTATTTAGAGATAATACAGGAGAAAATGAGGCATGTGATGGAATTTCCCATCTATTTTTACTGCAATTGTAGTGGTTTGCAACCATACTTGTGATTTCTGCTGCAGTGCAGACTCTGTTATTGCAGTGCAGAACCATTCTGTAGAGATCTGCCACACTCCACACCCAGCAATAGCGCACACCGAGATACTAAGAGCAACATTAAAGCAGTTTAATCGAGCTTTTAATAATTTATAGAGGACCAGCTTGTACTCCTGTGATGCTCCTTATGTTGCCTCTGACTAGCGCATAATTGCTGGAAGCAGTGGGTTTCCTTATAAATACAGAAGGAGAATCAGCAGGCGAGATTCCTTGACTATCGGTGAGCCAGGAATACTTAATGTTAGGCTATGGCTATTAATAAGCAGTATCAAGCTCCTCAGTGTATATCTGTGCTGTGCAGTGTGGTAGTGAATCAGACAGACTATTTGGGCTGAAATTCTGACCAGCACTACATGTACTGCCTTTGGCAATGAGATTTCTCCCATTATAATCGTGTATTGTTAAAGTCTCCCCATGTAACCCAGACTAGAATTTTGGATGACATGAGAGTAGAATCCCCAGTCTGTATTGAGGCATCTAAACCTCAGGATTATGGCCAGTAGCATCCAACAACAACAATTTTCATTTATATGGCGCCCATCACGCAGGGTAGCAACTCAGAGCGTAACTACACTCGTTCAAGTAGTGCAGTAACACTAGGGCCCACAAGGTTATTGAGGCCAACCCATTGGTGCCGAATGTGTGGGGCAGAAACATACCTCCTACCACCCAAAAATATTTGAGCCATTTCTGAAATACTTACTTGACTCCTGGGCTTGGAATGGTGTGTAAGCAATATTTTAGATTTTGTAAACGGAAAGGGGGCTCCTAACCTATTCTTGCATCAGGACCCGTGTCTTGTTACGCCACTGAGTACGGCACTATTTTGGGGGGTTAGACGGGTGTCTGACACATGCTGAAATCCATCACCAAGACCATCAACTTGAATCCGACCTTCGTTGCTAAGCACCTCCGAATCAACTCAGCCCGATGGAGACCCTACTTATCTCCACACCAAGGAGAATAGTTGAAGCAATGAGGAATGCCAGTGCTTGTGGAACTGTACAGCCCAGAATGATCACTTTGAAGAGGGAAAGTAAGGTGTAAAATTGCACACTTTATTAAATTAAGGAAACCAGAAACAATTTAAGAAAAATTGTGCGTTTATGTGAAGTGGAAATGTTGGTTTGACTATTAACATTGCACCAAAATCAACAAATAAATACCAAAATCAATATGTTCCTTGAATGCTAGTTTCTATATTCAATAAAATATGCTGAAAATCTATTTTATGTCAAAGCAAATGCATAAAAAACAAGGTATTTTATTATTTTTATTGTATTTTTAACCCTAAGTGTGGCAATTATTTTTAGAATACGAATTAGAGGTTAGACAGCCAGGCCATACTGATCTTTGGCCAGAACATTTAAAACAACAATGTATTTTTTTAATTACCAAAACAAAAACCTCCAATGATACACAGCAAACAATAATTTGTAACAAAAAAAAAGACAACAAACGAACCGTAAGAGCGCAATAACATTAGGGAAATGCTGTGTTTAGAATAATCTCACCCATTTCATTTAGAATGGTAGATCTTGAAAGGATGGGTGGAAAATTAGTTTCCGTGGCAACGGGATGCAGGTTTGCTCCCAAAGCCGCTCTCCTTTTTGAGAGCTAATTTATGCCGTTCATCTCTAAAATAAGAACATTAATCATGGCAAAGCTTTTTGTTTTCAGCGTCTGACGCAGTATGACATTTCTCTTGAAAGAAAACCCTTGGAAACCCTAAAAAGTCAATTTGTAAATGAATCAGTAGGTTCATATTATAATTGATAAGCAGATTGAGTAAAATGTACTATTATTACTGATAGAAATAGAAAATATAATTATGAATTAAAACAGCCATTCCGACATTCCTTTGTCAACTACATCATCTCTTAACCAGTTCAGCTCCATGGAGACCACACTCACCGTCCCCTCCCACATGGCATTTTGAAACCCACCACCATGCTAAAGAGAATCTAAACCAGACAGAGTTCCACAAATGTGTGCCTCCTTTACATGGTAATTTCTCTGCATCTGAAATAAAATCCACACTCTCTCTTCCCCCTGGAGGGACACAATCTGCTTATCTAATTCGAGGTGCAGTTTGGCAAGAGCCAAGGCTTGGAGACCCCAGAGTCTGCGTTGGGTTACTGCTGGAGTCTAAACAGCAAACACTGTATACCTTGCCATTGATATCACTGCCTGGCAAGCTTTTCCCGCTGCTTGTCCAGCTAGGACCACCCTTACCCTTTAACGCTTCGGCTTGCGGGGTTAACAGGAGCTGAGTGGGATGACTCCCTGCCCCCAGTGACTGGTCTGCCCTTCCAGGTCCCGCTGTTGAGCCAGGCTGGGCTGTGCTGGTATCAGCAGTGCCCTGGAATACCTCGTACCCGCCTGGCTCAGGAACCAGACCCCAGACCGCCACGGAGGGCTGACCCAATTCCGACATTCCGTTACCAGGCAAGTCACCTTGGAGCCAGTTCTGCTCTCAGGAGCCCCCGCTTACAATGATGGAATATTTTACAATGCAATATAATAATAATAATATTAATATTTTATAAATAGACAGGTGCCCAAGGTGGACAGTACGATCAGCTCTCTTTCCTCATTTCCTTCCTTTCTTGTTTTATTGTGTAATTATATTACAATTATATCTTCTTTAATCCATAAACAATAGTATTCATAAATATGTAATACATTAAATATGTAATATAATATTAATGTGTGCAATAAAGAACATTATAACATGTTATAATATAATACGTAGTATATGATGATAATAATAATAATAATAATAATAATCATAATAATTTATACTGTAGTGTATCATTTGCTCAGTGTGGGACACACAGCCTGTCAGTCAGTGACATGTCCTTCCTGACACCGCCTGGGGAGGGCGCTGTCCTTCCATCCACCGCTTGGGGAGGAGGGCGCTGTCCTACCTGCCAGCGCCTGGGGGGGTCGCTGTGTCTCTGAGCGCGGCCTCGCCTGTGGCTTTGTCTTGGATGTTGATGGTGTATGGTCGGTTAATCGGTGGTTCCATAGTGTAGTGGTTATCACGTCTGCTTTACACGCAGAAGGTCCTGGGTTCGAGCCCCAGTGGAACCATTATATTGTTGCCTTTAAAAAAAATCGCAGAGTATTGTCTGCCCCAAAGAGTTTTGCTCTCTCCCATTCGTGCTCTCCGATTTCATGGTTTGGTCAGTGAGGAACTTGTTGTCAGTCCCTTTTGACAGTATATTGTGTCAGAGCAGAGCGGGAGCGGAGCAAGAGGAGCAGAGCGGGAGCGGAGCAAGAGGAGCAGAGTGGGAGCCAGAGAGGGAGCGGAGCAAGAGGAGCAGAGTGGGAGCGGAGCAAGAGGAGCAGAGCGGGAGCGGAGCAAGAGGAGCAGAGCGGGAGCGGAGCAAGAGTAGGAGCAGAGGAGCAGAGCAGGAGCAGAGCTCCCAGGACTCAGTCTGACATTCCTCCAGGCTCCCTGATTATTGAAGCCTAATAACAATCAGGGATATTACACCAGGACATTTTCTTGTGATTGCCAGCGAATTGCCATTTGACAAACCTGCTGTGATTACATGTACATTTTCAGTGTATGTTTCCACATTGTTTCATGTGTGAGGACAGGAGTATTGATAGGATATTGATAGGATGTTGATAGGAGTATTAAGCGCTCTGAGATGCTACACCGACTTGAAGGGTGCTACATAAATGCAAGTTGTTATATTAGCAATGTGGGAGCAGATGAACAAAGGTGGACTAGTAAACGAATCACTGAAAGCTAGTTTCCAGGTAGAGGCGATTGGGGAGAGGAGTAAGGTTCTTACGGGATATGGTGACGTAGGGATTAAGGTACTCTTTATGGATCAGCTGCGGCTACCCAGCTCATTGAGTGCATTACTCCTCAAAGGAGGTAAAGATGAAGACAGGAAAGGTGCTGCTCTCACTATGGTTCCTATCTGAAGGTATGTTGAATATGTGTGAATTTGGGAGTGCGCAACAAGAATATTTTAAACCAATCAACAAGGCGAGTAATTCATTTCTGTACTTAATACGTTTTACTGAAAAGATTTCCTTTGCTGAATTTCTTAGGGGCTACACTGTAATTTTAATGATTTCGTGACAATAGCACATCTCTGGGGAAGACACGTGCAATGTGCTACTCTGACAAAGTGCTTCAGAGACATAGCGGTGGTTGGCACGTAAGGTAGGAAGGGGGAGGTGGCTCTAGGTGTGGTTGAAAAGATATTGTTTTGGACAGGTAGACAACCATCACTCGTATTTGTAAGAGGTGATGCTATACACAGTATTCATCTAAGGTGAGTTAAATGACACGCTTTCTCACTAGTTATTAGATACAGTTTTTAATATGTCTATAAAAAAGACAGATTATGTTTGCGATGATTGAGAAAATAACCTTCAATCTGTTCTTTCTGTCTTTTTCAAATTCCCTTGCATATCATCTGGACAAGCTTTTGCATCTTTGACTGCAGCTGAGGTATGGACTCAGTGTACTATTACTGATACTATTAAATATTACAGAAATCTAGTGCAATCTGTGTAGAATCTCTATCTTGGCTTCATTCATGTGGATGTTAAGCTTTGTAAAAGGATCACTTTTTATAAAGTTTTGGTTGACTACTACTTGTCACTCCTGACAGAATTATCACCGTATAGCAAGATTATTTAATGCATGGGTTCAATGACCATGTTTTAAAATAGTGAAAGTGGATTCTAGTGTTGCAAATGTTTTCTCCAGATTTACAATTCTAAGTTCTTAAACTGCACTCAGGAATTCTTGCAGGATCTGCATTACTGAATGATGATACTTTCTTCTTGGCAATGGAGGGTTTTTCTTTTCAGCTATTCCACCATGGGTAGCGGTCATGTACAACCCAGGCAGTTTCATACAGGATAATCAGAAAAGCTACAGGACCAATAGTGTTTGCACTAATTTTGGTAGTGGTCTCATACATTTTATAGAACACTTTCACTTTTTAATACCTGCATTTGATTTAGCATTGAAGCATTTCACAAGTAATTGCTATCATATTTGTGGGCAAATACAAACAAACAATGTTCACTCAGCAATGTTACACAGTCATGAAGTGAATGACCAATTTTATCTGGAGGAGTTTTGGGAGGAACTCCCTTCTCAATTAGTGTCATCTTTCACATCCCAACAAACATCTCATCCAAAGCTCAGCAAAGCCAAAAAGCCAAATTCCACTGGAGTCTCAGTCTGCACAATGGGCTCAAAGTCTTGTACCTTCTGACCCCAAGGCAGGAGTTCTACCAACTGAGCCAGGCTGGCACCTTGCTCGTTGAATGCTGGGATAAACCTGCCACTTAATAGCATTCCCTTGTTTTCTTTCACTGGACAACAGAGAAAGGACAGTGCTGAAGCCCAGCTCTGGCAACATCCTGCAGCCGAACAGGCCACGGATGAAGGGCCAGAAGCACTTGAAGCAACAGGTGTACCACTGGTCACAGCTGAAGGGGAGGTGAGCTGCAAACAGTGTGTGACAAGAACCACTGATACAGTATAAGCATGTACATTTGGACCACAGCTTGGATTCACCAAGGGCTTGTAAATATTGAATTGTGCTCATAACTAGATGTGAATCACACCAACTCTGCTCCAATGGAATCTCCTTGGAGTTGTGTGGGAGTGGAGTTCTCACAGATCAGCGTGATATACATTTGGTTACTGACAGGATTTCATATTTAACTAAGCCAAGTTGCAGCTGCTGAGTTTTAGTCCTTGGTGTTACACAAAAGTTTCAACAATAGGAGAAAAATCTTAGAACTTGTTTGAAGCTATCATTTTTAGCAGATTAGTCATTTGAATAGATATGTGCCTGATATTGACACATAAATCTAGTGTCAATAATTTGCCTACAAATACACAATGACAACACATAATAGTACAATTCCTTGAAGTGCTTTGAGGTGTCCTCCCACTGTGAAAGTTTCTACATCAAATGGAAGGATTCATTATTATGATTATTATTACAAAATCTGGGAACATTTGGTGGTGCTCTGGTCTGTATGCTGGTGGCTGATCAAGTGTTTTATTTTTAGAGCTTGCATCTAGAAGAGCATATATGGGGTGAACTTTCTCACTCCCCCAGCCTAGGATGGATGAATTATGATGGGGACAAAGTGGAGAGAATAGAAAGGAAAAATAACAATGCAGTAAACTTCTGATAACTCATCACTCCAAGGGAAAGGGATTCAGTGACGAGTTAGCCAGAGTGGCGAGTTAAGCATATGTACAAAAAATAAATAACAAGGCCAGGATATTGACAGCAATTATGACTTACGTGGTAGTGATAAGAGAGGTTAAGACAGGGTCAAGTTATCTGAAGTTTACTGTAATTTTGTTGTATTAAAAATAAAACTTCTTTTGATCAATTGAGAGTAGTAACCATTCAACCAGATGAGTACCCGATTGAAGTTATTTGCAGTTGTTAGCATCGATTACTACTTTCTTATCCTGTAATTATATTTTCCTAGTACTAACATGGAAATACCTAGTTCAATAGAATTCAACAACAACACAATTACATTTGTATAGCGCCTTTCACATCGGGAGGACATCCCAAGGCGCTGGACAGACAGAGTTATGGACCCAAGCTGGGGTCGGGGTGGGGGAGAGAGAAGGGCAGGTGGGGAAGCAGGGAGATTGAAAGCACGGTCGAAGAGGAGGGTCTTGAGGTGGGTCCTGAAAGAGGCTGCACACTCAACCTCACTAAGCCAGTCAGGAACCTGGGTATCTTGTTTGATCCTGAACTGTCCTTTCTCCCCCACATCCGCACCGTGACCGGCACTGCCTACCACCACCTCCGTAACATTGCCAAACTTCGCCACTGCCTCACCCCTCAGGCTGCCGAAACCCTCACCCACGCATTCATCACATCAATGCTCAATTATGAAAACTCCCTCCTGATCGTCCTTCCCAACTCTTCCCTTCACAAGCTGCAGATCATCTAAAACTCCGCAGCTCGTGTACTCTCACACACCCGGATCCGTGACCCCATCACTCCCACCCTCGCCCGACTCCACTGGCTCCCCAATCCCTCGAGGATCGAATTCAAGATCCTCATCCTCACTTTTAAGGCCACCCGGGCCTTGTCCCCTCCTATCTCTCTCCTCTCTGACCTGCTGATACCCTACCTACCCGCCCGCTACCTCCGTTCCCTGGGCTCCGGCCTGCTCCACGTCTCCCGCCCGACCTGTCCTACCATCGGTGGCCAGGCTTTCAACCTCTTTGCCCCCACACTCTGGAACCCCATCCCACAATCCCTTCACCTCGTTTCCTCCCTTGCCTCCTTCAAGGCCGGTCTCAAGACCCTCCTCTTCTATCGTGCCTTCGGTCGGCCTCCCACCTCTCGCCTTCCCTCACCCCTACACCACCCCTCCCCATGCTTGGGTCCTGACCCGTGACTGTCCAGCACCTTGGACATCCTTCCGAAGTGAAAGGCGCTCTATAAATGTAATTTTGTTATTGTTGTGCCGAGGGAGGGGGCACGACAAAGGGACTGCAGGATGGAGTTCCAGAGGGTGGAAGGCCTGCCCACCAGTAGTGGGGCGAGCAAGGCAGGGGACGTGAAGCAGGCCGGAGCCCGCTGAGTGGAGGGAGCGAACAGGGTGGTAGGGGATTAGAAGGTCGGAGAGGTAGTGGGGAGTAAGACCATGGAGGGCTTTGAAGATGAGGACCAGGTCCTTGAACTGTATCCTCTGTGTGATGGGAAGCCAGTGGAGTTGGGCAAAGATGAGGGTGATAGGATTGCAGAGGCTAGTGCGGGAGAGGACACGGGCTGCAGAATTCTGGATGATCTGCAGCCTGTGGAAGGAGGAATTGGGGAGGCCGACAAGCAGTGAGTTTGCATAGTCGAGTCTCAATGTAATGAAGGCATGTATGAGGGTTTCGGAGGTCTGCAGTGTAAGACAAAGTTGGAGCCCAATGACGTTGCGGAGGTGGGGGAAGGCAGAGCGGGTCATGGCGCAGATGTGGGGTAGAAAGCACAGTTGAGGGTCAAACAAGACCCCAAGGCTCCGGACTGGCTCAGTGAGGTGGAGTGTGCAACCATGAATGGTGATGCTGTCAACGCTAGAGGTGAGGAGACGTTGACGGGAGCCAAACAAGAGAGCTTCGGTCTTGTTGATGTTCAACTGAAGAAAGTTAGCTCTCATCCAGGACTTGATGTCCGACAGACATTCTGTCAGGACAGCAATGGTCCTGGAGTCAAGGGTGGAAGCAGAGAGGTAGAGTTGAGTGTCATCCGTATACATGTGGAAGTTGACCTCCTGTCTGCGGATGATGTCACCAAGAGGGAGCATATAGATGTTGAAGAGGAGGGGACCAAGGACAGAGCCCTGAGGAATGCCGCACGAGACGGTCCGGGAATTCGTGAAGCAAAGGAGAATATAAAAATCAGGATCTGTGTAAAGCACTTTCCCATATGATATTCTGTTTACTATATTAGGAACAGGAGCTGATGAACTGAATTTTTTCACTTCTCTTGTCTTCTGAAATGACACTTATTTTCATTTGGTTATAACTTCATCTAACATGCTTTATATTAGACTGTCACAAATTTCACCAGCTACAAAGCAAAGTACTCATACACTGTTGAACGGAATCATCCAACAGTGATTCCAACCTTTCACTGAGCCAATTGTGTGATTGTAATAATAATAATAACAATAATAACAACAATGCAAGACAATCTTTCTATCTCAATCTTTTGTCTTAGGAGGATAGGTTGGATCAATGGCACAACAAGGTTTGCAAATGCAATTGCCAAGAAACATCCAACTCTGTTTGGGGAAAAGGGCCTGGAATGACAACACTAGACTGTATGCCAGGTAAGTGCAATGCTCCTCTGGAGGGTGTATTCCCGAACATCAGCCTCTAAGCTTGGCTAAGCATTTGCTTGTCACACCAGCAACCTGATAGAATAGATTCTCAGGATGAAGGGAAGTAAAGACGCCTATATAAAAGCTTATAAATAATTTCCTGCTTTACAAGCTTCTGAATGACTCAGTTGGTAAAGCCACTATCCAGTGTGAAATTGTGCCCATTGGATTAAAATGTCCGAGGCTCAAACCTTAGACTGTGCTGAGTTAGTTGATCTCAGTCAGCGCAGTAGCAGCACAGCACAACTGGCCTCAGCATCCCTAGCCTCGAATGGGCGAAAAATCAAACACAATTCCTTCTCCTAAATGCTGTCTGGTGAGCTCTTATGGAAAGTGTGAGTATGGACATCAATTGAGGACAAGATTGGATTCAGTTGGAATTCTTATCCATTCCAACCTGCCTAGACTTACATATGAAGAATAACTATTTGAGCAAGGTTCTGGGTTGGGGGTGGGAGTTAAACTGGTATTCTCATGAGTTAGAACCTTCCACTGAGAAATTTGGAGTGAAAAAAATCCAGTTTCAATTAAGTTGTTTTTTATGAAATTACCCCATTTTTATGAGTGTATTTATCCAGTTGGCTGGTGCCAAAACAGTAGCTTGAAAGTGACCACATCTTCCTGTACGAGCATATGTCATTTCATGTTGGTCATTAGGATTGCAATCATGTTAAGAGAAGCACCCAAGGTCACCAGCTAATGCTCTTAGCTCAGTGTCATGTTCAGATTATCAACAGCTTAATTGAAGGTGAAATAAATTGTCTTTCACATCATGCCTAAGGATGGAAAGGATATCAGTCACAATTAATAAGTGTCAGAGACCAATCCAACACTTCAGCTCAATTGTAATCAGGTTGACCATCAGAAGTCCAAGTCTGATATCAGTAGATGCTTGCATTCACAAGGTTGGACACGTTATAAATATAAATTAGAATTGTACATTTACTGTAAAATTGCACTAGTTAATTTATAGAAAAATGGGGAAAATTCACTAACTTTACCCAATGGAGCAGAACAGTGCTTATCCCACATCAATGAATTCACTTCATGTATATAGCAAAACATAGCGAGTTTAAATAATCCTTGTAGCACCTTATCGTGTCAAAAAGCAGTTAACGAGGTTTTCTATAAAATATAGTGACTATGTATTTGAAGGCAGCAACCAATTTGCAGCCAGGACTGTCCCAAAAAAATTCCCACCATTCTGAATGATGTTCTTCCAATGCTTGTTCCTATATACCAATATGCAATTCTATTGCTTATTTCCCCCCCCCAATCTTCAGTTACACTAAATCACAAGATTGGTTCAATTGAATAAGGTCCTTCAGCAACTTCCAGAATACCTACCCACCATCCTCCCAACACAGTATCAAGCTGTTTTTTTAAAATGTATCCAATGTCCTGGTCTCAACCAACATTTTTGGCAACCTGTTCCTGTTATTAATTACCCTCTGGGTAAAGAAAAACATCCTGGTATCTGTCCTGAGATTTCCCTTCGCAACTCTAAATCTGTGTTGTCTTCTTCTACTATTTTGGTGCTTCCTAAAGCGCTGTTTTGAGTTTACTTTTTCAATCCCATTAATATTTTTATACATCTCTTTTATACATCTCATCTAAATGAGACATATAATTGCGTATCATTGCATATCGATTATTATACGTCTGCATATTGCAGACATGTAATTGCATTGTTGGTATCTCCAACAATGCAAAGCACCTCTAGCATTATATTGGAGCCTGAACTGTGAGTTCAAAGTCCCAACGTAGGGCTTGAACCCACAACCTTTTGTGGGACATTGCTGTGCATAAATTAGTTGCCACATACCCCCGAGTTCTGATGAGGGGTTACACCCAAAACATTATAGAGGAACATAAGAAATTAGGAACAGGAGAAGGCCATTTGGCGCATCGAGCCAGATCCACAATAGACCATTCCATGGTTTATGTGTACAACAGTCCCGAATCCCACCTGCCATATCCCTTAATAATTTTATTCTAATTTTAACCAGTTCTTCTCCTTCAGATGCTGTTTGGCCTGTTGTGAAATTCCATTATCTCTTGTTTTATTTCCCCAATTTAATATTCCCCCTTTAATGATTAGATGTGAGCACACATTAAGTTGCATTGTACAGAAAAATCTTTGAAGATGTAGTTAACCCCAGAACTGAGGTGTTTTGCTTTGTTGCAAGTGAAGTATCTCATTACAATTTTATATCAGTACTGAATGGAGCTTAGGCACCTGCATATGAAATTAACTTGATTGGTTTTGATTTTGCAGAGTGCCCTTATCACAGAGCTCTGGGGTTTGAATCTGGAGCTATTGCACCAGACCAGATAACCTGTTCAAATCAAGATCAGTACACAGGTTGGTATGCCTCTTGGATGCCAGACAAAGCAAGAATATACAACCAGGGGTTTGGGTAAGTCTAGCATTGTATATATATCACAATATTACAATGCAATAATCAGTCCTACTGAGCCGCCTGCTCTCTTTGCTCAGTGAGCGCAGGAGTGCTTCATGTCCCCGGACTATCCACCCCACCATCAGTGGACAGGACTTCAGACATTTTACCCCACTCTCTTGAACACAATCCCAGAGACCCTCTGACTCACTTGCTACCTCCCTCTTCTCAAGGCACAACTCAAATCGTACCTCTTTGACTATGTTTTGTCATCTTTCACGCCCCTACCCTACCCCGCTCGGCCCCCACCGCCATTTTGGGCTCCATCCAGTACTGTGAATAAGATTTGGACCATCCTCTCAAATTGAATGGCGGAATATAAATGTAAATCATATTGTAATTGGCCAGGATTCCTCTACTTTTCTGGAGTTGGTTATTGAAGTAATAAGTCACAGATATGAGTGAGATTCACCCAACAAGTAAGTTCCTAATATTGAGATAACTGAGCTTCAGATGAGGAAATTCTTCAACTTCCAGAATCCAGCTCTATTACCTTCCCACTGTAGCATGAAGTCTTCCTTAAATAAATCCAGTGTCTTCTACCCTTCCCTGATCAACCAATCTAAATGTTAAATATCTTCTGTGTAAAGAAATATTTCAGTGTCTGTCCTAATAACCTTAACTTAGCTGATCATTTATCCTCACTCATCCTGATAACACTATTGGATCATTCTTATTAATTCTCCACTGTACTGGCTCCAAGAACTTGAGCTTTTATGTGATGAAGACCAGATGGGTACATTATACACAAGCTGTGGCCTGACCACAATCCTGTACAGCTTAAGCAGGATTTATTTTGCAGCAAAGGAAAGAAAATTAGTGGGCAACAGCTCCCTGAGCTGCTGCCATAGCCTCCTATACATCTGATATTTAATAATAATTATCCTTGCATTTGATCCTTGCGTCTTATCACATTGTTGCAATGTCTCAAAGCGCTTCACAGAATATATTATCAAGTGAATTGACTGTGTATTTTGTGGGCGAAATGCAGCAGCTAATTTTGCATAGCAATGTTCCACAAACATTGGTGAATTGAGTGACCAAATTTTCAATATAACTCCACTAGCAACAAGAGCAAGTTACACTTATAGAGCAAGAGAACATCTCAAACCACTTCATGCAACTTACTAGAAGCCTGAGCTGGTAGGGGTGTTGCTGAGGGAGGGGAAAGACCTAAAGCATAGTTGAAGAGACAGGTTTGAAGGATAGTTGGGGGTCAAACTGGGCAGAATCCTGAGAGCAATTCACTTGCCCATCCCTCATACCAATAATTGGGTGTGCAGGAGAACCTAAAGAAAGGGAAAAAGTAATTATGAAAGAGGATTTTAAAAAATATTGATTTGACTGAACTTTGAACACAGAAAAACAGTAAAATCCTATGACATGTTGATACTGTTGGGAGCTGTGTGAATGAAAAGTCTTCTACTGCACATTTGATAGCAGGTTACCAAAATTGTGCTGATTGACCACCAAACATACAGTATAAGCACAGCATTTAGTGAGTTTAAATCAGGCAATTGTGTTGGTGGGATGTACCCTACTTACCTACTTCTAGAACATATTAGGTGGAGGCCAAGACCTGGAAACCCAAGAGTGTGCTTGAGTTTAACCAGTTAAAACCACTTGGTTGCTGTTGAGAGCAATTGCTGCAAGCTTCCCATTGCTGATCCACCCTACTTGTTAGGGTTTGGGCTTGCAGTGTTAACCATACAAATTTACAGCAAAAAAGGCCATTCAGCCCATCATGACTGTGCTGGCTCATTTAAGAGCAATCCTTTCAGTCAGGTTTACCTGTTCATACCTCTGAAGTTTACTCCTTTATGGATATTTATCTCTTTCCCTTTTGAAACTTACCAGAAGCTGAATGAGAAAAATCTCTACCTCCATTGATTGCCTGCCTCTCCACATCCCACTATTAAGCTTGGCTGCTCTACCATCAGCAGTGACTTGGAGCACCGTGACTGTTGACCCACTTGGCTCAGGAACCAGACTACCAAGACCACCATAGAGCTTTCCATTCCTTTATGAAATCTCTGAACATTTCTTCTCTAAATGTGATGTCTTTTCACTACAACCATTTCATATAAACCAATCTAATTGCAGCTGTGCATGGCTTGCCCGATTTCAAGACAGCAACCAATGGCTACAGATTGACCTGAAGCAGATCAAAGTTATTTCTGGCGTCATAACTCAGGGACGTTGCGATGCGGACGAATGGATGACAAAGTACAGTCTGCAGTACCGATCCTATGAAAACCTTAAATGGGTTTACTATAAAGATCAGACAGGAAACAATCGAGTAAGTATTGGCTTCTGTCCAATAGTCACGAGCTGTAGTGAATGGAAAGTGGGCCTTCTAAAATAGCAATCCCTTTGTCATAAGCTCATGAGAAATTCTATTATAAAGACGCAATAAAAACATCACTACATTCAGTAACAGTCAACTTCACTCAGTTGGTGGAACTCTTATCTCTGGGTCAGAAGATTGTGGGTTTAAGCCCATATTTGAGACTTAAACCCCTGCCACGGCTGGCGATGACATCCTTTGGTTGAGGAATCCTCGGATGGATGTTAAAGACTCCATGACACTATTTAAAAGAGAAGGGATTTTCTCCCGGTGTCCGTTTTACTGCCAACCTACATTTTTTCATTTTATTGATAAAAACTAAACATGAGGAAATAACACATATTAGATTATTGCAAAACATTTTTATTAATTTCTTCTTTAACGAAAACTGGGAGGCCCATTGAGGGGTGGGGAGGGTGGAATACCAGTGCAGGCCCAAAGGGCCTGGAGATCCATCAAAACCACAAACACTCAGGACCAGTGTCACTGACTCAAGGCTACAGGACTTCACCACTTTCTGCCTCTCAGGGCACAGCACCATATACAGACACAGTGACCTAGAAAGAGACACACACAGACACCCAGAGAGAGATACACAGAGAGAGAGACGCACTGTGTCTAGGGCCAGAAACGTCATTTTTAGCGGTTTTATAGCAGAGGGCACTGTTTATAGTGAATTCTGCAGAAAAATTGCAGCCGCACTTTTCTATTAGCCCGATTATAAGAATTGCGAAAAACACGCTTCCAAATAAGCATAAATTAATGAAAGAATTTTGCAAAATTTACAAATGTTTGTTTTTAAATTCAGGGGGAATTAGAGCTAACATTTTGCAAAACCACACACTATTAAATTTTAAAACTATTGTCTTCTAGTTAAGACCATGAGAAATCTCAGAGCTCAGGTTTCCTGCTCCTAAAATGTTCTACTGCTAGAAGTGATGCACATCACCTCTGGAGCATAAACTGTGAACACGTATGGGGACAATTCAATGGAATTTAAATATATATAGCACTTCTCATGGGAGGGGGGTGTGTGGCGGTGGAGGGGGGGGGTGTCTCGAAGTGCTTCACACAGTTTACTGGACACCCAAAAATTAATAATGTACATTTAACCTTGGGTCAGTTGCCTTGTGGAGGGGCACGTATCTGTCTATATATCATAGTAGAATGTTTGGTCGGACATCAAGTCTTGGATGAGAGCTAACTTTCTTCATTTGAACATTAACAAGACTGAGGTCCTCTTGATTTGGCTCCCATCAGCACCTCCTCACCTCAGGTGCCGACAGAATCACCATCCATGGTTGCACACTTCACCTTGCTAAGCCAGTCGGAACCTTGGGGTCTTGTTTGACCTTCAACTATCCTTTCTACCCTACATCTGCGCCATGACCCGCTCTGCCTTCCCCCATCTCCGCAACGTCACTCGGCTTCGCCAGTCTCACTTCGCAGGCCGCCAAAACCCTCGTACACGCCTTCATTACATCGAGGCTCGATTATGCAAACTCACTGCTTGTCGGCCTCCCCACCTCCTCCCTCCACAGGCTGCAGATCATCCAGAACTCTGCAGCCTGTATCCTTTCCCACAGCAAGCTCCGCTGCCCTATCAACCCATCATTGCCCAAATTCCACTGGTTTCCCATCACAAGAGGATACAGTTCAAGATCCTGGTCCTCACCTTCAAAGCCCTCCATGGCCTTGCTCTCCCCTACCTCTGCGACCTCCTAACTCCCTACCATCCTGCTTGCTCTCTCAGCTCAACGGGCTGCTTCACGTCCCCTGCCTTGCTCGCCCCACTATTGGCGGGCAGGCCTTCTGCCATTCTGCCCCCACCCTCTGGAACTCCATCCCGCAGTCCCTCTGCCTCGCCACCTCCCTTACCACCTTCAAGACCCATCTCAAGACCCTCCTCTTCGACCGTGCTTTCGATCTCCCTGCTTCCCCTCCTGCCCTCCACCCTCCCCGACCCTGACCCCCAGCTCGGGTCCATAACTCTGTCTGTCCAGCGCCTTGTGATGTCCTCCCAACATGAAAGGCCTTTTACAAATGTAATTTTGTTGTTGTTGTTCTGATGATACATTTTACATTGTGTCAAAAATAGCTTATTCCCTTCATTTTAAAATAGATTTATAGCTGAAAAACAAAATATAGAATGCAATAGTTTCTTTCTTACAGTTTATCAGAATGGTTTTCTTTCCTCCCACAGGTGTTTTACGGGAATTCAGACAGATCATCCTCTGTGCAAAACTTTCTGCGCCCTCCGATTATAGCTCAATACATCAGGATGATCCCCTTGGGCTGGCATGTCCGTATTGCAATGAGGATTGAGCTACTTGAATGCATGAACAAATGCAAGTCATAAGCATGCTAAGGGGACAGGAGTTAGAGGGAGAATGGACAGCAGGTCAAACAGCATCTGAAAGGGAAAGACAGGTCAAGATTTTTGGGTTCCAATGAAAAATCACACCCAAAAGCGTGATCCGATTTTTCTCTTTCAGAGGTTGATGTAAGTGATGTTCGTTTACGGCATTGATGTTTCTTTGTTTTTACTGTACTAAGTAAAGGAGCAGTACGTCTAGTTTTAAAATAAAAATTACAGCCTAGAATTTATGGATTTAAAGAAAATAAAACATTTTAATAATGATATAACAAAATGAGTCATCACACTAGCATCTGCAAGGTTTGTCATTTTCAAATTCAGGGGCATAGTTTAACACAGTCCCTTATCACTTTAAACTCAAGCAGCTCACAGCGTCATGGAATAATTAACAAAGACTACAAGGACTGGGTGATACACTGGGTTAGCACGTTTTCTTTGCACCTCTGACGTCCAATTTGAATGTAGCCACACAAAGAGGTGAAGGGGTCTAAACTGCAGGATTTCTTAATTCTGGTTGACATGTGGAATTTGGCTCTGCCTCTAAAGGAGATCAGGAGATAACCTGATGTTCTTCTGGTGACCAGGAGTCACCATTTGCACACCTCACAATTACATATTGAGGAATCCCTTTAAAAAAATTGCGAATTAGATATTCTTGTCACCTATGCTGGATGTAAGCTAAGGTTCTATGTAAGAATGAAAGCCAATCCCAGCTCCATGTCAGCGCAAAACTTACACTGATCAACGTAAATGAGAAATTTCCCAGAAACAACAAGATTGCATTAATAGAGCGCCTTTCACGTCGGGAGGACGTCCCAAGGCGCTGGACAGTTGGGTCGGGACCCGAGCAGGGGGGAAATAGTCAGGGTGAGGGGAGGGAAGGGAGGGATGTGATTTTTCTCATACATCAAGGTGGGGATGTGAAAAAAGCCATAAGGGTGGTGAGTGCAGAGAAACTAATATCATGCTGGTGAAGGAGGCTGTTATTGATGTTGGGGCTAAGGCACATTATTGGGACACAGTAAAGGAACTCTAAGACTTTGCAGATGACAATGGAATACCTGACCCGAGTTTGTTCAGTGTTGTTAACTGGGTACCTTCCTTAGTTCTCACATCCCCACCTTGATGTATGAAAAAAATCACATCCATTTGCTAACAATTAGTCTTTCATAATTGTCAGTTGTGAAAAATGCAACAGTCTTGGTGACTGGCGTTGTGATTCTGATCAACTTCTCCGATCCATGTAAGATATTTTAAAGACTCCTCAACAATGATTGAACTACTGCTCATTATTTCAATAAGGTCAATGGTTTCTTTTCTAATCACTTATAAAAAATATTGCACATTGAAAAGACTGGAACAGATCTAATTGTTTCTCCTTGACTTCACATTGGTGTTATACTTCTTGGCCTGTAACTGTTGCTGTGTAGCACTGAGATGGATGCCATCTAGTGTTATAAATAATAATCCTTACATTTGATATTGCGCCTTAACGCTTCACAGGGTAAACCAGAACATGGTTTACTTGCCCCCACAAAATACACAAGTCAATCCTACGTTTAGACAGGAATAATATTTGCTGTTAGGTGACCATTGACAAAAGCTCTGTGCTCTTAGATGTCCTTTTGGTACAACAATCATTTCAATATAATTTGATATTTTGTACAATATCTTTCACATTATATTCAATTGCATGATTTTAAATAGGCAATTTGGGTAGTCAGAATGGGTTTGAAGAAGCAAAGAATATTCTAGTTTTTAAGTCATTTAGGTTGTTTAAGTTGCAGTTAAGGTTTACTTCAGCTTTAAAATGTACCAGAAATATAAACTTGCAATAGCCACCATTTTAAATAAGAGAATCTGCAACACCAGGGGATACCCGGATTAACATACCTCAATATACATTGCACCATCAAAAAATCTTCAAAGGGTTTTTGTTTATAATATTTGTATGATATCTATTTTTATACATAAAGGATACTTGACATTTTGAAACGTAATTTTGCTGTAAGTATATTGTAAATTAATCTAATAGCACCTTTACACATTTTGCAGTATAAAGATTTGTCCTGAACAATTTAAGAGCTACATTATAGTGATATTCTGACGTGAAAGGCGTTATACAAATGCAATTTATAGTTACCCCGGTAATGCATTCACTTGTGCCACAGCAAAAGGTGTTAAAAGTCATTTCTCCACACAATCCATTTCTCATCTCTCCAAGAGATGCCTTTCACGTCAGAAGGACGTCCCAAAGTCCTTGGCAGTGAAGGATTTTATGTGACCTGGGGGTTTACGATTTAATTCAAATAAATTATTTCATAATAAATAATATTTTAATAAGTTACAATATATATATATTTTTAAATGGTGTTGTGGTCTCATTCACATAATTACAGACGGACAACCATATAGAGGGATGCCATACAGAGACCAGCCAAACTCCATGAACCGGTGGGGTAAAATTTATGATGGTTTTTCAACCCTTTCCTTGATATTCAGCCAATATTCAAAGTGACTACTCAATACACAGGTTTTAATATTTACAACATAACTACAAGGAATACGTTAAGAAACATTCACAAATGTCTTTCAATTCTTGGATTAGAGCCAGCGATCTTAATGGGAGCTTAATATTAGTAATAATACAAGCTTACTTGCATTCAATGCACTACTCCCCCCTGATCTCCTATAGATAGCTGGCTGCTTGCCAATGGGGTGAAAAAGCTAACCAAATTTATATAGTCAATTTCCAGATGTAGGCTGGAACATGGTTGCAACTCCATATAAAAAGTTTTAACTCAAGATTCTACATGACAGTAAAACACTACTTTCAGTCTAAGTTCAACCAATCAATTAGATTGCATGACTTAATTCAAAGGACAACTCTGGTTTACCCTTTAATAAACCAATCAAGAATCTCAGAAAGAGCTAAACAATGTTATCCTTCAACGAGTAATGTTTAATCGTTTCTGGTCAATGGATAAGCATTAAAAAAAATTAAGATCACTCACATTTTAGTGCAAAATTTGCATTTTATAAAGACGTGTTTTACAAGATCCATTCAAAAATACATTGTGCTTAGTAAAAATTAAACAATTTCATGCCAATATTCAGAGTGACCACTCAATAAACATCATGTTCAATATTTACAACATAACTGTACAAAAGCCGATGGAAAACGTGCCATGAAGGTTGAATATACAAACATATGTTTTAGAAACACTTCACAAATTTTAGAACTTGTATCAATTCATTGTATCATTTAAAAGGAAAAATAAATGTTCATTGTGTTTTAGGGAAACAAAACCTAAACTCAACAATGCGATAAACACACACACCTGTAGTGAGAAGACCAAGAGAACCAAGGCTTCATGTGATCTCAGTCCTTAAAACATGAATACACTTTTTTTTTGTAAAATATAACTGGCTGAACTAAAATATAAATTGTGACTATAGGCATTTAACGTACTGAGAAATACATATACCTGTCCTCGATGGAACGTTTGCTTTCATCTTTTTGTACACCTGGGGTATTATCTGTCACTTTCTAACAACAGAAGTATAATAGTAAATAGCAAAGTACATTTATTGGTTTCCTGCCCCATCCATACTATAAGCTCCCAATAGCTATTTCTAACTCCTATACATATTTAGTATTAAGATTTAATAGATATTACACCTGTTTTACACACATACAAACATGTGTGATACATATATCTGCATGCATGTAACACAACTCTTCAGACATATATTGGAACGCAAATCACAGCTGCTGGTTTATATTCTGCTGAACTATCCAAACCCTGGGATTATAACTGCATTATATCAATGTATAAAAGTTGTTGATTTTGAAGAGTAAAAATCTCTGCATATCATTTACTTTGTGTTACAGCATTTTGTGTTTCATCAGTAATAGGTTTCAAGGAGCTCTGAACACTACTTATTCATATATGATGTATGTGAGGTGTGTAAATGTAAAATATATTTGTCACTAAAAGGTAACCGCCACTGTAAAACTATTAACTTAAAATTCTGCAGAATATAAGAGCAACTGATTTCTAGTTTCAAAGTGGATCTCAGTTTTACATTTTAGGAATATATATATATATATAGTATTTATAAAACATACAAAAGACAGCATTGGAGACAATGAAGGCCATAACTCATATGCATACCAATACTGAAACTGACTATCTGAGGCTTGTGTGCAATGTTATAAGAAAAACAGATAATAAAGCAGAAGTTCTACCTTTTAGTAATGCTTGTAGAGTAAGCTTGCTTTAAGATGGAAATTGGCTGAATGTTTGTCAATAAGGAATACAAATTTCCCATTAGCCCTAGTTTAAAAACTTCCATGCCAATTAATATCTGTTTACTGAACATTCCAGGAGCATGTTTCTGTGTAATAAATATTATGTATCTCTGAATTCACCATGCCAAGAGTATTGCCCAGTGCTTAACAGAAAATGTGCATCCGTCATACTAAACATGTAACTAATAATCTTGTGAACAATACAAGAAAATCTAAGCGAGATCCTATTAGCTTAAATAGTAATAACCTGGGAAGTGAGTCATTTGGGAAACTGTAGGTAGGAACATAAATATATACCATGATACATCACTACCTGAGCATGATTTACATTGGAAAGCATTCAGTTTCATCTCCAAGAATGAGTAATGCAAACATAAATAACTCTCCTTACAAAAGATGTTCCGAGAGGATGTTGTAGAAACTCAAATACAGTACAAGCAGAATGAAATTAAACAGTTAATTAAAAATCAAAAGAGCACAGGGTTTTGTGGAGAAATTGATTCCCCCCTCCCTCCCAGTGAACTTTGTTTTAATTGGGGAAACTACATTTGAAGACAATATCTTGTAGATGTTATGCCATTAAAATACATTATGCTAAGTATTCAGGCATTCTAAATCTGCTAAAATGCTTCATACAAATAATAAAGGTGTGCAACCTGATATTTTAAATCTAGTCTTTGATGAGAGGAAGTCACTTGGAACTTTGCTTAAAATATCATTTAACAGTCTTAAATTTGGTGCTTACATTTTTCTACAATGAATCAGGGGATAAAGTACTGAATATTTACATTCTTGTGTTATAAACACTCATAGTTATTAGAATGGCTGTATCCAAAAGAAACCCAAATCATGAGCAGGAAATAATTTAAGTCTGGTGAAAATTACAAAATACTACAATGGCACTTTACGTCTTACAATATCCTCAAACAAAAAATAGTCTTTCTTTTTCTCTTCTTTCATCCTCTGCTCCCCCCCAAAACACACACACACACACACACAAATATACCAATGTAACTATAATATTGCTCCCAGTTGGAAGTATTGCAAAATCCACCTAAATTATCTCAATGACTGTAATCCTTGATGGCCCTGCTGAGATTTCTGAAATGTAGAATGGATTATCAACAGACTCTCCAAACCATGGCCTCTATAGAAAATCTAAGCATAAACACATACGTATGCATGGGCATGTATATACAAGATTAGGTGAAATCCCAGTTAAAAACTGTTCAAAATCCCAGCAAAAAATCCATTGTTCCAGTGTTAGACAAGCACCGCCTGACTTCTATGCCCCCTTCCCATTTGTTCCCCTGATTAATTCTGTTATCTCATTCCACGGGTGTCAATAACCATCTGGCAACTCACCATTTACCACTTATTAGGTGTATTTCTGGACTGTGAATGCCACAGATTAATGAACCATGAGGGGCAACGTAACCCACAAAATATAAAGTCAATTTACTTTACAGTATATTCTGTGAAGCGCTCTGAGACGTCTGAAAGATGTAATGAGGCGCTATGTCAAATGCAATTATTGTTGTTGTTATATCTTGGCTCAACCCAATTCTGTCCTTACCAGACATCCACAAACACTTTTCAGTTGGTGTCCTGAAAGAATGAACTGATTTTCTTCTCCACTGATACTGTTAATTGTTGCTCTGCCACTGACCAAACAAATGAGATTGACTGACTCCTTTAGCCAAACTTTGGACCTTTCTGTTTCTGATCTTTTAATGAGATTATTTCCCAGCTTTTGCACATTAAAAATCCAACAAGAATTTAAGAAATTAAGAAAAGTATGGAAAGTGAAGCACTTTGAAGTACATGAAACAAATGCCTTGATACTAAACTGGATCAAACTTGTGGATCAAACTGTTTGAACTTTCTAAAAATGGCAAATCAAGGAAAATATTTGCATCTGGAGTAATGTTAACATGTTCTGGCAGTGGGTGGATGGTGACCTTTATAAATAATTGAGAACCAAAATATACAGACAATGATGCTAGAATGCAGTCACAACCGTTAATGTCACTTTCAAGACAACTTCCTTTGAGCAGCTCAACTATTATGTTTAAGTGAACCAATAATTTAACAGCCAAGGAGAATTGGTATTGTTGATGGACTGATGGTCATCATTTTGGTGATATTTACAAGGTGACCGGAGTCCACTGATAATCCAAAGCAACACAAAAGGTGTTTAGTTTGCAGGTTGTGCAATGTGCAAATGCATGGTATTTGTGTAAATAGTGAATTAGAGGTGCAGTTAATTATGTAAAAAAAATCACAGAAGTAATCTTTTTCATTTGGTTGCTAATTTCATCTGAGCACCTGTAATTCCCTCTTTACACCAACTTCGTAAGAACAACCCACAAATTATACCCCACCAGTGTCGTGTGAAATCGGATCTCTGGACAAGAAATTAAATGCCCTAAAATCTAAATAGTATTTTGTAATTCTGCCGTCAACAATTACTACTGTGTTTGTACATGTAATGGATTGTGAACGAACAAGCACAAGTTCCCAAACACTGTTCCACACAATTACACACAGGAACAGAGCTAATGTGTGACCCCATTACATCAGATTCATTCTTCAACTTCTTTTCCTAAAATATATCCATTAAGTTCTTTTTCATGAGATAACTGCACAAATTAAGATAAGAAAAAAGAATGAGCATATATCACAAATACAACAAATGAGTGTTTGAACTACAGAAAAATAACCTGCACAACCTGAGGCAACAGCAGTATATAATATATACAGGACAATTAAACCCAGTAAAAGTACTACTTTGATGTAAAATTATTTCTGTCATATAACACCACTACATCCTTTGTGTTTAAAAAACAAGTTTAGCATTACAACTCATCCGCTCCAATAAGGATTTTTTTATGGGGGCGGTTGGTCGGGTGTCCGATTCACGAGGAAACCCAGTACCATGCTTAAGTGCTCATTCCACTTCCAAACCAAACTGAGAATGCCATGCATCCCACCTACACATGGAAATACCAGAGATAAATTGTTGGAGGGAATGCACACACTCTTCCTGGAGGGACTGCTCATTCTGCTTACCTAACTCCGGAAACTATTAGGTGCAGATTGGCAAGAGCTTGAGGACCCCAGAGTGTGTGTTGGGGTACTACTGGAGTCTAATCCGTTAAAATAGCATAGCTTGCACTGTCTGGCAAGCTTTCCCGCTGCTTGCTACCCATTAAGGCTTTGGGGTGCAGGGTTAACAGGACCTGAGTGGGATTGACTCCCTGCCTTCTGTGACTGGTCTGCCCTTCCAAGTCCTGCTGATGAGCCAGGCTGGGCTGTGCTGTCATCAGCAGTGCCCTGGAATACTGCAAACTCGTCTGACTCAGGAACCGGACTAGAGACCGCCACAGAGGGCTGGCCCAGTTCCAGCATTCCATTCCCAAAACATGTTACCTCGGAGCCAGTTCAGCTCCAAGGAGACACCACCCACCTCGAGAGGAGAGTCACTAGTTGATTGTTTGACATTCGACAAGCCCTCACTGGGTGGATGGTGGCTACTAGGAAACCCTGCGAGGGTCCCGGTGAGCAGCACAGATCAGCATGACAAGTGTGAGAGCATTGCTACACTCTTCCTGTCCGCAGTTCGGGCACATGTCCCATTGAGCGATGTCTCCGCCAGTTGGAGGTACGGAGTTTAAGCAGCAGCTGCTTGCTTCTGCAAGCCAATCAAGGTGGACTCCAGGCTCTGGATGTACAAACGTGTGTTCACGAACTCCCGGTAATGCCTTCCAGCAACTGTTGCCTGAAACCTCAGTGTTTCCTCATCAGCTATCTGGTGGGCATCTGCCTTCAGCGAGCTGGGAAGACCTTTACAGGTCAGTGTGTGATGTGCCAGCCACCTTGATATTCTTGAGGTCCAAGTCCACTGCCGCCTACCAGGCTTCCACAGCTCCAGCTGCTAAATCCAGATCCTCATGTGAGGGACCTTGGCGAACAGACGTGCCGTGCCCATTGTGAAGCCACCTCCGCCTCTAGGGTCCTCAGTGTAGGCCAGAGCCCTCCCTCATTGTAACCACTTCCCCCATTGGCCATAAATCCACCTCACTGCTTGATCGCAGACTTTGCAAATGGTTCGGAGGAATCCTCTCTGCTGCATCCCCAGGAACTTGGATCCATAAAAGATGAGTTTGAGCATAGGTCTTATATGTCACGAGCTGGACCTACATTGGGACCTTGCTGTCCTTGAAGAAGGACGAGTATGACTAGAGAGCCCTTTGCCCCTATCTCAGCGCAGACCTTCAGGACAGTGTCCAGGCACGACCCAGAGGTACCGATAAGAATCAACAATTGGGACTGATGTCCCTTGTATCTTCCAATCAATAAGGACACTAATTAAAAATACAAACTACAAAACTAAAAATGGAAGGGCAGAGAAACCATAAATTTTATTTAAAAAGCTGCAATTGCATAAAAAATAATGCTCTTACAGGCTGCCAGACACTAGGGATCTGGATAACGGTTTAGACTTTCATGGCTATACTTGTAATGTCAAAGAGCCCCTAGAATATGGTACAGCCTTGTAAAACTCCCTGTCATCTGGTGCTCTCTAAAGAGTATAAACATGATCTGCTATTCCCCGTTAAGTACCATAAAAACCCTATAGTTTAAACCATAATACTTCGGTTCATATCACAATTCGATAGAATCCGGTTGTTCAACACAATCCAACATGATCAAACAGTAGATAGCCAAACACACTGCACTTGGTTGGTGGGTGCTTCAAGAATCTAACAGACCACACTGACTCCTTGATTTTGTTCTCTTTCAGTCTGCTAAACTGGTCCTAATCCCAGCACAATTTTTGAATGTGTTACAGTCCGACCTGCTTATGTCGACATCAGCGGAACTGCTGGAAACTTGTCGACATAAGTGGGATGTTGACATGAATGGACTCGTTGTTTAGAGGATCCAGCTCCAGTGTGCTCAGTGTGACGTAAGCTGCCAAAGTTTATGTCGACCTCGACATACGCAGTAAATTTAATGTGTTCCTATGTGGGGAAGGGGCAGGACTGCAATCTTTTTTTTCCAACATAAGCAGGATGTCAATATAAACAGGTTTGAAATAAGTGGGTAGGACTGTACAATCTTCCAGCAAGCCCCGGCCTACAAGCTATCCCATGTATATTATTTTTAGAGATTACTCTGTACTTATTCTGTATTAGATACAAAACATAAAATGGTTTCATTAACCTTGACAAACTTACTGCCCACTCATTAAACATAAATAACTACTAAAATTCTCTCGTGAAATTCTCATAATATGCTGAAATATAATGCACGTTATATAACATATATAACCAAGAAAGTGTGCCAAACATGTAAAAGCATCACCAGCTAGCAAATATACTGTGTACTGGTAGATAGCGACATTGTGCTCTATCAAAACATGGTACTTTGAACAACCCCCAATTGCTCTCCTAACAAATACTGTATACAAATAAAACATCTGCTATAACTACAAACTGCTAAACTGATCAGAATCCCAGCACAATATGCATTGTGAGTTTTGTTAGAAACTAATGTGGACATTTGTTATTTCTGTACAGCGATTAGGTACTAGAATTCAAATGTTTTAGACACTTCAAAACAATTCTGCATGTCTTGAACTGTTCAAACCATTTTGCACAGAGAAACTATTATACTTGAGAATGAAAATGTGGAAGTAGGACTACAGAGCTGTTTCTTTTAAATCATTTAGATTTGGCATTCTGAGGCGTGCTGTTCTGTTTAAATGTAGAGAATGATCATTCTGACTGGATTTAGATGTCATCGGGTCAGAATTCATAGTTCCATCATTTCCGGTCCTGCCGCTTGGCAGCACATGCCAGATAGGTTCCATTTGACCTGGTAGTTGGAAGGTTGATCTATGTTTTCCTTGAGAATCTTGTCTGAAACTGCTGTTATGAGTCTGTCCAGGATGGATGCGGCCCTCACCGAAGGAAGATTTGGCTAGCTGGTTTGGCAACGGCTGAAAGCGCACATCTGAGGGAGTAGAGTGGTTAGATGAAATAGGAAGCTGTAGAAACTTTCGCAGAGATCTCAAGGGGTGTTTCTGTGTAAAAATTTTAAAAAAAGTTCAAAACAATGAATACGTTACAGCAAAAATCTTACTCAACAATCACATTACATTCTTCTATAGAATGTGTCAAATTACACTGATTAAGCTACACCTTTCAATAATATTTGAGGTTTGACACATTTAAAATTCCAGTGGCTTTTTACTGGTTTTGCAAAGGCGGACCGGAAATGAAAATTTGTTGAACAAAATAATTTTCCCACTAACAATTAAATCATTAACGTTTTTAGTTGAACATACAGGAATATTGCTTGAACATTTCTCTCTGTCAAGAATACTACTACTGTACATTCATATCAAAATCAATTACCAAAAGGAGGAATCCTGGGGAGCAGCTAACGTTAACATGCCTATTGGGAAGTGGAGAATTTATAAATTAGGTCTGACCAATATTGAATTTTAATATCATCAATCCCTCATCCAACTAATATTCAAGACAGAAGCAGATACCAATCAAAAAAGATAGAGGGAGTACTTTACGCTCTTAAGCCCTTCCCTAATATTATTTCTCTTTAACTTCTTGCAGTTACAATTGTTTTCCTTTTCACTCCAATGTTATTTGGTACCTCCTTTACCACTATTTTATTGGCATTCAAATAGACCTTAGATATTTGGCAACCAGGAAAGCAAAAATAAGAAGGACAATTAAAGGCATTAATGCCCCTTTAAATTTTCCTGGAACGGTCCCACTCATACTATCAATTAAAGTAAGATAGATAGCAGGGTGATGCAAATTAAAAGAGGAATTTGGCTAGGAAATTGATGAGAACAAAAGTGAAAGTATCATTTTCTATATTATGCTCTTTGTATTGTTACTGCAGAATTTACAGAAAAATGACTACAAAAAATCAGGTACAATTTGGATACCTGAGACGGAACTTCCTCCATCTTGTCTGAAGGCCAATCTCTTTCTCTGTTCTGACGGGAATTTATAGCTTTTTGTAGCGCCAAGCGATCCTGACCGTCCCCGCTAGGCATCTAAAATGAAAAGATGTATATTAGTCAGCTAATCCAAATAAAATATATATGACAGTTGGATTTTAACTCCATCATGGTCATGCAGTCTTTAATCTTTAGCCGAATGACAGTCTTGGAAGCAAAGAATAGATAAATTCCACGTAATGTAGCAGATATATGTAGCTGGCAGTCAAAAAGGAACAATATTAGTCAAACTAAAATATTATGTGGTGTCCCCAAACACTGCATCATTCTCTATGGTGCCTATCAGAGGAGGAATTTTACAATTTGTTAAGCTTAATTGTAAAACTGCAGTTTCATTTGAATTCTGGCAACATTTATGCAAATATTAAATTCTGACTTTAATTGCAAATGGCTCCTGACTCAGAGTCACACTAATATTTTGATTTGGTGTATTTGAATGTGAGGTAGTTGGGGACGGGGAAGAGGGGGAAGGGTGGAAATTGAAGTAGTATGTCCATGTTTGGAAGGGAATGTTGACTGAAATATCAACCCATTACACTGTATACTTTTCCTACTGCTTCAATTGTCTCCCCTTCTCTTGGCCCTATAGTTAGATGCGTCACTATTGTCTAATGGTACCTCACACCTGAGTGTCCATCCTTCATGTGTGCGCCTCAACAACTAGAGTCAGATTATTCAGCTGCGGAGAGCATCATAGCCAAAACTAAACCCAATCTCATCTGACATCCCAATTCACTTCCTCCCATCTAGCCCAGTGATATTAAGGTCATTTGTAACATGCTGTCTTAGCTGAGATCAACACAGACTCTGAATCAAACCTGTGACTTTCTGGTCTGTATTGCTTAATGTTAATCAGATGGTGCATTTACTGACTGGGCCATGAGGATAAACCATAGATGCAGGTTCTATTCTGGAATAGATGGCTTTGATCCAACTGAAACAATCACCTTGTGGTTGGGTCAGTTTTTACTCTCCATTCAGAGACAATTTGTGTTGCTACACTATTAGCCATAATAAATCTAAACTGTGAATAAAACCATTCAAAAGAATGTTGTCGTACACATAGCTAACATGATATGCTCACTCACAATCTTCTATAAACTGACAACAATTCCTGCCAGTGACTAATAATTATATTAAATACTCTTTCCTGCAAAAGTATTGCCTCACAAACCCCATATTACTATTGCATCAAAAAATTAAAACAGAATGGTCAAGCAATAAAAATATGCAATTGTGTGCAAAAAACAATAAAATTTTACTGCATTATTCTGGTAAGCAAATGGGAAGTGTAATGGTTTTCAAAAGTTTGAAGAATTCCAATTGAGTTACTGTTAATACTGTCTAGATGGACCAACTGACAACATTTATGTCTAGATCCACTTATGAAGGTTAACTTAAAACAAACAGCTGATTTGTATGCAATTGCAACTCGCAATATACACTGGAGATCTGTTTTCCTCTAAAAAGCACCATAGCCAGCTACCATATAATTTAGCATCTCCTGACTGCATGCAGCTGTAACCTTCTGCTGCTTTCCAAACCTAGAACCTGCTGGTATTTTCGTGCATGCTGTTAGTTCAATGAGCTGCAAGAAAGGAAAGATTCTCTTAATCCAAAACAAAACAAATCAGAAATAATCACCGTTTACGTTCCTCAATGCATTCCCACATTCCATATTATTCATGAAGCATGGGAAAACCCAAGATGGAACCCATTTGAAAGAAATGTTATACCCATTTTACACATGCTCTAGCAATCAGTTAGCTGCATTGAAATAATAGATGTTTGTTAAGCAAACAGTATTTAAAAATGAATACCATGGGAAGATTGACTACAGGTAGTTTTCTTGAGGAAGAGATATTTTTTAAATGATTCTTTGCATTAAAAAGAGGAAAGAGGGATTTTCTGATACTTGGATTTTCTCCATCGTTGTTTTCAGTCTGTAATATAAGATACAAATATACCAATTGCACAGATATTGCAACAATGTTTGTGTAGCTTCTAATTAGGCAATGTTTTGAGTTCTTCAAATGTCTATCAGCAAGTCTAACCAGGGACCCTTCCCACCAAAATATTTTGCAGGAACAGTGTTAGTTTGCCTATTTTGGTTAAATAATCTTCTGTAACTTTGTTCTGAACCATATTCAGTTTAATCAGTCAGAAATGTTGAGTGTGTGTATAAAATAAGCATGTAAACTGAATAAACTAAAGCAAGCTCCATGTCACAAGTAAAATTGGACAGCTAGCTAGCTGTCAGATCTGTAACTAAAAGCTTCTACGCTATTAAAAGAACAATCAGTTGCTTGATAGCACTTAAACTTGAATTTAGAAATACATCAATTCCATTCCTCAAAATCTCAATTCATCTTAGTTTCCTACGAAGCAAAGTTGTAGCATAAGCTACAACACTCAAACACAGAGCAGAATTCATTTAGAGTATCAGTCTGGCACAAAGGTAGCACTCTCGTCTCTGAGTCAGAAGGTTGTGGGTTTAAGTCCCATGTCAGGACTGAAATCACATGGTCTAAGCTGACACTCCCAATGCAATGCTGGGGGTGTGTTTCAGTGTCCACCTTTGGATGAGATGTTAAATCGAGGTCCTGTCTGTGTCTGCCTGTTCAGGTGGATGTTAAAGATTCCATGACACTATTCAAAAAGACACTTCAGTGATTACCTTGAAAAATTAATACAGTGAGTCATATTCATATACCCAGCATGAATAGCCTGAAATTCTTGTTATTTGCTGGATCTGCCTATGCCTAAGTCAGTAGCCCGAACAAATCTAATCACATGTTTGTATTTCCTTCATCCAGAAAGTGGAATTCTCTTTCAAATTGAGATGCTTAGGGCATACAAAAAGATTGCCTCTCCTCGAAAATCATGCCTTCTTGTAACTTTTCGATTGTTCTTTGGGTTAAAAAGTTTTTGTATTCCTTTCATTATCCAGACAGTACGATTATTTTCTTACCTGGCAGACTGCAAGGAAACATTCTGATCCTGGCTCAAAACATTTTTTAATATTATAAATTAGAAAAAAATCTATGAACACCGCTCCAAAAAGCTTTCCCTTTTGGATTAGTGATGCAACGCTTCAGTGTTACAAATGCTCTTCGAAAGAGAGACTCACCGTTTGCGATTTCTTCTTTTTCTTTTTTATTGCTCTGAAGAAACCCTTTCCTTTTTCCTTAGTTGGTTCAGGAGGATTGATGTTAAGATTTTCTGTACTTTTCCTGAAAGTAATTGAAAGACAAAACATATGACATATCAATCTTCATAATACAGAGTACATAGTTCATAAAACAATACAATTATATCCAGCGTATACTTGGGAGTATTGTGTTCAGTTTGGGATGCCTCATTCTACGAAGAATAATAAAAGCAATGGAAAGGGTCAAGTTCAATCCCCAGCTTTCCTTTCTACCACATATCTATTCCTTGACCAAGACCACTTTTTTTTCTACCTCCATCACATTGTCCGCCTCCTTCTGTACACAACCAATGCAGCCAAAACCCTCGTCCACGTCTTTGTCACTTCCTAGCTGGACTATTCCAATGCCCTCCTCACTGGTCTCTTCAGCTTCACCATACACAATATTCAATTAATCCAAATCTCTGCTGCCCAGATACTCACCCCCACAAAACTCCGTACACCCATCACACCAGTCCTTGCCCGGCTTCACTGGCTCCCAATTACCAAACTGATTGATTTCAAGATCCTCTCACTCATTTTCAAATCACTTCATGCCCTCACACTACCCTACCTATCCGATCTGCTTTCCCCCTACTCCACCACCCGCTGGCTCCGGCCTCCTGTTGGTTCCTCATCCCCTCCACCGTCCGTGGCCGTGCCTTCTGCCACTATGCCCCGAAACTCTGGAACTCTCTCCTCAATCCTTCCACCTTGCCCCCTCCCTCCCCACTTTAAAATTCCGCCTAAAGACCTTCCTTTTTGATAGTGTTTATGGTCATCTCCCCCTCCCTCTCTCCCTGGCTCGGCATAGGACTCCGCCACTATCAAGCGCTAGCCCGCATAAAGGGCGCTGTATAAATGCGAGTTGTTGAAGGAAAGTCAAATGAAAATGTTGAAGTCGCATAGTTTCATTAACTATTACCAGGGTAAATGGTTTCAGTTATGAAGAGAGACTTGATAAGTTTGGACTTTTTCCACACAAGAGCTGTTAAGGTTTAAGAGTGACATAATAGAGGTCTTCAAAATCATAAAATGTCATGATAAAGTAAATAGATTATTTCCATTAATGAGAGGACACAAATTTAAGAATCATAAAATAAAACAAAGGAAAAGCTAAAATTTCTTTTAGACAGTGGGGATTGGAATATGGCATTGACTATCACAAACCAAGTTGAAGCAGAGTCCATAAATACTTTAAAAAATGAATCAGGTAAAAGATTGAAAAAGAGAAATATTAAAAGGTATGGTAGCAAACGAGAGTGGAATTATAATAGGTAGCTCATGTGGACAGAAACAGCAACACAGATGTGACAGACCAAATGGTCTGTTTCTATTCTGTAACATTCTGTGTCACAGAACAATTGTTTATTAATCTTCAGGTTAACAGCATAATATAAACTCAATAGGGTTAAGTGAGTGAACAAAATTTATTTAGAAAATACATTCCATGAATGGCTGATAACAGTTAAAAACAATCTCACCAATTACTTCTTGTAAGCCACTGGCAAGCTAAATAAGGAAACAGCACAGCGCTTTCTCTCACCAGTAGCAGCACTGACAAAGTTAGGCCCAGAGCATTCTCAGTATGTATCGGACAAAGTACTGGCCATAGACAGAACATCTGCAGAAACAGCCTTAAAAAATGTATCAAACCATATATACTCTCACCACCACTATAACCTGCATGAAACCGACCACCTGCTCCTACGACCCTATTGCTACCCCTCTTTATCTCTGAGCTCCACCTCCTTGCCCCTCTACTCACAGACATCATAAACTTCTCCCTGTCCACTTGCACTGTTCCCACCTCTTTAAAAAGGCTGTTATCACCCCAATCCTTAAAAAACCCTCCCTGGACCCATCCCTGCTCTCAAACTAGAGCCCAACTCCAACCTCCCTTTCCTCTCCAAGGTCCTGGAACGAGTCATTGCTTCTTAGCTTCGCTCCTTCCTCTCCCATCACTCCCTTCTCGAACCCCCTCCAATCGGGTTTCCGTGCCGCCCACAGCACAGAAACAGCGCTTTGGTCAAAATGACAAATGACATTTTGTCCATCTGTGACCATGACATTTTGTCCATCTCCTCATCCTTCTTGACCTCTCTGCTGTCTTCGATAATGTTGACCACTCTATCCTCCTCCACCGCCTCAGGGCTCTGTCCTTAGCCCCCTCCTCTTCAATATCTACATACTCCCTCTATATGTTTGAAAATGACATCATCTGCAAGCACGGGATCAACTTCCACATACATGTTGATGACACCCAACTCTATCTCTCTTCCTCCATCCTTGACTCCAGGACCACTGCTGTCCTGACAGAATGTCAGTCAGACATCAAGTCCTGGATGAGAGGTAACTTTCTTCAGTTGAACGTCAGCAAGACCGAGGCTCTCCTGATTGGCTCCCATCAGCGCCTCCACAACCCAGGCGCTGGCAGAATCACTATGCAAGGATGCACACTCCACCTTACTGAGCCAGTCCAGAACCTTGGCGTCTTGTTTGACCCTCAACTCTCCTTTCTACTCCACATCTGTGCCATGACCACCTCTACCTTTCCTCACCTCCACAACATTGCCCGGCTCCGCCACTGTCTCACACCTCACACTGCAGGCCGCCAAAACCCTCATACACACATTTATAACATAAATGATGCTGGTCCTCACCTTCAACATCAAGATCCTGGTCCTCACCTTCAAAGACCTCCACGGCCTTGCTCCCCCCTACCTCTGTGACCTCCTAACTCCCAACCAACCTGCCCGCTCCCTCTGCTCAGCGGCCTCCAGCCTGCACAATGTCACCCACCCCACCATTGGCGGGTGGGCCATCAGCCACTCTGCCCCCAGCTTCTCGAACTCCATCCCTAAATCCCTCCGCCTTGCCCCCTTCCTTGCCTCCTTCAAGACCCATCTCAAGACCCTCCTCTTCAACCGTGCCTTCGATCACCCACTTTGCACCCCTGCCCTCCACCCTCCCCGATCCCGACCCCCAGCTTGAGTCCGACACATTGATTGTCCAGCTCCTTGGGACGTCCTCCCAACGTGAAAGGCGCCATACAAATGTAATTTTGTTGTTGGTGTATACCTCCTGCTAATCTCATATGCACATAAACATCTACACCTTTTAACGACTAAAGTAAAATCGCAAGTAGTAATATGACAACTGTCCTCAAGATTTGTCCACATGTACATAATACTATGGAAGAGAAGCAACAATCCAACAACACTCTATACAACATGCAAGCTTAGATTTAACAATATCTTACATTATATAAATTGAATAGTAAATCTATTAATCAAGAAGCATATTGCACAAATGAGGGAAACCCACGTAATTTGCATTCAGCAATCATAATTGGAATAAATGTTCTGCTTGTGCTGTGCATTCACAGTAATGCTCAGTCATGGAGTGGGAGGATGCAGGTTCAGTTTTGCTTAGAACTCTGGTTTCTATTGTTGCTCTGCATTGGAAGCACATTGCCTTGAAAATTGACTCAATTGAAGCTCGAAATGTCAATGCATAAACAATTATCTGAAATGTCTCATTGTCTCAGCCTTAAAACCATTGTTTCACAATTTAAGATTGGATAAAATTTTGGAAATTCACCCTTAAAAAGATCTGTGAAAACTAGATTTCAAAGTAAGACTGAAGTTAAAAATTTTCAAAAATTCTGCATGATCTTAAATTTTAAGATAATAATTTTGTGACATTTTGGACTACTGCATTTCTTTATAAAAGACTGCACACACCCATACAGCAAAGATGTCAACATTGTAAAGGTCGAGTACTACTGGTGTGAACTTGTGCATGACTCTTCAAAAGATGTCATTCGGGTACAAAGAAATGAAAAAATAAAAGCGTTATCTGTTTACTTACCAAAGATCAAAAGCTGTATGTCTTTTTGAATGTTTTGACTTAGCATTACTGGCCATTGGTACATTGATTGGACCTCGCTCAAACGTTCCCTCCAATGAAGAATAGTCTGCACAAACAATATAAGCCAGGAAATAAAATGGAACATATACAGTATAATCAAATGTAAAAGGTATCTCACCAATCTATTATCTTCCAAACTTATCTGGTCATTAAGTTTTATACTTACCATCGTAATAACTCCTTACACGTCTGTCCCTGGGAACTGTTTCAGAAAACACATATTTATTTTCTTTTGTGGATAATCCATCTTCTGAATGCAAGTCATGATATCCTCCAGGCTAAAATGTAAACAGTAGAAAATTTCACTTAAAATTCATCATTTTGGAAACAATATATTAAAGCAGAAATTGATTAAGATGCTTAACAGAAAATGCAAGCATCATGAAATACCTTATAATAACCCTTGTATTATTTACAGCATCTTTAAAGTTGAAACATCTAAAAGCACTTCTCAGTTCATTCCTGCCAAATGTAGTGAATGTATATTTTTAGGTCATAGCAATTGACAATTTAGGCACAGCGAGGTCCCACAAACAGCCATGAAGTTAATGACCATTTTATCTTGAAAGTTTGTTGTCCTGGACACTTATCATTTCAGATAGTGTTACAGGATCCTTAAGATCCACTTGATGAACAGGCAGACAGGACGCTGGTTTAATTTCTCATTTGAAGGACGGTATTAGCGACACCAATTAAACTTCTAGACATTAAATAGTGTTTTATGTACTACACCTGCAACAGCAGTCAGACATTGCAAATGTGAAATTATATATGAAAGTTTTCAAATGCACAGATCAAGGCTCAGAATACAAAGTAATTAATGAAAGCTCATCAACGAGAAGCATATTCACAAGCTGTGGGTTACAGAAGAGAAAATAATTTAGGTCTGACCTCAATTTGATGCTGGTGGCTATGGAATGGCATTGCATTGTCCCGGGTAGAGTCTTTGATCAGTGGTCTGCTATGTTTGCCATCTGGAAAGGCCTGTTCAGTCTGAAACAGAAATGATCTAAAGATGAAAAAAAACATATTCCTGTGTACTGCAGGATCAGGGAGGCTGGAGGGCAGAGAGGGTAGGAGGGTGGCTGAAGGCACGGTCGATGAGGAGGGTCTTGAGGCGTGCCTTGAAGGAGGCAAGGGAGGGAGCGAGGTGAAGGAAATGTGGGATGGAGTTCCAGAAGGTGGGGGCAGGGAGGCTGAAGGCCTGACTACCGATGGTGCGGAGGGTCGGGCGGGGGCCATGGAGCAGGCCGGAGCCTGCTGAGTGGAGGGAGCGGACAGGTTGATAAGGGGTTAACAGGTCGGAGAGGTAGGAGGGGGCAAGGTCATGGAAGGCCTTGAAGGTGAGGACGAGAATTTTGAACTCGATCCTCTGAAGGATGGGGAGCCAGTGGAGCTGGGCGAGCGTGGGTGTGATGGAGTCACGGAGCTTGGTGCGGAAGAGGACACAAGTGCAGAGTTCTGGATGATCTGCAGCTTGTGGAGGGAAGAGATGGGAAGACTGACAAGCAGGGCATTTGCATAGTCAAGCAGGGAGTTGGCATAAACAAGCCCAAGATATATATTCACATGTTTAGAATAAAAGATGGAAGTTCTCATATCTAATGATCATTTCGATTCACTTCATAAATCAAATATACTTTACCAAGACATTTTAAATCCCCAAAAAATCAATGGAAAGCAGTCCTACAAATGCAGAGCTCTCTGCTACTGTATATTATGATCAGTGAAGGGTGATTCCATTGAGAAATCCGTGAACCCATATTGTATATGGAGTAGTGGGCACAATTTAAACTGCTCAAAACAGCTCGAATAATTCCAATAAACACAAAAACTAATTCAGTGCCTGAAAGTAAAAAATCTTATCATCAATAATGTTTAGACAGTATTGCTGAAAAATTAATGAGGGAATGTTTCTGATCATTACTTTTGTTACCAAGTAGAAAACCTCTTTACTTGCATCTTGGGTATGCAGAATGTAACCAAACTTTTCTACTTGTTATATTGAATTATGTCCAGCGTTTTGTGTCCCCTTATAGCTCTACTTAGAAAAGTGAATCAAAATGCTGTGCCGACTCAAAGGTTGCAGAGGAAAGTTAACACTGACCCCAGGGACATCTGCACAGTCTTCACGAGAGGAGCCAACAGAACCTCTGTTAAGAGCTGTCCGTGCATGTTGCATTTGAGGAGATAACATCTGCAGGCTATTTGTTCTGACAGGCACCTGCCCCATAACTCCAGAGCCACTCTCAGACCCTTGCTTCCGTGGTATATACAATGAACGTCTCTGGGAGCGTGGCTTAGAGGCATAAGGACTAGGATAGTTCAGGTCGTAAGGGAAAGATTCGTGTGGAGCTGATATTGAATGAGAATGGACTCCCTCAAGATGGCCAGAAGGGACCTTTAGCTCATCTTCATTTGTCGAGTGTCTTGTGATTGATCTGCGAGTTTCCAGTCCTTTACTAAGCGCTGCTGGATTTTGTGGTGACCTGTTTTCACTGGGTCCAGTTGGTGTAACATTGTTGGGGGCATTGAGCTCCAAGCAGCTAGAAGGGAAATATTTGGAGCTTGGGTCCTCCCCGTGCATTCTCATTTCACTAAGATTTCCGACTGACCGAGAGTCACTCAGTGTTCTGTAAGTTTTTGATGGTGTTAAAAGTGCTGAGTTCTTTGGCTGCTGAGTAACAGAGCCTTGTATTGGTTCTATGTAACTGTGTCGGTTTGGCTTTTCCATTGGCAAAGTTCCAGTTTTATTTGGGGGCATGTCTATGAATGAGTGCCTGTTCTTTTCAGATTTTGTATTCGCTTTTAAGTATTTTGCACCTGGGCCTTCTGCAGTCTTCTGTTCAGCCTTGAAATCAGTTTTGGATTTAGAATGTACTTCCTTGGAGGTTAGTCGTGGGCTGGGAATATGTGACAAATTATTGTTAGTTAATTCCTTGTTACCAGAGAGGTTCCGTTTGCTATGTTGATAGTCTTGATGGGGAATAAGGCTTGGACTGAGTGGAATTGAACTTCCATTAGAAAAACCATCATGGCTCTCATCTCCCCGTTTAAAACTAACACCTAGATTCTGTTGGTCTCTATTGTCTGCTCGAGTTGATGCATTTTTACTTCCGTGATTTCTGCAAAACAAAGAACATTTTCAAATGAATAAAGCAGAAATATTTTGCATCGAATTCTGACTGCATTTGTTGAGCCTTTAATGCAATTTTATATAAGTTGCATAACTACAAGTTCTAGCTTACACAATCAAAATATAATAAATATAATAAATAATAATATTTGCATTTGATATAGCGCTTTTCAGGTCATATTAATGTTAAAAACATTCTCCAGCACAAACATTCAAAATGATTTCCGGGGTCCATTCCCGCTCCAATAGATGGCAAACATTAATTTGTGTTGAGAGTATCTGGAGTTTTAAACAAAAAAGACACAGGTTCAAGGTGAATTAGAGTGAACCCCTCACCAAAATGTAATTGGTCTCCCAATTTTTCAACGAAGATAAATCAGTTAAAGCTGACTCAATAAACCTGTGGCAATAAGAAACAACACGCAACACCAGTTTAAATGTCAGCTTGTTGCCCAAACAGTAATCTGTCTTTTGGAACACATGGGACATACAAATTAATACTTGTATTTGAACTGGACCGATGCCAAGGACAACATGATTGTTACAGATTATCTGCAAATGTTGTCCCAGCAAATCTCATCAGCTTAGTCATTCATACTGTAGAAAAATACCTGTACTAATTTACTGCAATGTATAAAAAATGGAGGTAATGATGATAATGATCCTTGCATTTTTTTAAATGGGTACAAAATAACCTATTACTGGTGAAGTTGATTATATAATAATCCTTGCATTTGATATAGCACCTTATCATATCTTTGAGACATCTCGAAGCGCTTCACAGAATATACCGTAAAGTGTAGTGACTGTGTACTTTGTGGGCAAAATGCAACAACCAATTGCACATGTCCCACAAACAGAAGTGGATTGAGTAATATTATTTATTTTTGGAGGGACTATTACCCCTGAAAGCGATCCGCCAATCGACTAACAACCAGGTTCCTACTTACTGCTAGGTAAACAGAGGCATATGGAGTAAGGAAACTTGACTAAGGTTTCGCTCAGCCTGGCAATCAAATGCAGGTCCTCTCGCAAGGCGAGTTCTCTAACCACTAAACTACAGGACTCCACATGTATGTCACTAAGTAGGCCATGGAACTAGTTTTTGATACAGGAAAACAGAGCAATCCTCTTATGTTTTTCAGGACTCAGACAAGTGAAATTACTACACCAATACCTGTTTGATCCTCCGCTGCTGTCAGAATGATGAGGCTTCCTTTTACTTGACCGAGAAGGGGAAGTACCACCAGATCGGTATAACAGTCTCTGAGTCTGGAAAGCACTGTGGTTCAGAGACTGCTCTGTCAGATATCTTTCAGATGGGTCTAGTTTCAGCAAATTCTTTTTAAAAAACAGAATAAACATTATTGTCTTATCTACATATTACAAAGGCAATATACATAACAATGAAATAGAATACAAATTTACAGTTACATAGGGCCTTTCACATCAGAATGACATCTTAAGTCGCTTGCTTAACATGGGTCAGGTAGGATCATTTGATCTTCAATTAAAAAAAATTGCACATTGCTAAACAAAACCCACTTTGGAGCTTTCAAGTTTTTTTAATATTAGTTAGCTTTTAATGTTTAATATCCATTAATAAAGAACTGAATGAAACATAAAAAGAACCAGACTTAATTCGTAAATAAGTCTGAAAACGTATAAATAAATCAACACATTCAAATTATGGTTTGATACCTTCATAAGATCTAGTGTAACTCCATTAATAACCCCTAGGTATCTTCTCTCCAAAGTCTGAGGATGGTTGACAGCAGGAAACTATAAACGTGTAAAAGAGAAGGGTTAACTGATCAAATTAGCAGCAACAGTCAAAATATATCTGTGTAAGTAACTTAGTCTGTCTCATTTTTTGTAATAAAAACTAGAAAGTTCCTAAATAACTGGACAATACTAAAATATTTTATATAAAAAAACTAATAAATATTACAGATGTCCATGTAGTAAAAGATTTCATATTTCTTTCCAAAGTTGCATTGCTGCACATTTAGAGGTTTGAGTAAATGTTCTTGCTAATGACTTTCATGATATTTCAGGGTAAAGTAAAAACATTAACAAATATAAAACAGGTCTCTAAGAAGATTTTAATTATCACAGCTTTGGTTAATCATTTAATGCACCCTAATCTCAGTCCATCTGTGCCTTGTATTTGCACTGCTTACCTTCTCTACTGAAAGCACAGTAGATATTTATACTAGAGGATGGTTCCACATTACTATAGTACCTTGTCGAACTGGCCATTCTTCATGCATCAGCTGAGAAAGTTAGCGTAGGCAAGCTATTGTCCATCAGCGAATGAAAGCCAATCCAATGTCCACGCACAATTTAATTTCTCATAGGGATTTCTGGATAGCAATACCCAGTGAGACCCAGATGATATTCCCCTATCCCCCCCCCCTCCCCTCCGACTATCCCAAGCCACTGAAGCCAGTCATCATACTCTTTGTCACTCATGCTGAGATCAGCTAATTCAGAACAGACTAGAGAACAAGCCTGGAACTTCCATGGTCTATATAGCTGAATATTACACTATGAATTTAAAACAATATACCCGCAGTCCATGAAAACGTGGATTGCTATAAAAAAGCTTCATCTGCTCTGGTGGCAATGGTCCCAAGACTCTCTGGATTGTGTAAAGCTGATCTATTTCACTCTCCCCTGGAAATAGGGGCTGTCCATCACTTAGTTCACCAAGAATACAGCCCACAGACCACATGTCAACTGCTTTCCCATATGGAGCTCTGTATGGGAAGAAAAAACATGGAATGATTGATTTAAAGTTAGAAAGATTACAAAATGGCTTTTTTTTGGTTATAGGCATTTAAGAGTCAAAATACACCTCAGAAAAAATGTTCAAAAAGGAAAATTCTGAAATACATTCTACCAGTAAATATTGCAAATATTGTCCATTAAAATATTTTATGAGCTATAAAAGGTATGCCTATTTGGACTGTGACTGACATTGTAATAATAATAATCCTTACATTCGATATACCACCTTTCAAGTAAGGAAGCATCTCAAAGCTTTCACAGGATATATTGTAAAGTGTAGTGACTGTGTACCTTGAGGGTGAATTATACCAAATGAACAGTACGCAGCTTGATATATGTATATAGTATAACAGTCAGTGAAACCAACACAGTAAAGCCCAGCAAATTGAATCTTTGCAGAAAATGGGCACAGATTTCTAGTTGACAGTTCATTGTTGCATCATTACAACTATCTAACCAATGAGTTGAGTACAGAATTTTTCTTTGACATCCATTGAAACATGCAGTCCTCAATTTACAATAGGTGAGGTGAATATCCAACTGCATACCCAAATCAATTTAAACTGTGAGTCTTAACTGTCACAGTATGTTCCTATTCAATATACTGATGTATAAATTATATTTTATAGGTTGCAATTATTTAATTTTGTTTAAGTAAATCTTCAAAAACAATTCATTATGTTACAGCTTTCTCTACCAATTGAGATTGAATTGTATTAAATTGGCTGTCTACTTGCCCAAGCAATAGTTCAGGTGAACGATACCATCTAGTGGCCACATATTCTGTGTAGTTGGCATTGCTACCTTCTGACAAGTTCCTAGCAAATCCTGTAAATCCAAGAATTTATTTAAGTAACATAGTTTAATTGTGATTTCCAAATCATGAAAGTAGACATTTCCATTGCACTGAAGAAATCAAAAAATGCGTCAAAAAATATGCAAAAATATGCAAACATTCAGATTTAACATAGCATCTGTAACATAAGATGCACATGTTATTTTGTTAACTCATTCAAAACAATTTTAACAAGAAAATGTTCATGTACAACTTCCAAGGTTTCTCAAAGTCAATTTAATATTATCTACAAGTCAAAACCCTGAAATTAGAATCTTAATTTGATGATAATCCTTGCATTTGATATAGTGCACTTCACGTAAGGACATCTCTAAGCGCTTCACAGGATTTTACTATAAAGTGGAGTGCTTCTATGGGTAAATTAATTAGGTTATCCATTTGGTTCAGAAAAGTTGTTTGTACACCAATGCAAATCAGACGTCAAAATAAACATTTGAGTGTTTCCTTTGCTACACTGAGGCAAAGAAAGAGTCATGAATGAAAATTCCTCATTGAGGTTGATGAAAACAATATTGAACTCTTCAAGGACTAAGATGACAAGTGTCCACAGATAGCATGGCTGCATTATATCATATTGACTCTCTAGCAATACTGAAAAAAAACCTTTCGTAGATTTATTTCCAATAGCATCTGACAGAGGGTTACCATATCAGAGCTGTTTCTATTTAGGATATAGCATTAAAAACACCAATACTCTGAATATTAGATACATTTCTCAACAAGGGGAATGTCACAAGTGACTTACCAAAATCGCACAACTTTAACATATCTTTGTGGCTTATTAAAAGGTTTTCTGGTTTGATGTCTGTGGGAAAAAATACATATAGCAAGTCAAGTAATTTGGACTTCTAAAGAATTTTACTTACATTCAGTTCTGAAGGATAAAATCCTCCTCTCCCATAAAACAACTCAATAATAAACAATAGCTTTAATGATGACTAAGAATCATACGTTGAAGTCAAACCTGCAGGTCAGCCCTATCCCATAAAACCAAACGTTCCATTGGAAAACAGGACTAAGTGAGCAAATATAACATGTAAAACCAATTGTCTGATAAGTGAACATCGCTGTCATACACTCTAGTAATAATAATGGGAACAATTGAGTAGTGCTCTGTGAGCTGAAGAGAGAGCATGATCCATTGTTCACTCCTATGTCAATTTTGCCCTCAGTCATATTTGAGAACAGATTACTTTTATCAAACGTGCAATAACCTCTGTCTTCCCCATTTGCAACTAAGAAACAAAGAAAAGTGTCGGGAGCCAAGAATAAACCATTTGTACTTTGCAGGCAGTACTTTTGGGATTCCTGGGAGAGCTTACAAAGTTTTAATAAAAAAAAGTAGAAAATGAGGCAGATGTTATATCTGAAACAAACACCTCTTTACATTTGTTAATTTAGTCATGGTTACCTCTGTGGACAATATCATTCTTATGGCACCAATCAATTGCTTTGATTAGTTGGTAGATATAATTTTTCGCTTTCTCAGGTTGAACGCCATTTGGCATCTCTTCAAGTAATTCAAGCATGTTCTGAAAAAAGGATGAACAAGCATATTCTGAAAACTAACCATACTGTTCAACACATACAGAATGTTTCATTAAAGGCATAAGCATTATTTCAAATATATGGTTGACAAAGAAGCAAATTTAAATTCATAATAAAATAAATACAAATCAGGCACAATGCTTACTTGATTTCTACACAGGTACTGTCTAAAAGGTTCTGGATGGTGATCAGTAGCAAAATAAATGTAGTACTGGTTTATGTTTACCCTTCTCTTATTCAAAGGCACTGTGGCAACAGTAGTACCCAAATTAACCCCAATCCTAGCTGAGGTCAGCAAACTCAGCGCAGACCAGGAATCAATCAATATACATCTCCAAAGCATCATGCAATATTAAGCATTGTAATTTCTTCCATTTCATTTTATTTCCTCCCCTCATCAAGGCAGCTGGACACAATTCCATAGGTGCGGACAGCCACACATTAGACAAGTAATTATTCTTTACAGGTGAGACGGGAAACATCAGTGTACTCTACAGTGGAGTTCACTCAATCCAGTCCTCACACATGCACCTTCTAGCAGGTGTCAGTAGATAACAATCAGAAATGGCAACGTCAGGCTACTTTATTTTTCTCCCTCGTTGGGAAATTGAAAGGCCAATTGTAGAACTCCTGCGACTCATCTGCTTGACATTGTCTAATTCAATACAAACTACAGATAGAAAATGGGACCTTCTTGGTTTGAATGCTATGCATTTGCTCAATGAGCTTGCAAAGAAACTTGCCACATGAAATTTTGTCACCCATGAAATCAAGCAGGAAATCTCAGGTCCGGAAATCTGCTATTTGTATTAATACTCACCTTTTCCACATATTCAAAGACTAAATATAGTTTTCCTCTTCTTCGAAAAGCCTCTTTAAGCTCAACAATGTTTTCTTGCTTCAGAGTACGGAGCATTTTAAGCTCTCTCAATGTTGTCTCCTTAACTTCTTCATTTTCTGGGAATGAATGAAAAAATATTTGGTTACAATTTATTCTTAAAGTAACCAATTTCCGTCTAATAGACAAAATTGTAGAAAATATTATATCATCAATTACTCTGTAAATTCCATCATGTTATATTATGACTTGGTTACACTTTCATGAAGCAAGCAGAAAAGGCTGCACTTTTGCACTTTTTAAAATTTATTTCTCTCTATCTATAAAATTGCTCTTTATAGAACCACTCTTTCACTCAGCAGTCCAAGGGAAAAGGGCCTTGTGACAAGTTATCTGGAGTGGCAAGTTAGGTATATGTATAAATACAAATATATAAATAAATGCATCTGAGATACTGACAGCATGATGACTTAAGTGGCAGTGTAAAGTTAAGCCAAAGTCGAGTTTCAGGAGTTTACTGTATTTTCCCTAGATTTGCTCAAACAATTTTGCTTTAACTCTATAGCTAGACCCCAATACGTAAGACATGATGGCAGATTGCACTCCCACAGAGTAAGAGAACTAATTGATGTAATTTGTCGCTCTGCACAACAATCTTCATCAATCTTTAGGAGTGCATTAGCCTTGTTGTTGGAAATATTATAACCGTCAATCACAATGTGCTGTGCAAATGTACTCCCCCTGCCGAATGCAATGAATGCTGATGAGGAAAACTTCCATATTTTATCTATTTAATTGACTATGACTAGCACTGAAGTATGCACAAGAGAAGTGAAATAGGCACCCTCAGATTCTGCAAAGTTGACCTGCTGTGATCTGAACTGATGAAAAACTTTGACAAATCACCCAGAAACTAGGAAGGTGATGGTAAGAGAGAATCAGAAGCAAACAATATATAATCAAAATCTATGTTTAATCTTACCGTAGATTGAAATAACTTTCTGCACTCTATCAAAGAAGTATAATAACAATATGGGAGGACGTCCCAAAGCGCTTCACAGCACACACTGTAAAGTGAATTGACTGTATATTTGTGGGCGAACGTGGCAGCCAATTGCGCACAGCAATGTCCCACAAACAGTCGTAGATTGAAAATGACCAATTTATTATTGTTTTTGGTTTTGGAGGGATTATTATTAGGCGTGTGGAGTAAGGAAACTTGCCCAAGGTTTCGCCCTCTGCCTGGAATTGAACTCAGGTCTCTCGCTTGCAAAGCGAGTGCTCTAACCACTGAGCTACAGGACTCCACAAATATAAATACATAAAGGAGCAAAATCTTACCTCCTCCTCAAGATCAAGGTTATTATTCAAGTGATGGACCTTACAGAGGGGTTTGTCAATACATTGGTATGGGATAAAGGTCAAGTTACGATTCCAGGCTACTCATTAAATATAAAACTAGTTGTAGGAAATTATACAGAAAATATCCTTGTTCAAGAGAATTCTTCACTGAGAGTTACGATATGTGTATATCACAGTAACTAACATTTGCAATAATCGCAGCAGTTTACATGAACACAATCTATGGTCTGTGTGTCTGTTTCTATAATTTGTCCTTACCTTCACTGTCCTTGAACTTCTTGATGGCCACAATTTCATTTGTTTCCTGCAACAGCAAAGTAAATTCTAAGTTTCATGGAAAATTAGTTATTTCAAGGTACCAACATCTCATGTCATTGTTTCATTTCAATTTGTGGATTTGTAAGTACAAAAGATAATATCAAATATAGTTAATGTATTCAATAATGGAATCAAAATAATCATAAGACATGTAATCGCCAAACTAGATTACATAAGGAGCATTCCATGATATAATTCAAAAAGATAAGATATTCTCCCAGGATCCTCAGCACCAATTCTCTAAATAAATTGTTAATTCACTTTATAGTAATTTATAGCACCTTGCTGCATAAAAAATGTCTGCTATGTTGGCCTACAAACAATCACCACACTTAATTAATGGTGAAGCACGCTGAAATGCTTTGACATTGTAGGCAGGGATTTTTCTAAAAAATTATTTTTGTTGTTAGCTCTTTTTTTCTTTCATTTTCTGTACTTCTACTAAAGAATTGGTCATTTTGTGTGATTTCCAGTTGGTAGAAACAAACAGCAGATATTGTGCTGAGCAGCAATCGCACACATAATTCAGGATATAACTTGCCCTTCTGCTGGTAGAAAAATGGCCCTGCAAGTGTCCTCATTTTAATGACACAATCACAGGCCAACCCCACTATATCACACTTCAACATAGCACTGGTCCACGTATAGGAGTCACAGGGTAGATCTGTGCTATCTCAGAAATGTGACACACTTCCAGCGCTTACTGGCTGACTTCTGGGCACATGTCAAATGCACTGGAACTGCTGCTAATGCCAATTCCTTGGACTGCACGACACACAGGAAGTGTTAGGAACACATGAACAGGAGTAGGCCATTCTATTAGACTGTGTCACTGATGTCACTTTGTACAAGAAGGGACTTCAGTGAATGCACTGTACACTTATTGTGCAAGGCAGGAATTTTAAAAACAGTATGTATCTGTACTATATTTTTCCTTTGGAGCTCAGAAGGCTGATAAGAGATATGATAACAACAGCTTATATGGGGTTTTATCTGCCGTTCACACCCGACGGTGTCTCAGAGCGCTTAAATATTTGCGGGATATCAGATATTGGGAGGCTTGGATAGGGATAGATTATTTCTGGGGCTCAGAAGGTCTAGAACTAGAATTCTATGAATGTGTCTGTCCACTGTGAATATGTGTAAACCGGGTGTTTTCTGAAAAATTAAAAGGATCTTCATTTTGAGGATGTACAATATCATTTTCATCAGATATCTTGCCACAATGACACCCAGTTAACTAAGAATGAGGCTGATGCAAATTCTCATTTGTAGTTTTCTCATGGTAGCGCAGTCCATCACTCTCGAGACTTGGGTCACTTTCCAAATTCAATAGTGGCATCTGACGTCCAAATGCCCAACACTCACAGCTGAGTGGTGGCATTGCACGTGCAATTTGATAATCATCACGTTACATCACGTTTCTGTACCTGCAGTGAACTCTTTCCGAAGTGAAATAAAACTAGAGACGACCTAAGAAATAGGCCTGTATGGTCACTTAGAAACATAGAAACAGGCGTAGGCTATTCAGCTTGAGTCTGTTCCGTCACTCTATATATATGATCATGACTGATCTGTACCTCAAATCCATTTACCCATCCTTGCCCCATATCCCTTAATACCCTGACCTAACAAATAGCTGTTCCACCTCAGTCTTTTTCAGGTCTGCATGAATACAGATAACAGAAGCCGCTCAGGAACCAGTATTTCACAAAATCAATTCAGATGAAGAAAGTCCTTCTGCCTGTTTTATCTCATCCTTCCAGAATATCTATCTACCCACCAACCTCCCATCACAATATCAAGCTGTGTTTTTTTTAATGAATCAATGGTCTGGCCTTCTTCCTGGCAACCTGTTCCAGTCCTTAATTTTTCATATATTTAAAGAAAAACATTTTGGTATTTGTTCTGAGATTTCCCTTTGCAATTCTAATCCTCTGGCTTCTTCTGTCTTTGTGTATCCTAAAGTAGTGTTGGCGTTTACTTTTTCAATCCCTTTTAAAATGTTATACACCTCTGTAAGGTTGCCTCTGAATCATCTTCTCTCAAAACTGAAGAGCCTTTGCTTGTCTAATCATTGCTCATAGCCTGGGCCAATAGAAAAGTGAGGAATCCACTACAAACACTCCATCTGCTACAAACCCACGATCAAAGTAGTTTCTGGCTCATGGGCCTCCCGGCCGTTTACCTGGCGTTCTGTTGGCGGAGCGGTTCCGGACTCGCATGCGCGGTGCGGCACAAGCGGCAAGTAGGCTTCACTCGGAGGCCCCGCTGTTGTGCTTGTCTGCGTGTCTCTCTGTGTGCTTAAGTGTGTGTGAGATAGTGTGTGAGTGTGTATGATTGTCTGTGTGTATCTATCTATATGCATTTGAGTTTCTGTGTGTCTCTCTCTTTCTGTTTGTGTCTGTGTGAGTATGTCTGTGTCTTTCTCCCCTTTGTGTGTTTGTGGGTGTGCCTGTGTGAGTCTCTCTATGTGTTTGTGAATATCTTTATGTGAGTGTGCTTCTCTCTCTCTCTCTGAGAACGTGCCTCTCTGTGTCTGTGTCTGTCTCTCTCTCTGGGTTTGTGAGTGGTGCTGGGCCCTGAGAGCTCCTGTAGCCTCGCTGGTGTCTTGTTATTTCCTCATGTTTGGTTTTTATCAATAAAATGAAAAATGTAGTTTTACAGTAAAATGTACCTCAATAGGACCAATCAACTCCTCGCAATATTCTGCAAAAATTTCCCCCGCAATTTCCTGCGGAACAGCCAAATCTCCCCGCAATTTGGGGCAAACATTTTCACAATTTTCTATTGGCCCAGCTGATAACTCATACCTCTAACATTGGGGATCATACTGGTTGCTATCTTCTGCACTGCCACTGAGGCATTAAATGTTAAGGATTAAATCTTAATAAATTGTAAGGAAAAAACATTCAAAAGGTTTATGCATACAACATGTTAATAGCTACAATTCTTTTAAATTACAACAATTCTACTTGAATACATCGGATTACAGTTAACAGATATATTCCTTTCAATGAGGAGGTCCTCAGACATTAATGGATTTTTTCAATGCAAACATGTCAGATTTGATACAATCTACTTATTGAAACAAACTAACTGCAAACAAGAATTTCTGCCAGGATGATACAATTAACAAGCTTCAATGGTTTCTTTTTGGTCAGCCGAGATGTAATATGCATACAAATTAATGCCTCGTTGACAGAAAATGACCCATTTAAGCAAAAGATTTTATCAGGAGCAGAAATGCCTCACCGTTTGACCTTTAATGAAAGTAGACACTTTATATGCATGAATTCTACATGCAAATCAGTCAACTACAATTAACGAATCACATGGATGGCGCAATTTCTCAGTGGCAATAAATGACTCATAAATGCAAAATAAACATTATTTAAGGGAATCATATTCAGGATTTGTTAAAAATCTTCCGCTACAATTGTGGGGTTATTTCGAAAATTAATGAATGACCTCAGGTTTGCAGTTTACTTTTATTATTATAATATTGTTTTGGACATTTTGAATACGAGTGTTTTTTCTGGAACAAATAGTTAAAGCTTTATCAATTAGAGCAATGAATGATCTGCTTCAACAAGAGGAGGGAAAATATAACAGTGCCTTAATAAATGTTCTACGCTGAGATGATGGACTGTTGTTGGTAAGTATAATCAAGTTCACTAATTACTACACCAAGCATTCAGCCTCCATTATTAGTCATACACCAAATAGAAATTCAAATGACATTCAATCAGGGGTACTTCCACTGAGCAGACAGGAACTAAAAGACCATCAGTAATTATTTTTCAGGAAGCAAGCACGAGCAGCTGTAGGCTAAAATTATGTATTCGGTGTATGAATTTGAGTAATAAAAATAACCTTCAGCATCAAAAATACAAAAAAGATTAAAATCTCATCCAAATCTCCCTATTAAATCCCCAAATCTTAATAAACAATCTACAATAATACAGTAGCCTACGCAGAAAGTCTGGATCCCCCAGGAAACTGTCAGAGTGCTGGATGCACTATTCTGTGAATAGATCCATTATTCTGTGAAGAGCTTTGAGACGTCTCGAAGATCTAGCTCAACAACAGATTGCATTTGGAGTCGATTATTACAATGTAAAGCAGACTTTCCTAGTGAAATGTGTAGTTTACTTTGCTTCATAAAAATATTGTATTCATTATTTATAATGTTAAACTGTAACCATATTATAACTGTGCCTTGTTAAATATTCTATGCTGAAATGACTATTGTTGCTAAGTAAAATCAAGTTCACTAATTACTACACCAAGCATTCAGCCTCCATTGTTAGTCATACACCAGATAATAGAAAAACAGATGACATTCAATCAGGGATACTTCCACTGAGCAGACAGGAACAAAGACCATCAGTAATTAATAATAATAATAATAATCCTTGCATTTGATATAGCGCTTTTCACGTCGGGAGGACGTCCCAAAGCGCTTCACAGAACACAGTATAAAGTGAATTGACTGTATATTTTGGGCGAACGCGGCAGCCAATTGCACACAGCAATGTCCCACAAACAGTCATAGATTGAAAATGACCAATTTATTATTGTTTTTGGTTTGGGAGGGTTATTATTAGGCATTAGTACTTATTATTATTATTAAGTACTATAAAGCACATGTAGCTTCAATATTTATCAATATACCCACACAATTCAGGGACCACTCATTTCCAGTAAAATCTATGGTTCAGATTGTTGAAGAATTCATAAATCTAGTGTGTTCATATTTTTAAAAGTCACTATAAAGAGAAACTGTTACCAGCACTTTCAGAAGTTTATCTAGGTTAAGTTTCCAATCAGAGACAACAAGGTGTATTCCAAGGATTAAACAGGAGACAATAATTGCCTTGATGTATTCCAGTCCAGAGTCACGATCTGCCCTGACACAATCTCCTTTGATTCCTTTTCTGACATTAATCTATCCAATGGGAACTGTACAGAAGGCCAAACTCCCCAAAATGAACCATTTCCTGTTTGAGAATAAATTAAAAACACGCAAACCAACATGATGACTCTAAACAGCATTTCTCTTTAACATTTCAATAAACAGTGTTCTGTGATGAGGAAGAAACAGACAGAAGTGAGTTCAATTCTCCGAAGTTATCTTGTGTTACCATTCTAATGATGACTTTAAGTTTTCTTACAGATGTCTTAAATTATGAGATTCGTGCCTGGTTAAAAATACTCCTGTATAATAAACAAATTTACATATATAATATATTTATATAGTATATATATATATTTATAATTGCCATTCTTCCAGACAACTGGGGTTAAAAACAAAGCTGCAGAAACACTGACTGGCAGTTTGCTAGCAGCGACACTCCTCCCATCTTGGGCAAACCGTAACAAACAAGTAGTGATTTACCTCGAGCCTCCCATGGTTAGTTCCTTTCTAACACAAGGTCTATTTTGTACCTCTGCCAGAGTTGTTCATTTTGCATTCCACCTATGTAGTGTGAACTAATGAACCAGCCTCAAGCAAGATTAAAAATTGGAAGAAATAACATAATAATTCTTGCATTTGATATAGCTATCATGTCTTCTAGATGTCTCAAAGCGCTTGACAGAACATATTGTAAAGTGAACTGACTGTATTTTGGGAGTGAAAATGTCCCCATCCCTAGAATGGTAGATACATGAAGTAACTTTCTAGCAAAAGCAGCTGTTCCTATGCTGGTAAATATTTTATTTCATTTGGTTGCAAGGAACTGGATAAACATTTGGATCAGAAAGAAGTAATGACATTAAGGAATGGCATCATTTGAAATGATCAAAAGGTCCATGGACCACATAATTCATATACTGCAAGAGATATTTGTGAAGTGTAACAGGTCATAGCTGAATTGTGGAGATGTGGAATTGATGGAAAATCTGGAATTTCTCTTCACTTCATTTAAGTACCATAAATTGTACAGACAGGTACATGATAGCTTGAAAAGGATAGAATGCACACAAGCTGAAGAAAGTTTGTGTTGATGAGACAAATAAGCTTTTGACATTCGGTGCTTTCTGTTCAAGAATTTTCGTCCTACTTGAAAATGGATGCAACTGATTGAGGAAAAACTTCTTACTTCGATAAGGAGGAAAAAAAATGATGGAATGAAACTATTCACATATTTATATTGCCTGTTGGGAATAAAAGTTAAAAAACACTATACGGAAAACAAATGAAGTTTGGGTAAAATGCTTTTCTGTAGTCAAAGCCTTTGAAATACACCAGTATTCTTCCTTACCATAATTCACAAAGCAGCTACTATCCAAACAACAAACTGATCGTTATAATATATTCCTGAGAACTCGTCACTCCAAGGAAAATGAGCTCAGAGACGAGTCATCCGGAGTAGCGAATTAGGCATATGCTCAACTGGCTCCAGCCTTCTGCATGTCACTCGTGCCCTCCATTCCACCATCGGTGGCTGTGCTTTCAGCCACTACCCCCAAAGCTCTGGAACACTCTTCCTCTATCCTTCTGTCTTGTCCCTTCCTTCCTCATCTTCAGGTTGCACCTGAAGCCCTTCCTCTTCGACCATGTCCACGGTCACCTCCTCCACCCACCCCAGCTCAGCGTTGCACTCTGGGATGCTACCCTGCATGAGGGGTGCTATATGAATGCAAGTTGTTGTTGTAGTTGCCATTATGATATTCAGGGAAAAAACAGCATGAAACAGCACAATCATCCAGTAACAGCTGAAGGAGGATCCTCAGGGACTAAATAGACTGCTCCTTATGAAACCCATGTTTTTGCAGTAACACACAGTACCAGGGGAAACAAATACTGTAGACACTCTGTCAAGCTACACAGGACAGAACTTAAAATTCATAACACAACTGGTAAATCTAGGCTTGAAAATATGTCACGATTGTTCCAGGAAGTTTTATGTTAGTTACTACAAAGCAAAACCATCGTACAATACTGCAGTGTTTTCAAAAGAGAAAGAAAAGTATTCACAAGAGATTCAACAGAAAAGGGCCATTGGCCAGTTTTCTGTTAACCTTCCAGAATAATCACCCTCTCATCTGCTCATTACTGCATCAAGCAATTTCTTAAGAGTTCAGTGTCCTGGTCTCAACCATTCTTCCCATTAAACTATGATTTATGACGAGTTTATGATGTTGGTCAGACAAGATCTACATCCTCTGAAGTCATGTTGGTTGTCATTTATTCAGTTATTTTGTTGGGTAAGCTTCAATTTGCTTCCAGCTATTGACTCTGTTTGTCTTTGAATTATTAAGAACAATTGAAAGGGACAGCAGTTGCCAAATATGCGTTTTTTTGCTCATCCTTGTGTCCAATAATAACTGCAACAAATTACATTTGTATACCGCTTTTCATTTAGGAAGAACGTCTCAAGACGCTGGACAGTCAGGGATTTGGACCCGAGCAAAGGGTGGAGGACAGCGAGGGTAGGGGTAGGAGGGTCACTGAATGTGCGGTCGAAGAGGAGGGTCTTGAGAGTTTCCTTCAAGGAGGCAAGGGAAGAAGCAAGATGAAGGAGCTGAGGATTGGAGCTCCAAAGGGTTGGGGCAGAGAAGCTGAAGGCCCAACCTCTGATGGTGGGGAGGGCCGGGCAGGGGACGTAGAGCAGGCCGGAGGTTGCTGAGGGGAAGGAGTGGACAGGTTGATATGGGGTTAGCAGATCACAGAGGTAGGAAGGAGCAAGGCTGTGGAGGGCTTTGAAGGCGAGGACGAGTATTTTGAACTGTATCCTCTGGGGCATGGGGAGCCAGTGAAGTTGGGCGAGGCTGGTGGTGATAAGGTCACGGAGCCTGGTGCAGAAGAGAACACAAACTGCAAGAGTTCTGGATAATCTGCAGCTTGTGGAGGGAAGACTTGGAAAGGCCGACAAGCAGGGGGTTGGCGTAATCGAGCCTAGATGTAATAAATGCATGAATGAGGGTTCGGCAGCCTGAGGGGTGAGGCAGTGGCGGAGCCAGGCGATGTTGCAGAGGTGGGGGAAGGCAGAGCGGGTCGTGACACGGATGCGGGATAGAAAAGGTAGTTGAGGGTCAAACAAGACACCAAGGTTCTGGTCTGGCTCAGTGAGGTGGAGTGTGAATCCATGGATGGTGGTGCTGCCAGTGCCTGAGGTGTGGAGGTGCTGATGGGAGCCAATCAGGAGGGCCTCGGTCTTGTTAACTTTCAACTGGAGAAAGTTAGCTCTCATCCAGGACTTGATGTCTGACCCTGGAGTCGAGGGTGGAGGGAGAATTAGAATTGGGTACACTTGGAAGTTGACTCCATGTCTGCGGATGATGTAACCAAGAGGGAACATGTGCTTGTTTAAGAGGAGAGGACTAAGGATAGAGCCCTGAGGATCCTGAGAGTTCTACGTTTACATAAAGAAAACTTGGGTGCAATTGTCTGGAATGTAATGAGTGCTCTCTCTCTCTCAATAGGGATGAATTCTGCTGACCTAATTTCATATGATTTAGGGTTAGACTGGCAAGAGCCAAAGTTTGGGGATTCCAGAGTGTGCTTGGGGTACTGCTGGAGTTTAACCAGCTAAGTGCAGTTTGCATTGCTCCCCTTTCTCTTCATCATATTGAAAAAAACACCGTTCACAATGGTTAGGTTTAGAAATCTGCACTGGAAAATCCTAAATTGTCCAAATTCTTATTCTGTTACAAAAAATGACAAATCCGGAACAGAAAGTTCAAGTAAGTGCACAACCCATACAGAGCCACGGAGAACAAAAATGGCAGTTTCTGAAATTGTCTGAGAGTCAGCTGATCTCTGCAATAGCAGCAGAGGACTGAATTGGTGTCAACATTCATGAGCTAAGGAAGGAGAGAAAAGAAAATCACCTAGAATTGCTGCTCCCAATTGCTCCTGGAAAGTAAGCCTGTGTGTGATTCAACGCTAGTAGAGGTAAACACTACCTGAAAATACATCTACTCAATATAGATGGAGCCTTTCTTTAAGAAATAGTTGCACCATAGAAACAATAATTGATGCTATGCTGATAATCTCTTTCAGAAGGAACTGGATAAGTATTTGGCTCAGAAAAAAGATGCAAGGATAAGCAAAAACTGATCAAAAGATCCATGGGACATAATAATTTATGTGCTGCTACAGTTGAGAACAAATCTTCTTTGGGGAGAACCACAGGTCATAGCTGAATAGTGGAAACATGGGATGGAGTGAAAGTCTAGAATTTCTCTTCACTTCATTCTAATATCAGAGAATGCTTGCGCAGATGGGTGCTGTCATTAGCAGATCTAATAGGGAGTTTAGAAGGAACTTCTTTGCACAAAGGGTGGTGAGAATGTGAAGTTCACTGCCAGAAGCTGGGGTAAAGCAGAAAATATCCAAAACGTATTGTATGCATGAGGTAAAAAGGATAGAGGGCATGGGGTGGGGATTAGTAATGATGTAGGGTCATGTGGCGTATATATACTGGCATAGTCTAATTGGGCTGGATGACCTATTTCCATGCTGTAACATTCTCTGTTAAAAAATCGTACCATATAAGGGAATGAAAATCAAATAATAATCCTTGCATTTGAGATAGCACCTGATGACATCGCTGAGATGTCTCAAAGCGCTTCACAGAATATATTGTAAATTGGGGTTACTGTGTACTTTGTGAGCGAAACGTGGCAGCCAATTGCGCACAGCAGTGTCCCACAAACAGTCTTGGATTTAGTGATCAAATTATCTCTTTTTAAGGGATTATTACCCCCAGAAAAGCAATCCGTCAATCAACTAACAACTTACTGCTAGGTAAACAGAGGCGTGTGGATTAAGGTAACTTGCCTAATGTTTCACCTTGCCCGAGAATCAAACCCAGGCCCTCTTGTTTGCAAAGCGAATGCTCGAACCACTAAGTCACAGGACATATTTATGTGAACAAACTCGCCACTGCTCAATATACAGCAATATTGACAACAATACCCCAAATACCAAAATTATAAGTACAAAGAAAACGTTCCAACTAAGATTTGAAAGAGCACAAAATTCCACATAATCCACACCATTATATTTGAATGTTTGCAAACAATTCAGTTTGCACATAAACAACAACAAATTACACTTGTATAGTGTCTTATGTTCAATTCCACAAACAATCATTACTTACAAAAGCATCAGAGTATGTTTATTTACAAAACCATCTGTGAAAACACAGCTGAGTTACCCTTGAACCAATATTATGTCTCAAGTATAAACATCCGAAAGAAACCTCAGTGCCATAAACAATTTACTTGTGTCATAATCAGGTTTCCTAAAATGTGCATGAAATCCTTTGTACCTTATCAGTCTTTAAACATTTAGTCACACACACTCAAAACAAGCTGACAATTTGTGAAGTAAACAATTGGTGTTCTATGTTGTGCAACAATAAACAGACTATTTTCACAACTTGCAATTAAAAGAGATACACATTATACAGTGAAGTTTGTCTTTAAATATAAGCTTCAATTAGAATTAAGAGTGGATCTAAATGAAAAAACATAATACAATATTTTAATTTGTATTAAGTTCAATGTTTGCCCTTCTGCTTTTGAAGGCAAGACTGCTTTCCAATAATAATAATAATAATAATCCTTGCATTTGATATAGCGCTTTTCACGTCGGGAGGACGTCCCAAAGCGCTTCACAGAACACATTGCAAAGTGAATTGACTGTATATTTGTGGGCGAACGCGGCAGCCAATTGCGCACAGCAATCGTAGATTGAAAATGACCAATTTATTATTGTTTTGGGTTTTGGAGGGATTATTATTAGGCGTGTGGAGTAAGGAAACTTGCCAAGGCATTTTTCAGCCTCTGCAAAGAACATAATAGCCCCGATTGAGAGAACAGGCAAACATTGTGATTATATTGCTTCGCTCACCCCCACTCTAAACCATTTACAAGGAAGCACATAACAGCATGCTAGTAATTCTTCCTGCCCCTATGTGTAGAAGTCTGGCCTAAGCTCAACACTTGGCATGACTGAGATAATAAAGATTTTGTAAACTGCCCAAACCCCATATCATGTAGAATCAAATTCCAGGATATTCCCTTGGTAGTCAAACAAACACGAAGTAGACAGAACATTTTTCTTGATTAATTTTGAGAGAATTATGCAGGTTTTCTCAGGAAACAAAATGGGTGTGCATAGCCAACAGTCTACTGAAAGGAGGATACTTGGTGGGCATCACTCAATCCATGTTTTTTTTAAACTTATACACATTGGTTATATCCAATTCCACTAATTCACAATGCTGAAAGTTTAATAATTCTGCGCTACTTTCTAGGTTACAACTGTTCAATGTCCTATACACTGTGGTTGCTCCATTGAGGCCTGTTTATGACAAACGTGGATTCTCTTTTATACTCAATTTAGCAAACAACTGAGATTGTTGTGCCAAGATTAAGACAGCAAACAGAAGATCATTACATGAAGTACCAGATTTTATATTAAAAAAAATGAAAGAAAGGCAGTTTTCAATTACAATCGTATTTATGAACTACTGCAATGAAAACTCATCTATAAATTAATATCCATTCCTAAGTCGTATACATATTACTAAATGTGATGCAGGATGTTGTAGTGAGGCGCTCATTAATTAAAAATGCATCCACACAGCACAGAAATGAACAGTGTCCTTAGCCTGATAGATTTAAACAGACAGGGATCAAAATAACCTCTATAGTTCAGCAATTTAAAATATCCAGAACAATCAATCCTGACACCACAACATTGAATTTGCAATGTAAATCAATATCCATTACAAAGAAACGATAATCAAATGATCACCAGTGCATAAAAACAAACATCCTAAATACAGATGTGAACTGGAGATTGGTACCCTTTGTGACATCCTCCCGATGTAAAAGGCACTATTATAAATTTAAATTGTAATGCAGTACAGAATGTTGACTAAAAAACATTCAAAATACACCTGGACAAAAATTTGATTTTACCTTATTAAATTTAATAAAAAGATGGGAAGCTATCTAAAATGCAGCAACATTCAGTACTGTACTTTTGTTTGCCTCTGTTTAATTGAACTTTTCATCAGTTAACCGTTCAACCGGACACAAAACATTTGCTAATTATTTTTATTAAAAAAAGCACACTGTACTTCAAAGCCATCTGAAATTCCTACATTGTACTGAGTGCCAACACAAGATAGGAACAGGAGGCAAAGTACTGCAGATGTTGGAAATCTGGTATAAACACAGAAGTCGCTGGGAACACGCAGCAGGTCAGGCAGGTCCATGGATAGAGGAAACTGAGTTAACATTTCAGGTCACTTTCGTCAGAACTGATAGGAACAGAAATTGACTATTCAATCCTTCAAGCTTGTTCCGCCATTTTATTTGATCATGGGTTATCTGTAACTTAACACAATACCATGTCTTTGCCCTTTCATCACATCCCTTGTTGCCTCCGCTAACAAAATATTTATCTAGATCCCTCTTAAATATTTCTATTGACGCAGCATCTACAACCTTGTAAGGTAGTGAATTCTGCATTGCTACGATACTTTTGTATAAATAAATGTTTTCTGATTTAATTCTAAATTGGTTTCGCTCTAATGTTATGATTAAGCCATCTTGTTCCATATTTTCAGAAGAAAAAGTTTCTCTTTATTATCTTGTTTATCTTGTTAAATCCTTTTATCATTTTAAGCACTTCAACCTTCTTAGCTCGAAGAAAGTTCACCCAAGATTATCAACTTCTCCTCATAATTTACCCCTATCAGCCCAGTGCCTTTCTGGTGAGTCTACATAGTTGTCTTCTGAGGCCAGTGCAATTTGCCTGAGATGTGGAGCCCAAAATTGACAACAATTCAGATGAGGTCCGATAAAGACTGCGCAACTGAAGCTCATTACCTTGCTTTTGCATTCCAATCCTCGAGATAAAAGCCAACGTTCCATTAGCCTTTTTGATTGATGCCACCAAATTTTGTTTCAAATTGCCAACTCAATAACCTTGGCTTATCAAAGTTCCACTTTTTTGCTCCATATCAACTTCTGAATCAGGTTGAAGGCCCCAATGACAGAGATGCACAGACAAAACAAACGGTGTGTAAAGTTTCATTGGTGGTACTTCATACTGCCTTTATTAATTGTCAAGGTGAACTTTAGAGCAGCTCTTGCACTCCAGTCACACATGCTCAGAAATCTTGTTTTGCTCAAAAACAAAACAGAATAAACAGATTGATAGCCTGTCAGCACAGACTGATCACAATTATCTTGTCTTCATTGTTGGGTCCAGACTGGGTTTCCTCTGTAACCCTATAAATGAAACTGCAGATGATGACAAGATGGGTCCAATTTCTTTGAGGCATTTCAAACACTTTTAGTTCTCTAATTTATTCTTATTTGAAAGTGCACTGGTATCAATGATTGATAGAAAAAAAATGTTACGCTCTCCCACGGAGGATGTTAATTTGTGGTATTACAGTGGATACTTGTAATAACTCAGTGGTTGGGCTCCATAAAACCCACCTTACAAAAAGCCCATAATCGCAAGTTGCAGAGCTCATGCAAGCAGCTGGCTGGCGGTTCCCATGCCAAAATAAATTGGCTGTGTGCAAGACACAGGAGGTGATGTCAGTGCCAACTTGATTACCTAGAAGTCAGCCATTTTTAGCGGACAGAAACTGAAATTGATAATTTCCGGGTCCTCGGTCTCTGCTAACATTGCTTCCTGTGCATTGTGAATGTGCAGCTCACATGAAGTGACACCAGTGAAAACTTAAGAAACTGGAAGTTGACCATTTGTAGCACAAGAATCCAACCACAAAGTGAATGTGGTCCTCATGCATCCATGTTATAAATGAATCTATCCTGTAACAAAACACTTTACAACAGGGCAGCACTGTAATTAGTGGGTAGCACTTTCGTCTCTGAGTCAGAAGACTGTAAATTTAAGCGCAACCATGGGAGTATTGGTGTATTTTTGGTGTATTGGTGCCTGAGATTTTGGATGATGTCTGTGGTTGTAACAGCTAAAGATTCAATATTCCATGACAAAATGAAAAAGGAGTTTCTCTTGGCCATAAATCCTCCAAATGAATTGGCCATTTACCTCAGAGCTGTTTGTGGGATCTTTCTAGTACAATTGGCAGCTGCATTTGACAACAAAAACAGTAACTACATTTGATACTCTCGACACCTTTGAAGCACCTGAATGCAATCGTATTATAAAAATGCAAACTCTCTCTTCAATTACGAGTGTGATTGCTGACTAAACACTAAAAGTATTGCATCAATGTAAAGCTGTTACACAATCAATTATTAAGATCTCAAGGGCATTTCACAAGTTGAAATAAGTTAATAACAACCTTGTATTTACCTCAATCATGAAACTACAGCCAAAATACTGTGTACAAAGCTAAACACCCTACATTAAAAATAATGATTGTTGCTTTGAAGAGTGACAAAGTTGATACTGAGATGTAAACCTGATTTACAAACACTTCGATTTTTAACTGAGGTTTACACCATGGAACTTTCCATTTGAAAAAAATTGCAAGAATAATCTAGATCTAATAAAATGCTGAAATGCATGATAATGTATGGGTGGTGGGTATGTCATGTAAAATTGGCTGCTGAATTCAGAAAATGTTACAGCACAAAAAGACCATTCTGAATAAAATTCAGCCGATCATATCTATGCGGGTGTTTTTCTCCACAAGCAACCTAAATACCTTAAAGTTGTGCCCTCAAATTACTGAATTGCTGGCCCACGGAATTAATTTATTACTACATTAGAAACCATTGATATAACCCATCAATATAAGGTGCCCTGTGCCTTGATTACCTCCCACACTCTGAACAAATGGATATCTTCCGGGTCGTCAGTTCCTGCATGGTGATCATCTGAGATTATGAGCATGAAGTGCTGCTGTTATGTATTGCCATTCAAACCACGCACAATAATATTTTTTGGGGGGAATGGGGGCAATTCAGAGCACGGCATCACTGCAGCATTAATGGGCAACTGCCATTCAGCTTTTATTACAAAAGCAAATGTGAAATATTTTAATGGCACTTGCTCTCAACTGCACTATTACTTTCCAGATAAAATTAAGTAGAATTAAGTCCCATTTAGTTGTTATTTCAACACACTCTTCAGCATGGAAGAACCCAACAACCCCATAGACAAACTACAATATGCTGTTGATCTAATGGGATTTGTAATCTCACTTATAATGAGGATGAGATGCTGAGACTTGATGTCTGACAGAAAATTTGCCAGGACAGCAATGGTCCTGGAGTCGAGGGTGGAAGCAGCGAGATAGAGTTGGGGGTCATGTACATAATGTGGAAATTATCCCCATATCTGTAGATGACATGGGCAGCACAGAAACCCGATTGGAGAGGTTCATACAGAGTGTGGCAGGAGTGGAAAGTGCAAAGCTGGAAGCAATGACTTATAGCACTACTCAAAAAGAGTTATTCTCAGATCCCAGTTAACATTCTGCCAGACAAAACTAGCCATTCACTTCATGGCTATTTGTGGGACATTGCGTGCATAAATTGGCTGCTCTGTTCACCTACAAAATATACAGTAAATCCTGTGAAACATTTTTCAGACATCTTCCTAATGTGAAAGGCACTATATCAAATGCAAGGACTATCATAATCATTATTTTAATAATATGAAGCTTCATAACATTATAATACCACATATGCAGATTTTAACAAAATCATTTTCATGTTCCCTTCATCTCTTGAAGCATTCCATTTCTTTTTTCCTTAGGTTGGGATACAGCATCATAGCTGCCAGTCATCTTATAGTATCTCACCCCCCCTTGATGACCACAGAAAGCTGCAATTGGGTAAATAATTTGGAGAAATAGTAAATACTTTCCCTGTTTAAAAACACATCTGATGTATAGCTCCAGAGTACAGAAAATAAAAAGATCTTAAAAGAATCCTGCAAAGCATCGGGAGAATTATTCAATGCTTTTGTATCCATCACCACACAACACACATTCCTTGCTCAAAGCCTGGACAATCAACGTCTCCCAAGGTTTCTTAAACCACAGTAGCTCAAAGGACACGTGAATTGTGATTCCTTGTGTGAGTGGGTAAACCACTTGTACTCTAATTCCGCTTGGAAAAATATTTGGCTGCTGAGCAAACCTCTCCAGAGAACATGGTCAAGAATACAAGATTAATCCCATATGCAGAACCTCTTCTGCACCACAGTGCATTTTAACACAACATTACGGACCAACAAAGTTACATATTCATTATTTCTAGGCTACTATGATGCACAATAATTACTTCAGTATGGATAACATGAGCTCATTTTAGATTAGGTGAGCTCATTTATGAACCACAAAACCAATCAATGCATTCACACAATTAAATGCTAGCCAATATAATGGAAAATTTACCAACTTTCTAACTAATTGCAGTTAAAAAGGTGAATTAAAGCACATACAAGTTAGATGACAGATTAATTTTTCTATCTTTAGAGAAGGGTAAAGATATACCAATAAACAGAGCACTGTTAAAGCTTAAAATAGTCTGCCTTTGGCAAGAAAAACTGCTCTAAAATTGCAAGTCAAATGCTAATCATCTGCACAATTATAGAATTGGGTGTTTTATTTGGCCTAAGTATACAAATCATTTAAGAAAATAAATAGCAGAACAGTGGTCCGCCTCCAATGTATCTGGTCAGGCTGAATTGAGCAGCCGAGTGAAGCAACCCACAGTTGCACTCCTCATAATGGTCCATCACTATACAGGGCGTCCACAAAATCCTCTTATCTCCTGTTACAAAACAGCGATGTGAGACGATAGTGGAGCTGAAACAAGCTGTCAGAGATGCAATTCACTTCGTAATCTCATCCATGTCACGGAAGATGTCACACTGAACATGGCAATGGATCATTATCTGCCACGAAAATGATGGCACCCACACCGATCCTCTGGACGTCTAAATACAGTTAAACATTTGTACTGAATACAATTAAGTACTTCTGAATACAATATCATCATTCTCCCACATGTTTCAGTGCATTATAGAAACAAAACATGGTGGGTATCAGGATTTTCTGTACATCACTAGGTGCTAGCACTTGCTGGATTGAAGGGACCTAACACAACCTTTCAGTTTTTATTAAAATAAATAGGTAGGTTACCTTTTTTTAAAACCAGAAATTTTGCACAAACAATTGTATAATTTTCTGATCTTAAATGCTCGTTAAACATTTCTTATTGACAAATTAACAAAGATAACTAGACATGGATTGCTAAATTGTGAACCTTGATCACAGTTCCTAAGGGTGTTTCAAAAGAAGTATTTTTCTAGCAGGATTTTCAGATAATGCTGTGTACTAGAATACAATACATTCCTCTCCACCAAAATCAATTAACTGCAGACAAAAACAAGGTGAAATAAAATCAAAGTGAGTTGTGAACAAACAGCAATGTAAATTTGCAACATTGTAACCTTTAAGGACTATAGTCAATTCTGCCCTGAAACTGCGGTTTATTTGTGACACACAGAATTGTATCTCGAAACCAATTTCAAGGCTGACATAGGGGTAAATCAGCCTTGTCTGAAGTATGTGTTTCATCTTGTATATTAAGTATTTACATTTGTATTACCAATCTCAACTATGCTGCTGTGGACAGAAGGTATGTGCATGTCAAGTATTTCTGCACGGTAGGATAACTAAAATCAGATGGCAAATCCTCAATAGGCTGCTTTCTCATACTCTTTAGATGACAGAGGATCTGGATACATCCCACAAATATTGCATTGCTGAAGAATGCAATAAAGTAATGGAAAAAAAATTCCCTCTCCTTACTTGCTGAAATCCTTCCTAATGCTCTAAAAATCTGCTCTCTCACAGCAATAACATTTGGGAAATGTTGTTGGGAAAAGCAGGGCAGAACAATTCCAGCGATGTGCAACTTGCCTATTAATAATAATCTTTGCATTTGATGTAGCGTCTTATCATGAATTTGGGACGTCTCAAAGCGCTTAAACTACAGATCTGTCACCTTAACATCAGTTGTAGGGAAAATACTGGAATCCATCATCAGGGACAGAGTGAATGAACACTTGAGCAGGTATGAGCTTGTCAAAGAGAGTCAGCATCGGTTTGTGAAGGGTAGGTCGTGTCTGATTAAATCTAGTTGAATTTTTCTGAGGAGGTCATTAAATGGAAACGCATGGGGTTGGAGGTAACCTTGTGACGTGGCTTGGTAATTGGTTGGGAGTCAGGAAACATAGGGTAGGGATAAAGGGAACGTTCTGATTGGCGGGACGTGACAAGTAGTGTCCCCCTGGGGTTTGCACTGCGACCTCAGATATTCAAGATATATATATATACATAAATAAATGACTTGGATGAAGGAATCGAAAGTTTTATATCCAAGTTTGCAGACAAAACTAAGCTAGGAGGCTCAGTAAATTGTGTAGATGGGTGTAGGAAGTTACAAAGGGATTTAGACAGATTAAGTGAGTGGGCAAAGCTATGGCAGATGGAGTTTAATGTAGGGAAGTGCGAGGTCATCCACTATGGACTGAAAAAAGATAAAGCAGAATATTTGCTGAATGGGGAGAAATTAAGAATGGTTGAGGAGCAAACAGATTTGGGTGTCCATATACACAAATCACTAAAGACTAGTTCCCAAGTGCAAAAAGCAATCAAAAAGGCGAATGGAATTTTGGCCTTTATCTCAAGGGGCCTGGAATAGAAAGGGGAAGAAATGATGCTTCAACTGTATAGAGCGTTAATCAGATCCCATCCGGAGACTGCGTTCAGTTTTGGGCACCACACCTCAGGAAAGATATAGTGGCCCTGGAGGGGGTGCAACGCAGATTCACCAGACTGTTACTAGGCCTAAAAGGGTTAAGTTACGAGGAAAGGCTGAGGAAACTTGGGATTGTATTCCCTTGAGTTTAGAAGATTAAGGGGTGATTTGATTGAGGTATTTAAGATGATAAAGGGATTTGATAGAGTAGATACAGAGAAGCTATTTCCTCTGGTGGGGAAATCCAAAAGGGGCATAGTCTTAAAATTAGAACCAGGCCATTTAAGAGTGAAATCAGGAAGCATTTTTTCACTTGAAGGGTGGTAGAGATCTGGAATTCTCTCCCCCCATAAGGCCATGGATGCTGGATCCATCCACACCTTCAAGAGTAAGGTTGATAGATTTTTGGTCGGTCAGGGAATTAAGAGATATGGGGAGAAAGTGGGAAATTGGAATTGAAAGGATTAGTTGAGGGACAGATCAACCATGATCTAATTAAACAGCCAAACAGGCTCAAAGGGCTGAATGGCCTACTCCTGTTCCTATGTTCCTATGATTCACAGAATATACTGTGAAGTGAATTGACTACATTTTTTGGGTGAAACGAGGCAGCCAATTGTGCATAGTAGTGTCCCACAAACAGTCGTGGATTGAAGTGACCAATTTATTATTATTATTTTGTCTATTCTCGATAAACAGAACATACTGTCAAAGTACCTTCGACAGTCATTTCAACACACAATCAAGTAACTGGTTTTACTGTGCTGCTCAATATATACTGTACACAGTAGCTATTCCATTTGCTTAATTGTTAATGCAGTTGATGCAAATGTACTATCAATGAATCCTACTAAATTTGATAGATATGACTAGCAAACATTCATTGTGCTTTACAGGAAACAATTAAGAAATGTAATATAGAGGTACCAACATTTTGAATAAGCCCAAGTTTTCAGTGTGTGATCTGTCAATGTTGCAGTGCAGCTCAATTTCTTCTGAAAAATTAGATTCTGTCAATATATTCTGAGAGTACTTCCTCCTCCTTGAGTGTAAAGCAACATTGCCTGAAGCACCTGTGCAGGACTACTTATGAGTCAGATCTTTGTGACCTTCACTTGCATCTTTCCATTCACTCTTGCTCCCCCTCAAAGAAATACTGACAACGACATGTTATTCTACCATTAACATTCAAGGAGGTTAACAATGAATAGAATACAACTTTAAATGGGGCAAACCCAACCACGACAAATACAGCATAATTAAACATTTCCACATAAGCGCTGATCAAATGCAGGTTATTTAAGGATATATTTAATTCCTAAAAACAGGTAGTTCAAATATTTCAAGTACATTGCCTGAAAGGTTTGTGTGAAGAACCGTGAAACTCAAACAGTATACCAACCTTGTGCCTGCATTTTAGTACCACTCCATAGGCTCCTGTGGAAGAGAAAAAAAAGTACAATTTTATAGGCCTCAAAATACTAACAACAAATATCTTTTGCAACAATCCCAATAGTATTGCACAAAACTGAGGGAAAAAAACAAAAAGATTTTAGAAATAGTAAATAAATATTGACTTCTAAGTGCTGTTTGAATAGTTTGTCCCACATTATACCGAGTAATGGTTTGCAACCAAAATAAAATTCCTGACTCAGCTTCTGATGGAGGAAAACATAAATTAATTGAAGGGCGAGACAACTTAAACTGTCTCATGTGCCTCCTTGCAGGTAATTACTGACTACAGGCAAACCCATAGAAGTAGGTCATCTACCCAGCAACTTAGCTAGAAAATATGTCAAGCGAATCTCAAGACCAATTTAAAATATTTTAATGGAGAAAAAAATTAAGACACAATAGAAGAAACAGAATACAGTAGGTGTTGTCTAAAATTCAGTTCTGAAAACAATGACTAATGCACAAAACATATGATAAACGCATGCTGATTAGCTGCGTGACCACTTATCCACATCCTGAATGTCGGCAAATATTTCAGTTACATGCTTATTCCAGGTATGTGATTTTTTCCAACTTTAAAATGGGTGGCATGAGTTGGAGTTCAGATCCAGGTTAAGATTTGAGAGAAACACAAACCCACAATGACAGAACAGAGACAGACACCCAAAGATCATTAGAGACACTGACACAAAGCATTTGAGAGAAAGAAAGACATGCTTTGGGACATCCTCTGGACCTGAGTGACACTATATAAATGTAATTTTGATGTCAGCCCTGCTTCACGTCCCTCGACCCACCCGCCCCACCATTGGCGGGAGAGCCTTCAGCCACTCTGCCCCCAACCTCTGGAATTCCATCCCCCAATCACTCTGCCTCACCCCCTCCTTAGCCTCCTTCAAGTCCTGCCTCAAGACCCTCCTCTTCGACCATGCCATCGACCACCCCCTTCCCCTCCCTTCCCCCACCCCAACCCCAGCTCGGGTCTGAAATGCTGTACATTGTCCAGCGCCTTGGGACGTCCTCCCGACGTGAAAGGCGCTATACAAGTGTAATCTTGTTGTTGTTGTTGGTTGTTGCACACGCACATGGTTAGAAAGAGAGAGGAGCAGAGACAGAAAGAGACATTTTTTTCATACCCACAATTTGAACCAGTTTCAATTAGTGCAGATAACAGTCTCCCAACTCTACATGATTACATAATGACACAAGGGCAATTTAAAAAAAAATACTTTTTAAGATCAATCATACTGACCAGACACAAGTAATGCTGGGTTTAAGCTATGTTGCCCACAATAAGTAGCCCGTCTTTAGGTTTGAAATTTGCACTATTTTCCAGTTTCTACATGAGTGAAACTATTGTCATTACTTTATTTACAAGCAAATTTATTTATGTGACATTTATTTGTATGATCAGCATATGATACGGCTTCCATTTGACTTCTACAACTGCTTGCATTTTTATATTACCTTTATATCAAAGAATCTCTTGAAGTAGTGTACACCAAACAGGAAATTGAGAGATTTAAAATGTTTACCAAATACATGGTCGAAGAGATACGTTTTATGTTTGTGAATGCAGGGAGAGGTGTAGCAGAGTAAACAACAAACAACAAAATTACATTTACATAGTGCCTTTCACATCGGAACTATGTTGCAAGTGGTTTTGGAAGAGAATGCCAAAGGAAGAGGAGTGTTTGGCTGAACACTCAAGGGCATGGGAATAGAGAGTCAGAAGACTTGCTTGAAAAACGTTGCATAGGTAAGATGGGCTGAAAGTGTGGAGCGATTTTAAGAGCAGGACAAAGATCTTCAACTCAATTTTCTAAGGTACTGAGAGCCAACAAAGCTTGGCACGGAAGGGGGTAATGGCTGTATGGAGCTTTGTGTGGGAGAGAACTCGGGCTGCAGAATTCTGGATCAGCTGAAGCTTCTGGAAAGTGAAGTTACAGAGGCCGTTCCAAAGACAGCATTGTCAAATCTATCCTCAAGAAAGGCAAGGGCATGACTAAAGGTTTCAGCAGCAGTGGGATGAGGTAATCGAATAAGTGGGCAATGTTCCAAAGATTCCGTTGCTGATGGGTTGCAGTTTTAGGGATTACATAACTTGCAACGCAGGTATTATAGAGCGTAATAATAATAATCACTGTATTTGATATAGCGCCTTATCGGATCATTGAGACATCTCAAAGAGCTTCACAGAATATACTGTAAAGTGGATTGACTCTTGTGAGTGAAACGAGGCAGCCAATTGCACACAGCAGTGTCCTACAAACAGTCATAGGTTGAATGACTAATTTTTGGGGGGAGTGGGGGGAGAATTATTACACCAGAAAGTGATCTGCCAATCGACTATCAACCTGATTCCTACATCCTTCAAGGTAAAGAGAGGCATGTAGAGTAAGGGAACTTGCCTAAGGTTTCGCCCCGCCCAGGAATTGAACCCCGGTGCTCTTGTTTGTGCATTTTATTTTATTGCGAATTTTATTCACCATGAATCCTGTTTATCATATTCAAACAGAAAACAAAGAAAACAACATCCCCCATGCTAAGTTCTATGCCCTTGGTAGAGTACATGTGTCTCATATTTAAACTCACAGGAGGCAGTATCTGGGATTATTTGTATTGAACTATATTTGCCAGTGATCAGCCTCGGGGCGTAACCTGTCAAAATAAACTCTTGGCTGACTCCACTAATTCTATAGATACTTCCTCACCCTCTCCCCAACTAAATTCCACCTACAGATTAAACAACCTCATACTGAGTCGACAATTCAAGATCATTCATGAATATTTGGAACAGTAAGAATCTCTTCATGGTCTCCAAACATCAATATCTACCCCCACTTCAACCTGGCTCCTCTATGCTAACATACGGTTCTATCCCTTTAGCCAGATCTTGATCTACATCTATGTTTTATCATCTGTATTGACATACTTTAATTTATGAAAGAATCTTGTGTGAAATGTCATCAAAGGCAGTGAAGAATGAAAACAAACAGTATCATAACAAATCTCCCACCTCGCAGAGGGTGGCAGGCAGGCAGGCAGGCAGGCAGGCAGGCAGGGAAGGAGGGAGGGATTAATAACATATTGCTGCTATCAACGAGAAAGGAAAAGAAACTTTAAAAAGTACTCTAAACCTTTCACCATCTTTAATTAATTCCCTACATTCCTCATTCCTTCAGCATGATGCACCATCCTCCAAATAAAAATGTTAATCAGGCAGATGATCTGCTTTCAAGCTTCTATGAACAACTGGTACAATACAAGAATGCATTCACAAGGAATATTACCCTACAACTTTCCACTCTCATTCTGGAGGAAGGTTATGTCCACTACAATCATAATTTGCAATGCTAGGAATCATGGGTTCAATCCCTCATCATGTTACATTGCAGCAAGATTATCACAGCATCCTAGATTTAACGATATAAAATTGATTCCTGTTGAAATCGCAATCATAATAGTTTCTATCAAAGGAATAACAGTTTAACTGAATAAAAGCCTCTATTCTTGTCCTCAGAAAAGTCTACAATCCTCAATTGCAACTTATTGTTGCTTGAGTAGAAAGCTTCTATAATTAAATATGTTTAATTTCAAAATTTCTCTTGATACAGCACTATTTGAAAAAAAATCCACTTAAAGTTCAGAAAATCAAAAATAAACAAGCTTTTTTAAATTAAAATTCAAGGGTCCAGCCTGATCTTAAGAAATTACCTTGTTTTGAATGTTATACAATGCTCTACACAATATTTTCCACACTTAACTGAATGTTGAAAAAACAAAGTGGGAGAAGACAAATCCATGATTGATGACTACTTTTTAAACCGACAGAACACTACAGGGATTGTTGTGTTGGTTGTACATTGAGTTCTTGCTTCTCCATGAAGATAAAAGTTACTCATTAGGGCTTTGTCTTGTAGTAATAATCCTTGCATTTGAGATGGCACCTTATCATCGCTTCGAGACGTCTCAAAACACATCACAGAATATACTGTCAAGTGAATTGACTGTATATTTTGTGGGCAAAACGGGGCAATCAATTGCGCAAGGCAGTCAATTGCACACAGCAGTGTCCCACAAACAGTCCCACAATTGACTAACAAGCAGGTTCCCAGTATGCTGGTAAACAGAGGCAGTAAAGAAACTTGCCCAACGTTTCACCTTGCCTGGGAATCGAACACAGGTCCTCTTACTTGCGAGGTGAGTGTACCAACCACAAAACTACAGGACACCACAGGCTCCACAAGTTAAATATTTAAAAGATAGGAACAAGTGTTTTTTCAGCGAATCCCATTTGCTCTCTTACCAAGGTAGGTAGGTTCATTTAATAATTTGTAATGTTTAAACAATTTCAGCACTAGAAAAAAAAGCCAATACTCATGATGTTCAAAAGTCAAAAATATCCAATGAATAGGTTCTGGTAAAGTGACTGAGAACTTAAAATATGTTGAAGCAGTAAGGTCCATACCAGTATAGTTATAAACAAATCTGCAGAATTATACATTTCATAACATATATAACGTTTTTCCTCAAAACGTACCTTCACCTACAACTCCAAGGACTTCAAATTTATTCATCACATTACCAATGTCAGTAATCTTCATGAAGACAAATTTCTCTGACACAGTTGGCCACAAATCATAGCATGGTTATTGATGTTAAAAAGGAGCTTGCTGCAGGCAGGTACTGTACAGGGTCCATTACACCAGAAGGGCCAGCTAATCAGGTTCACATTCTTCATGCTTGTCATAACTTAGCCGCAATGTATCCCCACCTGAAAGAAAGAATTCATAATTACTAATTTGCAGTCAAATCTCAGCATAAACAAAATTTATTTTCTTGCAAGAATCATGCTGTTGAAATCCTGCTTTTAGACAAAAAATGAATCAATAGGTAGCTATTCAAAATGAAGTGGACAAAGATATAGCAAATATTTTTATATGTAGAATACAGTGCTAGTTTCCTAAAAAAAATCCAGCAAGCTCTAAAACTGTATTCCTGTACATTACCAAAACATTATTTTTATAATTTGCATTTACGGGGGTTGACTGAATATTTATCTCTCCCCACCCCCTCTGCATCATTACCTGATCACATTCTACTGATCCTTCACCACTGATGCTGGAATCATGATCTTAGCTACGACTCAGCATGGCATTTTTGGTGGGGGTTGAGGAAGAGGGAAGGGCAAACAATGAACTATCCCTATAATAATGATATAGATTATTATTGAGTTTTTTTTTAAAAAAACAGCATCAATACAACAACAACAACAAGATTCCATTTATAGAGCGCCTTTCACGTCGGGAGGACGTCCCAAGGCGCTGGGCAGTTGGGTCAGGACCCGAGCAAGGGGGGAAATGGTCAGGGTGAGGGGAGGGAACGAGGAGGGGGTAGAGAGTCGAAAGGGCAGCTGAAGGGATGGGGAGCCAGTAGAGGCGAGCAAGGGAGTGATGTGGTCCCGAAGCCTGGTGCGGGACAGTACACGAGCTGCAGAGTTCTGAATGACCTGTAGCTTGTGGAGGGAGGTGCCGGGAAGGCCGGCGAGGAGAGAGTTCCCATAGTCCAGCCTTGAGGTGATAAAGGGGTGGACCAGAGTTTCAGCAGCGTGAGGGGTGAGGTAGTGCCGTAGTCTGGCCATGTTCCGGAGGTGATGGAAGGCGGTGCCAGTTGTGGTGCGGATGTGAGGGAGAAAGGACAGCTCAGGGTCGAACAAAACGCCGAGGTTCCTGACTGGCTTTGAGAGGTGGAGAGTGCAGCCTTGGATGCTGATGGTGTCGGCGCCTGAGGTGCGGAGGCGCTGACGTGAGCCAATCAGGAGGGCCTCAGTTTTGCACACGTTGAGCTGAAAAAAGTTGTCTCTCGTCCAGGACTCGATGTCGGACAGGCAGCTGTCAGGACATCGGTGGTCGTGGAGTTGAGGTAGAGGAGGAAAGGTAGAGTTGGGTGTCATCCGCATACATGTGGAAGTTAACCCCATGTCTGCGGATGATGTCACCAAGGGGGAGCATATAGAGGGTGAAGAGGAGGGGACCGAGGACAGAGCCCTAAGGGACACCACACGAGACAGTGCGGGGGCTGGAGGAAAAGCCATTTGTGGAAACAAAATGAAGATGGTGGGAGCGGTACGACCTAAACCACTCAAGGACAGGGCCTTGAAGGTTGAGGTGGGAGGACAAGCGGTGGAGGAGGATAGCGTGGTCGACCCTATCGAATGCGACCGATAGGTCGAGGAGGACGAGGAGGCAGAGGGAGCCCTGGTCACAGATGGTCAGGATGTCATTGGTGACCTTGACCAGGGCAGTTTCTGTGCTATGGGCAGCACGGAAACCCGACTGAAGGGGTTCGAATAATGCATGGGTGGAGAGGAAAGAGCGCAGCTGGGAGGCGACAACTCTTTCAAGGACCTTGGACAGGAAGGGGAGGTTGGAGATGGGCCGGTAGCTTGATAGCTGCGACGCATCAAGGGAGGGTTTTTTNAAAGTGGGAGTGATGGTGGCAGTTTTTAGGGGAATGGGAATAGAGCCAGAGGAGAGGAACAGGTTGATGATGTCTGTGAGAATACCACCATGAACAGCCACTACGAGTATGGAGAGGTACCTTGCAGCAACTTGGGTCTATTCAGCAAACCTCAAGACCACAGATCTGGTTTTACAACATCCCCATGTCAACTGGAGGAACCAGTCAAGGACATGTTTTCAACACATAGTCTGCAAAGGCATTGGGATCTATATAGAGTTTCTTTTTATGTAAACTTGGCTATGTTTTGTTAAATGTAGAAAGTCACAAACGACAGCCTCTCTATCTGTGACCAGGGCTCCCTCTGCCTCCTCGTCCTCCTGGATTGCTCTGCCGCGTTCAACAGTCGACCTGCCATCCTCCTCCACCGCCTCTCCTCCCTCATCCACCTTAGTGGGACCAATCTTGCATGGTACGAGTCCTACTTTACCATCAGTCTCCCTCAATCCTTCTGCCTTCCCCTCCCTCTCCCCTTTTTCAAGTCCCGCCTGAAAACCTTCATTTTCGACCATAGTTACTGTCACCCCCAACCCCCTCCCCCCGGCTCCAAGTTAGGCTCCACCACTGTTAAGCGCTCCAAGACGCTACCCTACGATATAAGTGCAAGTTGTTGCTGTTGTTGTAAATCCAATGTTTGCCACATTTATTACCACAATACACAACAGTACATTTAAAATGGACTCACTGTTCTTTAGAAAATCCAAAAATATTACTGGCTCACTTTTTTTTATTTCCATTAATTGCATCTGGCATCCTTTACCCAAAATTGTGGTATTTCGACAAGTCAGTTTTAGTTTTTTATTTCAGGTGGATGGATAATCACCAGCCCATAGATGGCTTGTCTGCAAGCTTCTGTCTTTAATGCTTAGGAAAGCTAATAGAAGCTGTAGAGAAACAACATTTCCCCTCCCTCCTCATGCGTAAATGTTAAGGCTTTTCTAATCTCCCAATAGAACAGCCAGTATTAATAATAATATCAAGGAAATAAGATAATTGAATTTTGTAAACAATGCTGATAAATTTTGCGTCACATTCAAGTCAATTAACTTCAAGACTTCTTTTATGTATGAAAGAGCATGGTACTGTGCTCTTTGGAACCAGTTTATGAATTCATGTATTTTGGCAAAGGTCTCCAGCTTGCTGTGGTTCAATCTTTCAGCCAAGATGCCTCACAACATAATCAGCATTTATTACATCTGCTTACATAAAAACAGCCTTCAGAGCTGACATCTTCCACAAGGATCACAACTTCCCACCTATTTCAGCAGGGTGGCAGTATGCAGTAACCATCAACCGAATGTCATAGAACATCATAAGCTAACACACAATTTATAGATAGGGCCATTTCTAATTTCTGAAAAATCAGCAATGTGGGCAAATATAATTTTTAGTCAATTAACTCGGATGTTAGTCGTTTGGCGGATCACTTTCCAGGGGTAATAATCCCTTCATAAAATAATAGTAATTTGGTCACTCAATCCACGACTGTTTGTGGGACACTGCTGTGCGCAATTGGCAGCTGCGTTTCACCCACAAAATACACATTCACTACAATTTACAGTACATTCTGTGAAGGGCTTTGAGACGTCGCATCGGCATGATAATGCGCTATATCAAATGCAAGGATTATTATTTATTATTATTACAGGAAGGTAGTGGCAATGCTCTCACACATTTCACCAGAAAGCTCGCAGGGAGTTCCTAGTATCTACCATACACCTATCCAAATATCTCTGGAATTTCCACATATAGTTGGGATGCATGGAACTCTCTGTTTGGTTTGGATACTCTTAAGCATGGTTTCCGCATGTGTCAGATACCTGGCTGACCAAAAAAAAATTTCAGGGAATTAAGTAATGGATTGACCTCTGTATATTATATTATATTATATATGTATATTATATATATTATATTATTAATGCACGTTATGCGGGACTCCTTCAAGTCCCGCCTCAAGACCCTCCTCTTTGACCATGCCATCGGCCACCCCCCTTCCCCCCCCAACCCCACCTCGGGTCTGAAATGCTGTACTCTGTCCAGGGCCTTGGGACGTCCTCCCGACGTGAAAGGTGCTATACAAATGTAATCTTGTTGTTGTTATTCAATTAGTTGGATTTATATACAGTGGTTTTAAACGCTATGTTGACAATAGATTTGTTGCTTTTAAATGTTATCACTATTATCAACATGCATAAATTATGTTGCATTTATTTAAACCAAAATGGAAAAAAAACAAATGCTGGATATCTGGGGGAAGTACAGATAATAATGGAAATGCTGACAATGCATTAGGAGGTTAATCAGCTCCTGAAAGAGAAAGATATCTTGAGTTCTTTATCAGAATTGACTTTCAACACAATGTCAAAGCTATTACAATTGTGTGGGTTGTGGGAGTTATTTGAAGGATTACAAGCAAACAGTCTTTTAATTACTGATTGACTTGGTGACCATCTGCACCATTCCCCTGTTGGTCTGGGCCTCAAATGAAACAAAAATAATTGAGAAAATTCAATTTCACCTCCTACCGGTCCCTATTTTGAAACATTCTGCCCATCCAAGCGAAAGGGATTTTCTGCTCATCCAGACATAAAATGTTCATTTTCCCTTCAAGGAGAATTTCCTTCACGTTGTTAACAGTTGAGTGGAATTCTGCTCAAAAGCCTGACATAATGCAAACTTGCTACTTGCATCCAAACAAATCATATGCTTCTTAGTTTTCCTGCTGAACCTCGTATAAGTGAATGACCTTGTATAAGTGAATGAAGAATGCAAACTTGTTGTGACTTTTACGAAACTGACATTTCCCAGAATGTCACCCAGAAAATCCATTCCCCTTGACTCAATTTTTACCTGGATTGTTTTAAACAAATTGGAAATTTGTTTAAAAATTCCCAGTATATTTGACAAAACACTAAAATAAATCTTTTTAAAAAACCCTGAACATTAATAAATTGCTTCTAGAATAACCCCTACCACATCCTGATCCTGCCCCTGAATTGTACTTATTTTGGGAAAGGAAATGTATTACAGCAGTTGATCCATCATGCTGTAACTAGGTCATTCTTGTCAGGTAGGGTAAAAATAACAGAATACCTTTACAAGGGGACCTTTTTAAATTGATACTTCCATGAGAAATAACCTTCAGATACCAGCGTCTATTATTAGTTGCCGTTTCAACATGAAATGTCAGGTTCTTGTTGAGACTTATTTACGCAATCTCTTTCAAGTGCCCTCCTTCATCAATACCATTCGCTGAAGGTCAAACCTGATCCAGCTCTCCACCACTCCTTCATCAGTCACTGCAAGGGGCACAAGAGCACCTGGGGTTGTTCCTTCACCCTCCAGTTTCTCCCCCCTTTACAGAGTGCCTCAACTCACCACACTGCATGGGATGCGTGATGCCCTTATGAAACAACATTTTACTGAAACTGTCTTTATGAATATTGCTCTAAGAAGTGGAGCAAAGCAACATCTGCTCCATGATTAATGCACACTGGACAGTTCCATTCCCTGCAGGTCTTAATTAAAGTCCATCTGTTTTCATCGCTTAAAAACATGGTAGGGTTTATATTTTCTAGTTAAAAAATTAGTTTCTCTCCTTTTTTTTTGTTATTTTGAGTTTTTTTAAAATCTAAATGATTTAGAATCTAAAGAATATCTCCTCTGAGATCACCATCATCGTCCTTTTCCATTTTTGGATTACGCCTGAGGACCTTCCTCTTCAATCAAGCCAATGGTCACCTCCTCCCGGCTCAGCGTCAGGCTCCATCATGGCTTAGCACTCCGAGCCCCTACACTGCATGAAGGGCGCTATATATATGCAAGTTCTTCTTCATTTAATGCAGCATTTGCTATAAGTATCCAAAGACAGATTAAACAGAACACTTATGTGCAGAACGAGCGCAAAGGTAATAAATTCACTAGCGCACAACATTTCATCAGGTACATAAAAGCTCTATAAATATTAATTCAAGATCTTTAGAATGCTTTTTTTTTAAAATACCATAATTTTTTGGTTAGCTCACTTCTTAGGGAAAGTAGGCTTTATCAAAGAGCATTTTTATGGCACAGTCTTTGGAACAATTCAAATGTAGATGGAAAAAGATAGTTGTTTATGAAAGAAGTGGGGAAAAAGCTGAAATCATGAGGACATTTTACAATTCAATTCATCCATTCTTATATGGGGGGGGTGGGGATTAAACAGGGTGAGATGGGCTTCAAAGTGACACGTGCTTGGCAACGGAGTGTCGCAATCAAGTCGATCGTTTGTTGCGTGCGGTCTTGGTGATACTGTTCCTGAGCCAGGCGAGTCCGCTGTCCTGCAGGGCATTGCTAATGCCGGCACAGCCAACCTGGCTCATTGGCAAGGGGGCAGACTAATCACCAGGAACAGGGATTCTTCTCACTCAGCTCATATTAACCCTGCAATCTAAAGCCATAATACGTAGGCTGGTCCTAGATGGACAAGCAGCAGGAAGCTTGCCAGATAGGCAATATGCAATTTTAGCTGGTTAAACTTCAGTAACACCCTCAAGGCATTCTCTGAGGTCCCCAAACCTTGACTCTTGCCAACCTGCGGCTTATATTCTCCAGAATTTGGTAAACAGGGGTGTCCCTCTAGGACGAGAGTAAAAGGGAAAGGGTAATTTCAATGCGTATGCAGCATACATATGGTTTCCACATGTGGATAACCAAACAAATTATATTCATACAATCTTCTACAACAGGATGGCCCGCAGGCCAAGTTCATCCGCCCCCTCCGTGCCCCCCCACCCCTCCATTTCATCTGGCCCACCTGCTCCCTCCATGATCCGTAATTATGTTTCTGCAAGGGAAACACTAAGTTATTGATTTTGTGGCCTATGGACGCTTCTCAAATAGGGCACCCAGCCCTCAGCAGCTAAAAGTTGGATCACCCTGTTCTACAGAACACAAAAAAAAGTTGTGTGTTAGGTGGTCTCGCTCTTACTTTTGGTCTTACTGGGACATCCTCCCGACATGCAATGATCATTGCTCATCTGAACTTCCTTGAAATCCTAAGCCATCCTATGCACTCTTCTTTTTACCTGAATCCTCAATGCATTGAATTAATTATAGCATTGTTCCAACCGGAACTAATTATTATCCAAGATCAAAAACTATGAAACTCTGTACATCCCTCAAACTTCCCTTCCACCAACAATCTATCATGTGAAATTGAAGCCTGGGCTCACAACCATTGCTTCCCAAATCATTATCTTTTGAATCTTGGTGGTGTCCTCAACTATGGACCTTGGATTCACCTCGACTGCTCAATTTATTTAAAAAAGGAAAGAGGTTAATCATGAACAATACATCAACAAACGGAAATGTTGGTATTTCAATTAACATCCTACAGCAGTAAAGTACAGCTTTATGACAAGTTGAAATCAAATCTATAAATCACAAATACAAATCATAGAAACTTCAGCAGAAAAAGGAGAGTATTTGGTCCATCGTGCTTTTGCAGTGACAGCTCATCATTGGAGCTAACTACTCTTATCCCATTTCTCTGCTCATTTTCCATATTCCTTTGTATCTTCATCTTTCATGATTCTAATTCTTTTTTAAAGCCCCCTAGTTCCAGATGAGCAAAGATTTCTGACAGGATTCCTTAATAAGGAAAACAATTGATGGGAACTCCGCTTCGACACAATTTGGTTTCAGAGCAGACCTCCAAGTTAGTCGGACATTCTTGCAATTACTGAAAGGAGTCCAATCTTGGTTTCCTTACTAATGAATCCAATAAATTACCATTTGTGTTCTCACTACTGATTCAGCTTCACAATCCATACAACTATTTTTAACAGCCAACTCCCATTGCAACTATTTCTTGTTCAACCAGTTCAAGCACTGAAAAGTTTGCAGCAGGTGTCATCACTTTGTATGTCTTAATGTGAATAATCACAATTTTGCAACCATCAAGATTCAACCTTCTTTGAGATTCACTACATTGGTTGAAATCCAAGTTAAAAAGTACTTTAATTCTAAAGAATTCTATTCTTTTCTGTTGTAAATTCACCTGAAGTTATCATTATTATGGCACAGAATTTTGAGTTTATCAATCCATCTCTGTATCGTTTAACAGTGACGGAGTGTGATACCGAGCCAGGAGGCGGGAGTAGAAGACAATAAGCACGGTCGAAGAGGAGGGTCTTCAGCATGATAAAATTCTTGTCTCTAGTGTTTTCGGGTTAATTGCAATTTGTTGGTTTTATTGTAGCCACCAGTAAAACAAGGCATTTGAATACTTGTATGCTGCTGGATGAGTTTTAGTGCCTCAGAATTTTAGATCTGTCCTGTTAAACTTGTTCTATTGGGAGCTCCCCCCCCCACCCCCATAATGGCATAATGTACTTTCAAGGAGGCATTAAAGCAATAAGTTGTATCTTTCGTTTCAAACAGTATGACTTTAGTACCAGATTCATCATATAGCACAATTGATCTGTTGATTTTCTGCTTCTACATCTTTTCAGAATCCAGTCTTAAAATTCCATGGGTTTCTGAGGCCATATACTCTGGAGGAAACTTCTGTTAATAATTTAATTTGACAAAACACATCTGGTCCTTCCCTTTTTCTAAAACAAACAAAAACTACAAAGTGCCAATGTGCCAATATATTACAACATGAACTCTGCTTAAATGTACTATAGGATCCAATTTCCATTTCAAATTCTGAAGATAGGGATTCTGAATCTCTGGCACATTATCAGAGGAAGACTACAAAAAGTTCCAAACCGAAAGAGAAATATAGAATGCTTCAGCACACTTTAAAATTGTATAGTGACCCTGGAGTCTGATTTGCATCCCCAACTAGTCAGAGCAGTATTGACAAGGGCATCCAAGCAGGTTATCTTTTGGTCTGCTTTATCCAGAAATGTTTGATTAAAAACTACATTTAACAAAGATGAGGGCAAACATATGTATTGATAGCTACTAAACAAATCTGATGTCAAACAATTGTCACAATAAATAAATTGTATTTACATTAGTGTATAGATTATTCTGAAATTCCAATATTCAGTTCTGATCCTCTCCTTTAATAATAAATAATATTTTTATACTTGATATAGTGCCTTTTACGTCAAGAGTATATTTCAAAGCTCTACACAGGATTTACTGCAGTGTAGTGACTATAGATTATGTAGGTTAACATGACAGTCAATTTGCACACAGCAATAGCCCCAAAATGACTAATTTTTAAAATGATTTTGCTTGTTCCCCTGCACTGTATTCTGTCGATGCTGATCCAGGCTTGTTCCCCTGCACCGTGGACTGTCTGTGCTGAGATGGAAAAATGACTAATTTGCCAAAAATGATTTGGGGGATATTGTTGGCCACAATCCCAGGAGAAACTCCCTTGTCTTTTCAATTAGTGGCAGTGTATCTATAATATCCACTTAAACAGGCAGACGGGACCTCAGTTGAACATTTCATCTAAAGGACAGAAAGGAAGCCATAGTGCTCTCCATTTAAGAGGTTTGAAGTTTGAATCCGCAACAAGCAAATATAAAGATTATTAAATAGAATTACAAGGACACTTATTAGTCATTGATGATTGCCTGACCATTTCTATCTACTCTTAATTGTAGCCCCAGAAAATGTCACGCTATGCATAGAAACCAAATTAGACTCGATCCGGCGTTTTCAAAGACGATAATCGCAACCGCAAAGTTTGGGAAATTACACTTCAAAGCACGAGACCTCTTGTGCCCTGAACGATTTGCGCCGTGGTCTGGCGTGGCAAGTCAAACTCAAAACAGAAGCGATAACCTCCAAGCAACGTTGGAAGTCTGAACAGCGACGCGTCTGCCGACACGAAGCAAAAATCTCAAGACAGGTGAGGCAGTCCCACCCATCCATTGGATGACACCCCCCACACATGTGGCTTCAAATCAACTTGTCACAAAAGCAATGCAAAAACACTTTGAAGTTTCACCGACGCCCGAGAACCAAAGGCCACACACAATTGGCACAAACACAGCGTGTGTGGGGGTGGTGGGGTGGGTGGTTTTTTTTTTTTTTTGGTCGACTGGCAGTGAAACCAGTTCGGTCAAATTCGCTTTGGAGCAGTCGTTGCTTTTTCCAAACTCGGGGTGTGCCGGAATTCGGGAGTTGCCTCACGAACTGTGTGTGGGGGTCGCTCCCGACTTTCAGCACAACACTGAAAAGGACGATGCAAAAGCACGTCGTTTTGCGACCCCGGTTTCTGGAGAGCGGTGCCGTCTCACTCTCGCTGCCTCTCTGTCCCTCTGGAGGGCAACGGGGAAACAAAATAATAAATAAAAACACGGCGCCGGGGACTCCTCTTCAAGACGGTCCGTCCCATCAACAGGTAAACCCGAGACCAGTGAAGCACAGGGAAAGCGACACAAAAAAAAAAAACCCCCCGAGGAGGAAAATGTCAACAGGAATGCAAATCATTTTCTTAAATACATATATATATATACACATATTTAAAACACACAAACAACCCCCACTCCCCCCTACTCCCCCCCCCCCCGGGCACAGCTCAGCACAGCACAGCTCAGCCCCGGAGCCTCCAATGCCATCGTGTAAGTTGTTGTTGTTGTCGCCCACAGTGAAGCTCGAGGCTGGAGCCCATGTCAACACCGCCCGCCCTCCGGCCACGGCCACGGCAGCGGGTGCTGGGGAGGGAGCGCGGGGCCTGCGGGGGGCGGGTGGACCCGGTGCCCCGGTGCCGGGGGGGGGGGGGCGGCGCGGGGGCGCCGCGGCTCCTCTTCTCTCCGCTGTCGGGCTCCGCGGGCGGCAGAGCGGGGGGTCGAGCGGCCGCTGAAGCCGCCAACTCCCCGCGACCACCGGCCACCGCCTGACTGTCTGTGTGTGTGTGACTGTCTGTGTGTCTCCCCCTCCCCACCCCCCGCTCTCTCCTCCCCTCCTCCCCCCGGGCCTCAGACCCTCACTTACCGGTCGTGAGAGGCGCTAAAGCCGCTCCTCCGCAGCCGCCGACTCTCTACTGAGCCGCCATCTTCCCGCGTCACCGCGACCTCAGCTCCTCCCGCGCACGCGCCCTCCCTCCACCTCAGCACAGACAGTGCACAGAGCAGGGGAGCAAGTCTGGCTCAGCACAGACAGTGCACAGTGCTGGGGAGCAAGTCTGGCTCAGCACAGACAGTGCACAGTGCTGGGGAGCAAGTCTGGCTCAGCACAGACAGTGCACAGTGCTGGGGAGCAAGTCTGGCTCAGCACAGACAGTGCACAGTGCTGGGGAGCAGGTCTGGCTCAGCACAGACAGTGCACAGGGCAGGGGAGCAAGTCTGGCTCAGCACAGACAGTGCACAGTGCAGGGGAGCAAGTCTGGCTCAGCACAGACAGTGCACAGTGCTGGGGAGCAAGTCTGGCTCAGCACAGACAGTGCACAGTGCTGGGGAGCAGGTCTGGCTCAGCACAGACAGTGCACAGGGCAGGGGAGCAAGTCTGGCTCAGCACAGACAGTGCACAGTGCTGGGGAGCAAGTCTGGCTCAGCACACACAGTGCACAGTGCTGGGGAGCAAGTCTGGCTCAGCACAGACAGTGCACAGAGCAGGGGAGCAAGTCTGGCTCAGCACAGACAGTGCACAGTGCTGGGGAGCAAGCCTGGCTCAGCACAGACAGTGCACAGTGCTGGGGAGCAAGTCTGGCTGAGCACAGACAGTGCACAGTGCTGGGGAGCAAGTCTGGCTCAGCACAGACAGTGCACAGAGCAGGAGAGCAAGTCTGGCTCAGCACAGACAGTGCTCAAAGCAGGGGAACAAGTCTGGCGCAGCAGAAACAGTGCACAGAGCAGGGGAACAATCTCGCTCAGCACAGACAGTGCACAGTGCAGGGGAACAAGTCTGGCTCAGCATAGACAGTGCACAGAGCGGGGGAGCAAGTCTGGCTCAGCACAGACAGTGCACAGTGCTGGGGAGCAAGCCTGGCTCAGCACAGACAGTGCACAGAGCAAGGGAGCAAGTCTGGCTCAGCACAGACAGTGCTCAGAGCTGGGGAACAAGTCTGGCGCAGCACAGACAGTGCACAGTGCTGGGGAGCAAGTCTGGCTCAGCACAGACAGTGCACAGTGCTGGGGAACAAGCCTGGCTCAGCACAGACAGTGCACAGTGCTGGGGAGCAAGTCTGGCTCAGCACAGACAGTGCACAGAGCAGGGGAGCAAGTCTGGCTCAGCACAGACAGTGCACAGTGCAGGAGAGCAAGCCTGGCTCAGCACAGGCAGTGCACAGTGCATGGGAGCAAGCCTGGCTCAGCACAGTCAGTGCACAGTGCAGGGGAGCAAGCCTGGCTCAGCACAGTCAATGCACAGAGCAGGGGAGCAAGTCTGGCTCAGCACAGACAGTGCACAGGGCAGGGGAGCAAGTCTGGCTCAGCACAGACAGTGCACAGGGCAGGGGAGCAAGTCTGGCTCAGCACAGACAGTGCACAGTGCTGGGGAGCAAGTCTGGCTCAGCACACACAGTGCACAGAGCAGGGGAACAAGTCTGGCTCAGCACAGACAGTGCACAGTGCTGGGGAGCAAGTCTGGCTCAGCACACACAGTGCACAGTGCAGGAGAGCAAGTCTGGCTCAGCACAGACAGTGCACAGTGCAGGGGAGCAAGTCTGGCTCAGCACAGACAGTGCACAGTGCTGGGGAGCAAGTCTGGCTCAGCACAGACAGTGCACAGTGCTGGGGAGCAAGTCTGGCTCAGCACAGACAGTGCACAGTGCTGGGGAGCAATCTGGCTCAGCACAGACAGTGCACAGTGCTGGGGAGCAAGTCTGGCTCAGCACAGACAGTGCACAGTGCTGGGGAGCAAGTCTGGCTCAGCACAGACAGTGCACAGTGCAGGGGAGCAAGTCTGGCTCAGCACAGACAGTGCACAGGGCAGGGGAGCAAGTCTGGCTCAGCACAGACAGTGCACAGAGCAGGGGAGCAAGTCTGGCTCAGCACAGACAGTGCACAGTGCTGGGAAGCAAGTCTGGCTCAGCACAGACAGTGCACAGTGCAGGGGAGCAAGTCTGGCTCAGCAGACAGTGCACAGGGCAGGGGAGCAAGTCTGGCTCAGCACACACAGTGCACAGTGCTGGGGAGCAAGTCTGGCTCAGCACAGACAGTGCACAGGGCAGGGGAGCAAGTCTGGCTCAGCACAGACAGTGCACAGAGCAGGGGAGCAAGTCTGGCTCAGCACACACAGTGCACAGTGCTGGGGAGCAAGTCTTGCTCAGCACAGACAGTGCACAGAGCAGGGGAGCAAGTCTGGCTCAGCACAGACAGTGCACAGTGCTGGGGAGCAAGCCTGGCTCAGCACAGACAGTGCACAGTGCTGGGGAGCAAGTCTGCCTCAGCACAGACAGTGCACAGTGCTGGGGAGCAAGTCTGGCTCAGCACAGACAGTGCACAGAGCAGGAGAGCAAGTCTGGCTCAGCACAGACAGTGCTCAAAGCAGGGGAACAAGTCTGGCGCAGCAGAAACAGTGCACAGAGCAGGGGAACAAATCTCGCTCAGCACAGACAGTGCACAGTGCAGGGGAACAAGTCTGGCTCAGCATAGACAGTGCACAGAGCGGGGTAGCAAGTCTGGCTCAGCACAGACAGTGCACAGTGCTGGGGAGCAAGCCTGGCTCAGCACAGACAGTGCACAGAGCAAGGGAGCAAGTCTGGCTCAGCACAGACAGTGCTCAGAGCTGGGGAACAAGTCTGGCGCAGCACAGACAGTGCACAGTGCTGGGGAGCAAGCCTGGCTCAGCACAGACAGTGCACAGTGCTGGGGAACAAGCCTGGCTCAGCACAGACAGTGCACAGTGCTGGGGAGCAAGTCTGGCTCAGCACAGACAGTGCACAGAGCAGGGGAGCAAGTCTGGCTCAGCACAGACAGTGCACAGTGCAGGAGAGCAAGCCTGGCTCAGCACAGGCAGTGCACAGTGCAGGGGAGCAAGCCTGGCTCAGCACAGTCAGTGCACAGTGCAGGGGAGCAAGCCTGGCTCAGCACAGTCAATGCACAGAGCAGGGGAGCAAGTCTGGCTCAGCACAGACAGTGCACAGGGCAGGGGAGCAAGTCTGGCTCAGCACAGACAGTGCACAGGGCAGGGGAGCAAGTCTGGCTCAGCACAGACAGTGCACAGGGCAGGGGAGCAAGTCTGGCTCAGCACAGACAGTGCACAGTGCTGGGGAGCAAGTCTGGCTCAGCACAGACAGTGCACAGTGCTGGGGAGCAAGTCTGGCTCAGCACAGACAGTGCACAGTGCAGGGGAGCAAGTCTGGCTCAGCACACACAGTGCACAGTGCTGGGGAGCAAGTCTGGCTCAGCACAGACAGTGCACAGGGCAGGGGAGCAGGTCTGGCTCAGCACAGACAGTGCACGGAGCAGGGGAGCAAGTCTGGCTCAGCACAGACAGTGCACGGAGCAGGGGAGCAAGTCTGGCTCAGCACAGACAGTGCACAGAGCAGGGGAGCAAGTCTGGCTCAGCACAGACAGTGCACAGTGCTGGGGAGCAAGCCTGGCTCAGCACAGACAGTGCACAGTGCTGGGGAGCAAGTCTGGCTGAGCACAGACAGTGCACAGTGCTGGGGAGCAAGTCTGGCTCAGCACAGACAGTGCACAGAGCAGGAGAGCAAGTTTGGCTCAGCACAGACAGTGCTCAAAGCAGGGGAACAAGTCTGGCGCAGCAGAAACAGTGCACAGAGCAGGGGAACAAATCTCGCTCAGCACAGACAGTGCACAGTGCAGGGGAGCAAGTCTGGCTCAGCACAGACAGTGCACAGTGCAGGGGAGCAAGTCTGGCTCAGCACAGACAGTGCACAGTGCTGGGGAGCAAGTCTGGCTCAGCACAGACAGTGCACAGTGCTGGGGAGCAAGTCTGGCTCAGCACAGACAGTGCACAGTGCAGGGGAGCAAGTCTGGCTCAGCAGACAGTGCACAGGGCAGGGGAGCAAGTCTGGCTCAGCACACACAGTGCACAGTGCTGGGGAGCAGGTCTGGCTCAGCACAGACAGTGCACAGGGCAGGGGAGCAAGTCTGGCTCAGCACAGACAGTGCACAGAGCAGGGAGCAAGTCTGGCTCAGCACACACAGTGCACAGTGCTGGGGAGCAAGTCTGGCTCAGCACAGACAGTGCACAGAGCAGGGGAGCAAGTCTGGCTCAGCACAGACAGTGCACAGTGCTGGGGAGCAAGCCTGGCTCAGCACAGACAGTGCACAGTGCAGGGGAACAAGTCTGGCTCAGCATAGACAGTGCACAGAGCGGGGGAGCAAGTCTGGCTCAGCACAGACAGTGCACAGTGCTGGGGAGCAAGCCTGGCTCAGCACAGACAGTGCACAGAGCAAGGGAGCAAGTCTGGCTCAGCACAGACAGTGCTCAGAGCTGGGGAACAAGTCTGGCGCAGCACAGACAGTGCACAGTGCTGGGGAGCAAGTCTGGCTCAGCACAGACAGTGCACAGTGCTGGGGAACAAGCCTGGCTCAGCACAGACAGTGCACAGTGCTGGGGAGCAAGTCTGGCTCAGCACAGACAGTGCACAGAGCAGGGGAGCAAGTCTGGCTCAGCACAGACAGTGCACAGTGCAGGAGAGCAAGCCTGGCTCAGCACAGGCAGTGCACAGTGCAGGGGAGCAAGCCTGGCTCAGCACAGTCAGTGCACAGTGCAGGGGAGCAAGCCTGGCTCAGCACAGTCAATGCACAGAGCAGGGGAGCAAGTCTGGCTCAGCACAGACAGTGCACAGGGCAGGGGAGCAAGTCTGGCTCAGCACAGACAGTGCACAGGGCAGGGGAGCAAGTCTGGCTCAGCACAGACAGTGCACAGGGCAGGGGAGCAAGTCTGGCTCAGCACAGACAGTGCACAGTGCTGGGGAGCAAGTCTGGCTCAGCACAGACAGTGCACAGTGCAGGGGAGCAAGTCTGGCTCAGCAGACAGTGCACAGGGCAGGGGAGCAAGTCTGGCTCAGCACACACAGTGCACAGTGCTGGGGAGCAGGTCTGGCTCAGCACAGACAGTGCACAGGGCAGGGGAGCAAGTCTGGCTCAGCACAGACAGTGCACGGAGCAGGGGAGCAAGTCTGGCTCAGCACACACAGTGCACAGTGCTGGGGAGCAAGCCTGGCTCAGCACAGACAGTGCACAGTGCTGGGGAGCAAGTCTGGCTGAGCACAGACAGTGCACAGTGCTGGGGAGCAAGTCTGGCTCAGCACAGACAGTGCACAGAGCAGGAGAGCAAGTCTGGCTCAGCACAGACAGTGCTCAAAGCAGGGGAACAAGTCTGGCGCAGCAGAAACAGTGCACAGAGCAGGGGAACAAATCTCGCTCAGCACAGACAGTGCACAGTGCAGGGGAACAAGTCTGGCTCAGCATAGACAGTGCACAGAGCGGGGGAGCAAGTCTGGCTCAGCACAGACAGTGCACAGTGCTGGGGAGCAAGCCTGGCTCAGCACAGACAGTGCACAGAGCAAGGGAGCAAGTCTGGCTCAGCACAGACAGTGCTCAGAGCTGGGGAACAAGTCTGGCGCAGCACAGACAGTGCACAGTGCAGGGGAACAAATCTCGCTCAGCACAGACAGTGCACAGTGCTGGGGAGCAAGTCTGGCTCAGCACAGACAGTGCACAGTGCTGGGGAACAAGCCTGGCTCAGCACAGACAGTGCACAGTGCTGGGGAGCAAGTCTGGCTCAGCACAGACAGTGCACAGAGCAGGGGAGCAAGTCTGGCTCAGCACAGACAGTGCACAGTGCAGGAGAGCAAGCCTGGCTCAGCACAGGCAGTGCACAGTGCAGGGGAGCAAGCCTGGCTCAGCACAGACAGTGCCCAGTGTTGGGGAGCAAGCCTGGCTCAGCACAGACAGTGCTCAAAACAGGGGAACAAGTCTCGCTCAGCACAGACAGTGCACAGTGCAGGGGAACAAATCTCGCTCAGCACAGACAGTGCACAGTGCAGGGGAACAAGTCTGGCTCAGCACAGACAGTGCACAATGTAGGGGAGCAAGTCTGGCTCAGCACAGACAGTGCACAGTGCTGGGGAGCAAGTCTGGCTCAGCACAGACAGTACACAGTGCTGGGGAGCATGTCTGGCTCAGCACAGACAGTGCACAGTGCAGGGGAGCAAGTCTGGCTCAGCACAGACAGTGCACAGAGCAGGGGAACAAGTCTGGCTCAGCACAGACAGTGCACAGTGCTGGGGAGCAAGCCTGGCTCAGCACAGACAGTGCACAGAGCAGGAGAGCAAGTCTGGCTCAGCACAGACAGCGCACAGTGCAGGGGAGCAAGTCTGGCTCAGCACAGACAATGCTCAAAGCAGGGGCACAAGTCTGGCGTAGCAGAAACAGTGCACAGAGCAGGGGAACAAATCTCGCTCAGCACAGACAGTGCACAGTGCAGGGGAACAAGTCTGGCTCAGCATAGACAGTGCACAGAGCGGGGGAGCAAGTCTGGCTCAGCACAGACAGTGCACAGAGCAAGGGAGCAAGTCTGGCTCAGCACAGACAGTGCTCAGAGCTGGGGAACAAGTCTGGAGCAGCACAGACAGTGCACAGTGCTGGGGAGCAAGTCTGGCTCAGCACAGACAGTGTACAGTGCTGGGGAACAAGCCTGGCTCAGCACAGACAGTGCACAGTGCTGGGGAGCAAGTCTGGCTCAGCACAGACAGTGCACAGAGCAGGGGAGCAAGTCTGGCTCAGCACAGACAGTGCACAGAGCAGGGGAGCAAGTCTGGCTCAGCACAGACAGTGCACAGTGCTGGGGAGCAAGCCTGGCTCAGCACAGACAGTGCACAGAGCAAGGGAGCAAGTCTGGCTCAGCACAGACAGTGCTCAGAGCTGGGGAACAAGTCTGGCGCAGCACAGACAGTGCACAGTGCTGGGGAGCAAGTCTGGCTCAGCACAGACAGTGCACAGTGCTGGGGAACAAGCCTGGCTCAGCACAGACAGTGCACAGTGCTGGGGAGCAAGTCTGGCTCAGCACAGACGGTGCACAGAGCAGGGGAGCAAGTCTGGCTCAGCACAGACAGTGCACAGTGCAGGAGAGCAAGCCTGGCTCAGCACAGGCAGTGCACAGTGCAGGGGAGCAAGCCTGGCTCAGCACAGACAGTGCCCAGTGCTGAGGAGCAAGCCTGGCTCAGCACAGACAGTGCACAGTGCAGGGGAGCAAGCCTGGCTCAGCACAGACAGTGCTCAAAGCAGGGGAACAAGTCTCGCTCAGCACAGACAGTGCACAGTGCAGGGGAACAAATCTCGCTCAGCACAGCCATTGCACAGTGCAGGGGAACAAGTCTGGCTCAGCACAGACAGTGCACAATGTAGGGGAGCAAGTCTGGCTCAGCACAGACAGTGCACAGTGCTGGGGAGCAAGTCTGGCTCAGCACAGACAGTACACAGTGCTGGGGAGCATGTCTGGCTCAGCACAGACAGTGCACAGTGCAGGGGAGTAAGTCTGGCTCAGCACAGACAGTGCACAGAGCAGGGGAACAAGTCTGGCTCAGCACAGACAGTGCACAGTGCTGGGGAGCAAGCCTGGCTCAGCACAGACAGTGCACAGAGCAGGAGAGCAAGTCTGGCTCAGCACAGACAGCGCACAGTGCAGGGGAGCAAGTCTGGCTCAGCACAGACAATGCTCAAAGCAGGGGAACAAGTCTGGCGCAGCAGAAACAGTGCACAGAGCAGGGGAACAAGTCTGGCTCAGCACAGACAGTGCACAGAGCGGGGGAGCAAGTCTGGCTCAGCACAGACAGTGCACAGAGCGGGGGAGCAAGTCTGGCTCAGCACAGACAGTGCACAGAGCAGGGGAGCAAGCCTGGCTCAGCACAGACAGTGCACAGAGCGGGGGAGCAAGTCTGGCTCAGCACAGACAGTGCACAGAGCAGGGGAGCAAGCCTGGCTCAGTAGAGAGATATGCTGTAAAAGAATAACAACTTTTAGATTTGATATAGCACCTTTCATGCCCTAAAACACTTCACAGGATCTACTGTGAAGTGCAATGTCTGTATATTGTGTCAGCAAATGCAGCAGCCAATTGTCCCACACATAACCATGAAATGAACAATAACAACAACTTGCATTTATAAAACAGCCTTCATGCCAGACAGTGTAAGGCAGCACTTCATTTTGTTTGTGGATTGTTGGCCAGGACACTGGGAAAAACTCCCTTCGCTTTTTGAATAGCAGCATAGGACCTTTAAAGCTCACAAGAACAGGCAGATTTGATCTTGGTTTAATGTCTCATCCAAAGGACAGGACCTCCGAACAATGCAGCACTCCCCCAGCACTGTGTCCGCCAAGATCATGATTTCAAAGTTCCCATAATCTTCTGACTCAGAGAAGAGTGATATCAACTGATACAAGCTGTACAGTGCAGGGTAACAAGCCCAGCTGAGTATAGAAAGAGATACTGTAGAACAAATGCAATCTATGTTCACAATTTTATTCACCTTTAAATGGTTCAACCAGTGTTCTTGGTAAATTAGTATTTCCATTAGTGCTATTTTTATCCATCTCAGATCATCCATCTTATCTTTACTGTCTGTGTTGGTGTCGATACTCTCTATGAGCTTTCAACCCTCCTAATCACAAATTTTCTATGGTTATTGTCCCAAAGACAAAAGTCGAGTTCATTTCCACCTCAAATTGAATAAGCTCTTTGAAGTACAACCAAAACATGAAACAATGATTCATTAAACTTCAGTGGCCTTTTGGCTAGGTTAACGACAACTGAAACTGTTTATCTGTAGAAGTCTTTGACAAGGAGAACAGTGGGTTTGAATCTATTTTTGATGCCTGACGCTTGCGGAAACCCCATCTTAAGAGTATCCAAACCAAAACTGAGAATTCCATGCATCCCACCTACGCATGGAAATTCCAGAGATAGATTGTCAGAAGGGAATGCGCATTCTCTCCCTGGAGGGACACATCCTGCCTACCTAATTCTGGAAAGTATTAGGCGCAGGTTGGCAAGAGCCAAGGTTTGGGGACTCCAGAGTATGCTTTGGGGTAATGCGAGAGTCTAACAAGCTAAAACTGCATAGCTTGCCATTGATATCAGCAATTTTTCCTGTTGCTTGTCCAGCTAGGACCACCCTACCCATTAGAGCTTTGGCTTGCAGGATTAACAGCAAATCTGAATAAGAGGCAAGAAGCCGCAAGAGAAATGAGACTTGACCTGATTGTTCGTAATTGTTTGTGACTGCTTATATAATCAGTGCAAACTGCAGAATAAGCTCGAAAGGAGTGAAGCTGGGTGCAATGAAATTTATAGAAACCAAGAAAGGAGTTACTGAGATGTCATTCATAAATATAAGCCAGACAATTGTAAAGTCGGAGCACTCCACTTGAATCTTCACCTCTTCTAATCCTTTCTCTCCTTTATTCTCTTCTCCCTCATTTATGCATGATGTCTTCACAATCATACTGATAATTTGAGTTATCATTGGTGAAGAACACTGGGAGGAAATACAAACTGACTATAAATACATGATGAGCTAATCACAGAACACGTTAACACACATTACTAAATTATAAATGTTACGTCCAAAGATACCAGAATCCAAATCGATTTGGACAACCACTTATATTCTCATAGGAACATGCAGATTGGTAGCATTTGCCTGCAGTTATTGTCACTGAGATGGATGAAATAGTATTCCTGTGCAATCTCAATGGAATTAGAATTTAGGTCACCTCATTGAAAATGAGAATTGGCTGGAGATTTAAATCATATCTGTTACCTCTGGATCTGAAATAGGCTATGAGAGACAAAATTCTGAATTTTTCAATGAGCCTATCAAACCTTTCTGACTGCAATACCATATTTGCTTCCCCACACCCCCACCACCTCAGCATGTCTCAAAAGATATGCAAAGTATTTCTCACTATTTTACATGTTGGTGTTGTGCCCAAATAATCAAGTGATTTTATCTATTATCCTTTTAAGTTAGTCATCCATGCTCTGACCAAGTTTGCTTTTCTCCATCTCTGCAACATTTGCTCCCTATGTCATGACCTCACATCAAAGACAGTCCATCAGTCACATCCTTAATCTATAAAACCATTCAATCTTAAAATTGAAGATTATGCAGAATTGTGGAATTTCAAGTCGAATAAAGTTTTAAAAAAAATTGATCACAAGAGAAGCTTGAATAAATAAAGCATTTCAACCCATTTTATATCATCCTATTTGTCTCCAAAATTACACAGTCACTCTGTATTTTATAACCACTACCTCTTCCCTGAACTATTGAGACTCTCATTCATGCATTCATCACGTTCAGTTTAGACTATTCGAATGCTCTGCTCGCTGAACTTCCCAACTCCTGTGCAAGCTGCATACCACTCAGAATTCTGCTCCTCATACCTTCTCCTCCACCAGGTTTCATGAGCCTTTTACTTCCATCCTTGCTCAGTTGGTTCTTCTTTCCCAAGCAGATTAATTTAAATCTTAAAGGCGATGTGGGACTTTAATTATGTGGAGAGACTAGGGAAGCTGGATTGTTCGCCTTAGAGCAGAGAAGGCTAAGGGGAGATTCAATAAAGATGTTCAAAATTATGAGGGGTTTTGATAAAGAAGATAGGGAGAAACTGTTTTCACTGGCCAGTGGGTCGGTACCCAGAGGATGTAGATTTAGATAATTGACAAAAGAACCAGATGGGAGATCAAGAGAATTTTTTTTAACACAGAGAGTTATTATGGTCTGGAATGCATTGCCTGAAAAGGTGGTGGAAACAGATTCAATAATACCTTTCAAATGGGAATTGGATAGGTACTTGAAAAGGAAAAATTTTCAAGGATATGGGGAATAAGCGGGGAAGTGGGACTGATTAGGTAGTTCTTCCACAAAGTCGGCACAGGCACGATGGGCTGAATGGCCTCCTTCTGTGCTGTAATATTCTATGATTCTAAGTTATCCCTCAATGGCCTTGCCCCACCTTAGCTCTGTGACCTCCTGCAACATTACTCCAGCAGCTCCCTCCACTCACCAAGCATAGGCCTGCTTCATGCTCCCCATCTATTCCATTCCTCCCTAACATTGGTGGGTGAGCTTTCAGCCATTCTGTTTCCATTCTCACCTTCATGGTTCTGTCTTTGACTGGTTCAGATTGTAAGTTTCACACCGTCTCCACTTTGTCTCCACAAATGGCTTCTCCTCCAGCTCCCGCACCGGCTCGTGCGGTGTTCCTCAGGGCTCTTTCGTTGGCCTTCTCCTTTTCAACATGCTTTCTCTTGGTGACATCATCCACGGACATGGGTCAACTTCCACATGTATGCAGATGACACACAAGTCTATCTCGCTTGCTCCACCCTCGACTCCAGGACCACTGCTGTCCTGACAATATCTGTCAAACATCAAGTGCTGGATGAGAGCCAACTTTCTCCAGTTGAATGTCAACAAGACTGAGGAATCTCCACACCTCAGTCACTGCCTCACCCGCCCATCTTTTGGAACTGCATTCCATAGTCCCTTCGTCTTGCTCTCTCCCTTGCCTCCTTCATCCTCCTGATGTAAAAGATTATATTAAATGGAGGGATTATCATTATATTTGTATTGTTATCCTTTCAATTCTACTGTCTTCCTATAACAACTACACACATTTATATAGCCACCTTCACTCAACGTAGCAACCCGGAGTGCTTGACAGTGGCGGAGTATAACAACGAGCCAGGGGGAGAGGGAGGGGGAGGTGACCGTAGCACGATCAAAAAGGAAGGTCTTTAGGCAGGATTTGAAAGTTGGGAGAAAGTGGGCAAGGCAGAAGGATTGAGGGAGAGAGTTCCAACGTTTCAGGATGTAGTGTCTGAACGCATGGCCCCTAATGGTGGAGAGGAGCGGACGAGAGGCAAACAGAAGGCCAGAGCCAGCCGAGCAGACGCAGTGGGTGGTGGAGTAGGGAGTGGAGTGTTATAACAGCAACATAAATACTTAAGGCCCTATCTTAGGAAATAGCTAATCCCCTGGCATTTGTATTTCAATCATTTGTCTCCAGACGCCAATTTAAGTTGAAAGCAACAGATTAATACACAGGGAAGTTGATTCACAACCAATCAGGATGTATCACCAATTTGGCTTCAGAGTACAATAGGTAACATCGACCTGTGTCCCAGCTCATGGTTCAGAAATTGAATGCTTTTTTTATGCCAATTACGATGCTAAAGCAGTAATCTAAACACTCTGATTGCGTTGAGAATGCTGGCCTCTTGTGGTGTATCTGGGCAGCTGCTGAAGAGAAAATTCAACACCTTAATAAATAATCCTTGCATTTGATACAGCGCCTTATCACGTTGTCGAGACATCTCAAAGCGTTTCACAGAATTTCCGTAAATATGTATTGGGTCATTAGAAAGACTTATTGGTCTTCTTTTGTAATCAAAGTGAAATATTAAACACATTAACATAGAAAACATTCTCATTTTTTGGCATCTGGGGAAAGGACCCAAAACAAATGGCAAGTCAATTTCATAGTTGGATAAAGGTAAAAGGAAATGTTTCCTATATTTAGAGTTAACAGGATATCATGACCTCAATCTTGGAATAAGCACCACCTAATTACAAATACTCATAATTACTGATCTGGATAGAGATTTATTTTTGTACAATGTGTAACGTTTTGCCAAAAATAGAGAATCCCATCCTCCAAAAAAGAGACAAGATTGGTTATGATAATAACAATAATCCTTGCATTTGATATAGTGTCTTATCAAGTCTGCGGGTTGTCTCAAAGCGCTTCACAGAAGCGAATTAAAGTGAATTGACTGGACATTTTGAGGGCGAATAGCGGAAGCCAATTGAGCCCAGCAGTGTCCCACAAACAGTCGTGGATTATGCGACCCAATTTTTTTNCACAAAGGCTCAATGCGGTCTGAAAAAGCTGCTGATTCAATTCTGGCCTTGTAGGTATCCATTGACCTGTGTTCCAAATGCTAAATTGTTTCTGGAGGTGATGATGGCAGTTATAATGTGTCACATAAATATGCCATCTGGACAAGCAGAGCTCACCATTGTGTAATAGCTCTGCCATCTGCTATTGAAACACCTTTTGAAACACCCTTCTGGCCACAGTTGATGTGCCAAATATAGCAGGGGGTATTCTTTCACCAATTTGAAACGAACTGGAAACAGATTAGTAACAAGAGAACCAAAATGTTGTTTTGAAGGATGTTTGCAGCAGTTAAACTGTCTGATAATGGAAATGGGGAGAAACACAGGAAGGAAACCGAGGAAAAACACAAAGGTTACAGGAAGAGCTCAATGACCTGAGGTCCTTCTTTTTGTAAGAGTTTTTCTATGGTATCTTAATGATTTTTGCATTTGATATAGTGCCTTATCATGTTGTCAGATGGCTCAAAGTGTTTCACAGGATTTTACTGTCATGTGTAGTGACTGTGCATTTGTAGGTAAATCTTGATTATGCAAAGAAGCAGGGATATCTAGAGATCATATACATAGATCTTTAAAGGTGAAGTTCAGGCAGAAAAGACCATAAAAAGTTAAATGTGATTTATGCATAGAGATATTAAATTTATACCTTCAAGCCTAAATTAACTTTATACTAGCCTATGCTGTAATTAGAAAACTGCATCTTCCCTCTCCCTCTGCTCTGAACGCCTTCTTATCTTAGGCGACTTCAACTTCCACTTCACCCCCTCCTGCTCTACCTCTGCCGATTTCTCCTCCCTCCTCTCTTCCCTCAACTTCTCCGTCCTCATCCACTCCCCCACCCACGTCAGTGGCTACCCCCTTGACCTGGTGATAACCCGGGTCCTCACCATCTCGGATCACCACTTCATCGCCCTCAACACCTCCGCCCCATCTCTTACCTCCCATTCCTCTCCAAGGTCCTGGAACGGGTCATCGCATCCCAGCTCCGCTCCTTTCTCTCTCGCCATTCCCTCTTTGAACCCCTCCAATCTGACTTCCACGCTGTCCACAGTATGGAAACAGCCCTGGTCAAAGTCACTAATGCCATTCTGAACATCTGTGATCAGGACTCCCTCTGACTCCTTGTCCTCATCGACCTCTCTGCCGCCTTCGACACTGTCGACCATTCCATCCTCACACACTGCTTCTCCGCTTTATTCAATCTTCACGGATCTGCCCTTGCCTGGTTCGATTCCTATCTCTCTCACTGTCTCCACTTCTTTGCCTCTAATGGTTTCTCCTCCAGCCCTCGCACTGTCACATCTGGCGTCCCCCAGGGCTCTGTCCTTGGCCTTCTCATCTTTAATATCTGCATGCTCCCCCTTGGTGACATCATCCGCTGACGTGGGGTCAACTTCCATATATATGCGGATGACACCCAACTCTATCTTTCTGCCTCCATCCTCAACTCCAGGACCACTGCTATCCTGACAGACTCCCTGTCAGACATCAAGTCCTGGATGAGGGCAAATTTCCTACAGTTGAATGTGAACAAGACTGAGGTCCTCCTGATTGGCTCACGCCAGCGCCTCAGCACCTCAGGTTCTGGCAACATCAACCTCTATTGTTCCACACAATAACTCACAAAGCCAGTCGGGAACCTGGGTGTCTTGTTCGACTCTCAACTGTCTTTTTTCCCCCACATTCAAGCCATGACCTGCTCTGCCTTCCCTCACCTCCATAACATCGCCTGACTCCGCCACTACCTCACTGAAACTCTTGTTCATGCCTTCATCACCTCCAGGCTCGACTATGCAAACGCCCTGCTTGTCAGCCTTCCCAACTCCTCCTTCCACAGGCTGCAGATAATCCAGAACTCTGCAGCCCATGTCCTCTCCTGCATCAAAACTCCGTGACCCCCATCTCCTCAACTCTCGCCCAACTTCACTGACTCCCTATCCTTCAGAGGATCCAGTTCAAGATCCTGATCCTCACATACAAAGTCCTCCATGGCCTCGCCCCACCCTACCTCTGCGACCTCCTAACCCCCTACCAACCCACCCGTTCCCTCCGCTCAGCCGGCTCTGGCCTGCTTCACATCCTTAGACCCACCCGCCCCACCATTGGTGGTAGAGCCTTCAGACACTCTGCTCCCAACCTCTGGAATTCCATCCCCCAGTAACTCTGCCTCGCTCCCTCCTTATCCTCCTTCAAGTCCTGCCTCAAGACCCTCCTCTTCGACCATGCCATCGACCACCAACCTTCCCCTCCCCTCCCTTCCCCTACCAACCCCAGCTCGGGTCTGAAATGCTGTACTCTGTCCAGCGCCTTGAGATGTCCTCCCGACGTGAAAGGCGCTATACAAATGTAATCTTGTTGTTGTTGTTGTTGCATTGCAATTCTGGGCACCCCATTGCTGAACAAGCATTAAAGCCATGGAAAGGATACAACAGAGGTTCACATAAATATAGGGGATGAGGAGATATAGTTATAAGGATGGGCTCGAAAGATTGCATCTGTATTGACTAAAACAGAGAACGTTAATATGGGACCTCTTTAAAATTCTGAAACGTTTTGAGAAGATGGATAATGAAAAATGTTGGTTGGTAAATTGCCTCAAGGTTCCTGGGTTAGGAAGAAGAAAATCAAACAGGATATTTGCTCCAAATCAATATCTATAGTTTCTGGAAAGTTGGCAATTGTGGATGATAAAGAAGGATAAAATCAGGTTTGCAATTGTCGGCACTCACTATTTAAGAGTCACCTCTTGGGAAAGATACCAGAGGGTAATCAATGCCTGTGAAATTGTAAACCAATAGAAAGAAAGGGAAATCCAAGATCTTCAGGAGAGTAGAGCAGTTTCAACAGGTAGAGAAAATTTGCAGTGAAAATTGGTGAGTCAACAGAAAAATAGAAAGCCAATTAAAAAACACCCCAACAGTTTCAAGATTAATATATGATTCAATTGTGTTTTCTTATGAAGCTGACTAGGTGTACTTTCTATTGATATTGTGGGGGTGCATCCTTCTCCAGTACATACTCTGTGCACCTCAACAGCAGTTGAAATAATAAGTGAAGCCTAACATATTTGAATCCACAATAAATAATAAAATTTTCTACGTTGAGTGGAATAGTTTCTATTTCCTTCTCACACAGAATATGTAGATCACATTTAACCCCTGTATATCTTACACACATTCAAAGTGCCATTCCATCAAATAAACAAGAGTGAAATTTGTAGAATTATATAACCTGTTCTTTGTAATTATGCATTTATTTATATTGGGCCCTTCACATGGGATAGCATCTCGGAGCACTGATTTGACTACATATAGAGTTGACAATTTTGTAAAAGAGTCGACTTTTGGCCCCACAGTATCACAAGGTTAATGAGTTTTTCCTCTCTTAATTCTAGCAAGGGACTTTGGGACGAGGACATAGCCTAGTTCCATTTGGTGCTCTTTCCCTCCAAGTCGTAAGCAAGAGAAGAAAAAAATTACCTGTGGACTAGCTTCACTCTGAGTTCACCCTGAAGAGACATGCCTCCTTTCTGACATTTCCATCTCCCATCCCAAGGTCTTCCCTGACCTCTGAGCTCATCCCCCCTCCCCTAGCCCTCCCCCTCAGCCCACCAGTGTCTATAGAACTAAATTGATGTATATGTAACCATATTCTTAGACAATCATTATGCTTAGCGCTTTCATCACGTCTCGAAGAGGTGATAACGCGCTATATCAAATGCAATGATTATTATAATTTTATTAATATCATGATACCATTGCAATCAACAGATTTTAAAGAGGTCCCATGGCATGGTTGAAGAGGAGGGTCTTGAGGCGGGACTTGAAGGAGGCAAAGGAGGGGTTTGAGGCGAACTGATTAGGGGATGGAGTTCCATAGGCTGGGGGCAGAGTTGCTGAAGGCTCTCCCGCCAATGGTGGGGCGGGTGGGTTGGGGGACGTGGAGCAGGCCAGAGCCGGCTGAACGGAGGAAACGGGCAGGTTGGTAGGGGTTTAGGAGGTCGCAGTGGTAGGGTGGGGCGAGGCTATGGTGAACTTTATATGTGAGGAGCAGGATTTTGAACTGCATCCTCTGAAGGATAGGGAGCCAATGGAGTCGGGCAAGAGTGGGGGAGATGAGGTCATGGAGTTTGGTGCGGGAGAGGACACAGGTTCCAGAGTTCTGGATTATCTGCAGCCGGTGGAAGGAGGAGTTGGGATAGGACGACAAGCAGGGCGTTTGCATAGTCAAGCCTGGAGGTGATGAAGGCATGAACAAGAGTTTCAGCGGCCTGAGGGGTGAGGTGGTGGCGTAGTCGGGCGATGTTATGGAGGTGAGGGAAGGCAGAGCATGTCATGTCTTGAATGTGGGGGAGAAAAGACAGTTGAGGGTCAAACAAGACACTTGTTCCTGACTGGCTTGGTGATTTGTAGTGTGCAACCATGGAAGTTGATGTTGCCAGAGCCTGAGGTGCTGAGGCGCTGAGGCAGACTGTCAGGACAGCAATGGTCCTGGAGTTGAGGGTGGAAGCAGAAAGATAGAGTTGGGTGTCATCCGCATATATATGGAAGGTGACCCCATGTCTGCGGATGATGTCACCAAGGGGGAGCATGCAGATATTAAAGAGGAGAGGGCCAAGGACAGAGCCCTGGGGGACGCCAGATGTGACAGTGCGGGGGTTGGAGGAGAAACCATTAGAGGCAAAGAAGTGGAGACAGTGAGAGAGATAGGAATCGAACCAGGCAAGGGCAGATCCGTGAAGATTGAGTAAAGCGGAGAGGCGATGTATGAGGATGGAGTGGTCGACAGTGTGGAAGGCGGCAGAGAGTTCGAAGAGGACAAGGAGGCAGAGAGAGCCCTGATCACAGATGTTTAGAATGTCATTAGTGACTTTGACCAGGGCTGTTTCCATACTGTGGGGAGCGTGGAAGTCAGATTGGAGGGTCTCAAAGAGGAAATGGCGAGAGAGAAAGGAGCGGAGCTGGGATGCAATGACTCGTTCCAGGACCTTGGAGAGGAATGGGAGGTTAGAGATGGGACGGTAGCTGGAGAGGAGGGATGGATCCAGGGAAGGTTTTTCAGAATGGGGGTGATGACAGCTGTTTTTAGGGGGGTGGGAACTGAACCGGTAGACAAGGAGAGGTTGATGACATCGGACAGGAGGGGGGGCAGAAGGTGGAGCTGGGAGACGAGGAGAGAGGTGGGAATGGATTCAAGGGAGCAGGTGGTTGGTTTGAGTTTGCAGACAGTCGTGGTGAGGGAGGAGGGAGAGATAGGGTCGAAGGTGTATAGGAGGGGATGGGTGTGGGAGTGGTCATGAGGGAGAGGTGTTGTGGGGGTTGGCTGTGGACGGGACTGAGGTGGCTGAACGTATCCCCTTGATTTTAGATTTGAGGAAGTCCAGCATCTCCTCACAGTTCGAGTTTGAGGAGAGGATGGGCAAGGTATGGGAAGGTGGACGGAGGAGATGGTTAGTGGTGGAAAAGAGAAGCCGGGGGTTTTCCTTTGCCTCCAAGATAACCTTGGAGTGGAAGGAGGATTTGGCGGAGGCAAGAGCGCAGTGGTAAGTGTTGGTGTGGTGAAGCAAATCTGCCGATGGACCGTTAGTTTGGATTTGGTCCAAGCGAGTTCGGCAGCTCGCACTTGTGCCTTGAGGGAACGGAGATGGCTGGTGTACCAGGAGAATTTACGGGAGTATGAGGCAGTTCGGGAGGTGATGGGGGCAAGGGAGTCCAGAATGGAGGAGAGGGAGTTGTGGAGAAAGGAGAGTGAGGAGTGGAGATCGGTCAGTGAGGGCCAGAAGTGTAGGAGTTCAGATGACTCCAGGGCAGTGAAGAGGGAGGAATCTTTTTTCCATGGACGGTATGTAATGGTGAAGGGTTGGGAAAGGGGAAGAGGTACTGAGGTGTTGAGGGAGATGAAGTGGTGGTCCCAGATGGCTTTATCGACATGGCCCTCAACACGAGGGAGATGAAGTGTGAGAGGGAGAAACAATGTGTCCCTGCTAAGAATTCATGGAAGACTTACTCTTCCTTCTCACTCATTCACTTATTTCCACTCATTTAAAATGTCTTGATGATGCAATAGGATGCTATACCAAATGCAAGGATTATTTGTTATAAATGTGGCAGAAAATCAAACCATTGCTTAAAGATCATGTGTAGCAATAACATCATAATCTGCTGCCACTAGAGGGAAACGTTTTCTTTTGGGTTTCAGTAAGGGAGGGAGGGAATTCTGCTGTCTTCCAAATCATATACTGTATTTCTACCGTATTTATATTTCCAAATTAAGATTGAACGTTAGATTTTGTGAAAAGTGTCATATCTTAAATTTTAAGAAACTGGTCTTAAGGCTAAGAGAGTAACGGATAACTTTTTTGGTTTTAAAATGTGAAACCTGTGTGAAAGGCCAAAGCCGTGGTGCAGAGCAGGACCATTGAGGTTAAAAGAGAAGTAGTATTTAGATATTACCAAGCCTCAGTTTTATAACACTCAGAAACCCTACCTCGCGTGAAGGACATAAACCATCAGGTTTGAATGCCTAGAACCAGGTATAGTATAGTCTTGGTATCTCCTTCCCCTCCTCTGTCTTTTCTCTGCAAGAGTTGGGCAACCTGGTGGATAACACAATGAGTGCCCTCCAACCTCTGGGCCACCTCTAGCCCCCGCAGTCTCCATGCCTGTGGGCTGATCATGCCCTGCTAACCGCCTGCCTCAAGTCTCAGAGTGCGCATCTTGGCTGCTGCCCTCGCTACCCTGGAACTCTCCCACTCTGTCCTCCTCACCTCCGATCCCCAATTGCTGTCCCAGAGCCTCCCTCTGCTCCAGCCTGGGAATCCTCCGTTGGGCTCACCTGGTGTTGGATGTCCAGCAGCAACCACGATGACTGTCCCATTCCCCACTATCACTGCAAGCTCCCCCCAGACCCAGACCCCGGGGGCCAACCTCTCCTCCCTCATCCACATTCCCACCCACCCTGCCAATCCTCTCACCACACCCTCCTTTCTCACATACTCCTCTGCTAACTGTCCCCTCTGCATTGGCCTACAAAATGTCTACTCCCTTTCTAACAAGGGTCTCGCCATCAACAACATCATCATTGATGAAAACCTCGATATCCTAGCCCTCATTGAAACCTGGATCAGCCCAGGCGATACCTTCTTCCTGATTGTAGCCACGCCACCTCGCTATACCTACCACCAGACCCCAAGGGAGAGTGGCGGTGTGGCCCTCATCTCCAGGTGCTCACTTGCTTTATCCCTCTACTTCTCCAGCTCATTCCCCTCCTCCAAGCACCTTACTCTCTACCAGCCCTCCAATCTTTCCCTCACACTTCTCCTGATTGGTTGTCCACCCCCCCCAAACCCTCCCCCATCATCACCTCTGACATATCCGCCCTTCTAGCTTCCCTCTGCCTCTGTTCTGAATGCCTCCTCATCCTCGGAGACTTCAACCTGCACTTCATCCCCTCTTGCTCTATCTCCACCGACTTCTCCTCTCTCCTTTCCTCTCACAACTTCTCCCTCCAAGCCACCCACGCGCATGGCCACCCATTCAACCTGGTGATTACCCAGGGCCTCAGTGTCTCGGACCTCACGATCACCGATAAAGCCATCTCAGATCACCATTTCATCTCCCTTAACTCCTCAATCCCTCTCCCCACCATCACCCAATCCATCTCCATCTCCTACCACCCCTGGAAAAGAATCTCTCTGAACTCACTCTCCGCTGCCCTGGAGTCGTCTGAACTCCTCCCCCTCAGGTCTACCTATGTTCCTCCCAGTGTATTCTGTGAAGCGCTTTGAGACGTTTAAAAGACATGAAAAGCGCTGTATCAAATCCAAGGATTATTATTATTTTTATTATTACCTCCCACACCGACTTATCCTCCTCGGTCACTCTCCTTTGCAACTCCCTCTTCACCATTCTCGATGCCCTTGCCACCCGCACTTCCCAAACCACCTCCTACTCACAAAACTCACCCTGATACACCAGCCACCTCTGCTCACTCAAGAGTCAGGTGTGTGCCGCTGAACGCACCTGGCTCAAATCTGATTTAATGATCCACCAGCATATCTAGCTGGACCACATAAAAACTTACCGCCCTCGACTCAGGTAAATCATCCTCTTCTATTCCAAAATAATCTTGGAGGCCAAGGACAACCCCAGGCTCCTCTTCTCCACTACCAATCGGCTCCTCTGTCCACCTTCTCACACCTCGCCCATCCTCTCCTCCAACTCCAGCTGTGAGGAAATGCTGGCTTTCCTCAAGACCAAAATCGAGGGAATCCGTTCAGCCGCCTCCACCCTGTCAACCGAACCCCTCCCCATCACTCCTTCACAATCTGGCCCATACCCATCCCTCCCTCCACACTTTTGAACCTGTCTCTACCTCCTCTCTCACCACCACTATAACCCGCATGAAGCCCAACACCTGCTCTCTCGACTCCATCACTACCCCTCTCCTTACCTCCCAGCTTCACCTCCCTTGCCCCTTTACTCTCAGACCTCGTCAACCTCCCCCTATCAACTGGTACCTTTCCACCCCCCTAAAAACAGTTGTCATCATCCCTATCCTAAAGAAACCTTCCTTGGACCCATCCCTGCTCACTGACTACCGCCCCATCTCCAACTTCCCTTTCCCTTCCAAGGTCCTTGAAAGAGTAGTCACTTCCCAGTTTCACTCCTTCCTCTTCTGCCATTCCATTTACGAACCTTCCAATCAGGTTTCCGTGCTGCCCACAACATGGAAATGTTGGTGCTGCCCACTAACATGACAAATGACATGCTATCCATCTGTGACCAAGGCTCCCTGTATTGCCTCATTCCTCGACCTCTCTGCTGCCTTTGACACTGTGGTTCACTCTATCCTCCTCTACCCTCTCCTCTCACCTTAACCTTCAAGATTCTGCCTTGAATGGTTCAGATCCTGTCTCTCACATCGGCTCCACTTTGTCTACACAAATGGCTTCTGTCCTCGGTCCTCTCCTCTTCAACCTGTATGTGCTCCCTCTTGGTGACATCATCCACAGACATGGGGTCAGCTTACACATGTATGCGGATAACACCCAACTCTTACTCGCTGCCTCCATCTTTGACCCCAGGACTATTGATGTCCTGATAGACAGCCTGTCAGACATCAAGTCCTGGATGAGAGCCAACTTTCTACAGCTGAATGTCAGCAAGACCGAGGCCCTCCTGATTGGCTCGTGCCGGCGCCTCCGCACCTCTGGCACTGGCAGCATCAGCATCCACAGATGCACACTCCACCTCACCAAGCTAGTCAGAAACCTAGGCGTCTTGTTCTACCCTCAACTGTCTTTTCTCCCCCACATCCGTGCCATGACCCACTCTGCCTTCCCTCACCTCCGCAACATCGCACGACTCCGCCACTGCCTCACCCCTCAGGCCACCGAAACCCTCATACATGCATTCATCACCTCAAGATTCGACTCCAGAAACTCCCTCCTTGTCAGCCTCCCAAACTCTTCCCTCCACAAGCTCCAGATCATCCTGCAGCACCAGGCTCTGTGTCCCCCCATACCCATCCTCAGCCAGCTCCACTGGCTCCCCATCCATCAGAGGATCGAGTGCAAAATTCTCGAACCCACCATCAAGGCCCGTGGCATTGACCCCTCCTACCTCTCCGACCTGCTAACCCCTTATCAACCTGCTCGCTCCCTCCGCTCAGCAGGCTTTGGCTTGCTCCATGTCCTCTGCCCATCTCTGACTATCATCGGTGGTCAGGCCTTCAGGCTCCCTGCCCCCCCCCCTCTGGAACTCCATCCTACATTCCCTTCACTTCTCTCCCTCTCTTGCCTCCTTCAAGGCATGCCTCAAAACCCTCCTCTTCGACCTTGCCTTCGGCCTCCCTCCTACCCCCATCCTCCCCGCTCTCCGCTCTACCTGATTCCAACCCCCCACCCCGCTCGCCTCCTAATCCCGACTGTTCAGTGCCTTGGGATGTTCTCCCAACATGAAAGGAGCTTTACAAATGTAATTTAGTATTGTATATATGCAAGCTGTTGTTAGAACCCTGTAAATTGTGGGATGAAAGAAGAATGAGACTTGCCAAATTTCACAGTTTTAGAATCCTGGTCACGAATGAGTTAGAGTGAGAGGCAATAAGACATGTTTTGATGGTTCATCACCTTTGTTTCTTATCCCCTAAACAGTGGAATCCCACTATTCAGATCACTCAAGTGACTGGGCAAAAGTGACGTACGTAGTGAGGTGATATGATTACTGAAACTGGATTACATAGGATAAACATAGTGACCTTTAAAATTACAAGGAGGGAGTTTCCAGAGTTGAGACTTGAGGTGACGAATGCATATATGAGGGTTTTGTCAGCCTCTGGGGTGAGACAGTGGCGGAGTCGGGCAATGTTGCGGAGGTGGGGGAAGGCACTGATGTGGGGGAGAAAGGACAGATGAGGGTCAAACAAGGCACTTAGGTTCCTGACTGGCTTGGTCTTTAATTGGTCTTTAAAATTCAACAGCCATACTTTGCTATCTCATTAAAATAAAGGCATCATCACATTTAAAGCAGATCTTAGGTTTCATTATTCAAAGTTCACATGAGAAGTTAAAATCACACAAACTGTTCATTTCTTGAAGAAAGAGTCAAGTGTTGTTTAACCTGCACTGCCTTGGCCTGCAGCTGACCCTCAGCATCAGCCAAAGTTTGCCACATGTCAAGTTCATGATCAAGGCAAAACTCCTTCCCTTGTCCCAACATACCCAGTGCATGCTACATTGTGCGATGTTGATGTTATCAACTTGAATGTTTAGAATAAACTCATTTTAGCTTGGATTTGGCCATTATTTACACTTGTAGAGAGTGATACATCACTCATAAACCTCTCAACATGTGAAAAACAATTTACTTTGATGACTGCTGACCTAATCTGTGTGAATCTTGCGTCAAAGGTCTGTGTGTTGATTGTTATAGCAAAGGCAGGTGGCCAACTCACCGAGGCACGGAAATCATATCAGACTGCAATCAATGACCGTTGTTCTGAATCGTGAGATGTCCAGTTTACTGTAGCAGACAGCCTATATTTTAACGTAAACAATGAAAGAGACTGTGAAAAAATACCCGCAATTGTGAGGTGGTTGGATTACCAGGTGACCGCAAACCGGGTTTCTACTGTATTCAACAATCATTCACTTTTGCTTTTAAAAAGAACCAAATTACATCTATGCTAATTCATTTATGGGAAGCCCACACTTCCATAGTGCATTCCTTAAGTGATCACTCATTCAGTACTCCTACAATAAATCTTAATTTGTTTCAATCACACTAAAATCAACATTCCCATTGCACTGCAATACTCCAAAAAATCTTCTCAATTGTTATCAATGAGATAAAAATAGTACTTCAGGAGGACATCTCAAAGCGCTACACTGAATATACTGTAAAGCATAGTGGCTGAAAGAGGTAGGCAATTTGTGCACAACAATGTCCCACAGACAACCATGAAGTGAATGATTAATTTTATCAGGGAATTGGCCTCTTTTTCTCTTTTTGAATAGTGCTGTGGGATCTTTAGCGACCACCTGAACTGGCAGAGGGACCTCAGTTTAATGTCTCATCTGAAGGACATCAACTCCAACAAAGAAACACTCAACAGCACTGAACTGGAGTGTCACCCTGGACTGTGAATTCAGAGTCCTGAAATGGAGCTTGAAGCCAAAACCTTCTGACTCAAAGGCAAGAGTGCTACCAACTGAGCTTGGCTGAGTGATATTAGTGATATGAATAAAGTCTCAGACAGAGGATGATATGTGTTTTTAAATAAAATTTCAGTATCTCTGTAAGAGATTCTGGCCTTTCTCTTTGTTCAAGTGTAAGGTACAAGTAATCCACTCTTTACGAGGTATTTCCTGACTTCACAGAACCATTTTGCCCTCCTATAGCTTTATTCTCCTGCAATCTCCATCTTGATACAGATTAATTTAGTATAGGAAAGGAATGTTGATTTTGTATACTGATTTTGTTGAATACAAAGTCCCGTGGAGTCCTGTAGCTCAGTGGTTAGAGCATTTGCCTCACAAGCGAGAGACCTGGGTTTGATTCCCGGCAGGACGAAACCTTGGGCAAGTTTGTTTTTCCACTCACATGATAATAATCCCTCAAGAAAAAAAAGCAATAATAATTTGGTCACTTTAATCCACGACTGTCTGTGGGACACTACTGTGCGCAATTGGCTTCCGCATTTCGCCCACAAAAATGCAGTCAATTCACGTCACAGTATGTTCTGTGAAGCGCTTTGAGACGTCTAGAAGACTTGAAAAGTGCTATATCAAATTCAAGGATTATTATTATTATAAGTTGACATGGTCTGAACTAACCAAATATGTCCGGTCTTCAAATATACTTGAACACCCTATACAGCTGTCTGTCACATGTTACTACCCATTCTCCCCCTCCTATGGGCAGCTCACACCACCACAGTGTAGAGTTTCCTCCACATGCCATTACACAAGAATGTGCAGATCATGAAATTAACCCAAGGCAATTTCCAATATGTCTGTATTTGGCACTTCTGTGTAATGAGAAATTAAATGGTGCAAACTCAGACATCTTAGGCTAGTTTCCTGACTGCACACACCTCTGTTTACCTAGCAGTAAGTAGGATCCCAGGTGTCGATTGGCGGATCACTTTTCAGGGGTAATAATCCCCTAAAAAGAGTTGGTCACTGAAGCTACGACTGTTTGTGGGACACTGATGTGTGCAATTGGCTGCCGTGTTTCACCAACAAAATACATAGGCAATTCACTTTATAATATATTTTGTGAAGCCTTTGAGACGTCTCAATGGCGTGATAAGGCGCTAAATCAAATGCAAGGATTATTATTATTATAACTGAACACTGAAATCCTTCCCAGTGAGTTTATTACCTCACCCAGTTAAGATGATTCACTGAGCAGTCACTTTGCCATTCTTTTTCCAATGGCCCAGATTTTATTTTTAATAATGCTACTGATACCGCAGTTTGTTTAGATCTTTCATCTGTGCTTCAAAAATGGAGGCTTCTTTTTTTCTTTCTAAAGTTATAACTGAATTCCACCCTCCCTGCCCTCCACCCTCCCCCACCCCAACCCCCAGCTCGGGTCCGTAACTCTGCCTGTCCAGCGCCTTGGGATGTCCTCCCGACGTGAAAGGCGTTATACAAAATGTAATTTTGTTGTTGTTGTTGTTGAATTCCTCGTGTGACAGCTGGACCAGATAAGTGGTAAACTGGGCTTGCTCCAGTTTATCACTTATCTTCCTGACAAGCCTGAGAGTGCCTGGCATGTTTGAGATTCCAGTGTTCATAGGCATCATTGTTTTAGTGTCTGTTGTTATCAGTAATACAGGTGTCTCATTGCTTCAGGCATATTACAGATGGGAAATTCCTCGGATGAGCAGCCTCAGGCTGACTTTAGTAACAACAATTTGCACTTAGATAGCATTTTTCACATATGTGCTTGATCATCTCAAAGCATTTGATGACAACAAAAGAGATGACTGAGTAGAGAGGACAGAAGGAGAATATAAAAGATGTTAACCAAAGCACTCATCGAAGAGAAATAATTTCTCTTTTAGAAATCGCTCTTTTTTGAAAAGGTAAACCCAGGTCAATACTTTAATAAGACAGTAGAACAAGAGGACATAGGTTTAGAATTACCAGGAAGGGTGATTGTTTTTCGGGCGGTGGGGATCAGCCGGGTGAAGGAAATCCATTGCCATGCTTACGAATATCCAAACTAAACTGAAAGTTCCATGTATCCCACCTACACATGGAAATTCCTGAGATATTTTTTGGAATGAAATGTGCACTCTCCCTGGAGGCATGCATGCTGCTTACCTAATTAGGAGAGTATTAAGCAAGAGCCAAGGCTTGGGGACCCCAGAGGGTACTGCTGGAGTCTAACCAGCTAAAACCGCAATAGCTTGCAATTGAATGCACTGTCTGGCAAGCTTTCCCATTGCTTGTCCAGCTAGGAACACCCTAACCGTTTGAGCTTTGGCTTCCAGGGTTAACTAGAAGAGTCCCTGCCCCCAGTGAGTGGTCTGTCTGTCCAAGTCCTGTGGATGAGCTAGGGTGGGTGAGCTGTGATCAGCAGTGCCCTGGAATACCGCGGTTCGCTTGGCTCAGGAACTGGACTACCAAGACCTTCACAGAGGGTTGACTCAATTTTTGTGGTTGTTCCATCAATTGAAAATAAATTATGTGCAAAAAAAAGTCATGACCTTAACAGTATGGCCTCACCTAGAAAGAATGTAAAATAGACACATGTGAGTGAAATTGCAAATGATAATGAATTCCAAATGCTCCCTAATAAGTGATCATGAATTATGAAGGTCTTTATTACACGTGAAAGAACATTAGCCTCTTCAATTTTTTCAGTATGTTCTGAACATTTTTATAGCTAGCAATCTATGAGACAATTAACATGTGGATTATTGTGTGTGTACATTTTGCACTCAAGTAACATATATCTGATAATGTACAATTTGGGGAAATATCAGCCATTCCAGCAGAATAGACATCTTTGGGATTACTGTCAAAAGGGACTTAAATGTCACAAAACAGCTAATCAAAACTGAATGAGGTTTGAAGACTGAATTATGCTTATTTTCCATCTACCAAAGAGAAAGTCCACTGACAATTTATATTTATATATTGTCTTTCATGTCGGGAAGCCATCTCAAAGCGTTTTACACATAGCTGATGTGATGAAAATGATTCAAATAACGGTTTATGTAAACTGATGCTGATTATTACTGTACTTGATGCCTATTTTTAATCAACCAACTTGGGAGTAGGTCATTTATACATAATGTAATTTTAAACCAATGTAATTTAAAATTTGCCTCCATCAGAGGGGTGGAGATGACTGTATTACTGTATTCGCAGCTGCAATTTCTACTCAAATTCCTAGCATGTGCCTTCCCACAGACATCTGGATATCACATGTGGATTGCACTTACTTTCTTTTGGTAGCAATTAATACCTGCTTTGAAGATGAAAACATGAAATTGCTTATTCACCATTATATAGTATTTCAGAAATATAAGCTTTCCTAAAAAACACATGAATATGCAACTGTGCCTGAAGGATTAACTCCAGGATAAACAGTGTGTTGTAGCTGTGACTGATGAAAATCTTTCCATTGCTACTCAGACGGGTAGATCCAAATGAATCACACACTGTGTGTTCGTGTGTTCATTCAGATCAGGGTTATTTTGTTGATCTGCATCTTGATCTGCATATAAGCTGTCAAATGTGATCTACGTTGTGTTTGAAAGTTGTGTTTAAAAGTTACTCAGAGTTACTCAACCAAGTGTAAAAATGTTCTTTCCTTACCATAGACTTGCATTAGAACTGAGAATGTTCCCTTTTTTTGCTGCAATCATGGATAATCAGGTGGCTCAATTGGTAGCACTCTTACCTCTGAGTTACAAGGTTGTAGGTTCAAGTGCAGTGTCAGGGACTTTGAGTTTGAGGTCAAAGCTGAGACTTCAGTACAGTATTGTGGAGAAATGTTGTATTGTCAGAGATGCCATCCTTCAGAGAAGACGTGAAACTGAGTTCTTGGCTTCTTGGTCAGGCAGATGTTAAAGATCCCATTGCACTTTTTGAAATAAGAAGAGCATTTTCCCGATGTTCAATCCTGCAATTTAATTAATTATTCACATCCTAGCTCTTTATAGGGCATTGGTGTTCATAAATTGGCTGAAAATTCAAGTTTGCCTACAAAGACAGTCACTACACTTAGCAACAATTACTGTGAAGATGTAATACAACAGCTACAACAAAATTACATTTGTAGTTATTGTAAAGTAACAATGCGATAAGGCACTCTATCAAATATGAGGATTATAATTCATACCAGTATTGGCATATACTGAAATGCAGTGTGTTCACTTAATTTAAACTTCAAAGAATCCTTAACTGATGGGGTGGAAATAAGCTTACACTATGTGTGCTGCATTGACATCACTAGGTTCCTGGATACCAGCTGCACTGTTTCAAAATTCTGTCCCAAAACACCACTTTACCTAAAAATTAACAACTTTATGAAAGTCCTAAAAACATTTTTTAATTAATTGAACCTAACAATTAAGCTCAACACTATTTTTAAAATTTTGGAAAAGTTAAATATGTTTAGAAATGCTTTCTATATTCTACACAGATCAGCAAGGAATTTGAGATCCAGTGACAACTCTTAGCTTTTCATTTCCGCCATTTTTGAGAGTCAAAAATCTTGACATGTGATATGTTGCCCAAAAGCCCCTTGGGACATCCTCCCAACATGTTAATTATTACGAGTGATAGTCAACACATTGTTGACAGATGCAGTTGAAACAGTTGATAAGTAAGACTCCCACCTGCCAATGTTTGAATCTTTGCATATGAAGTGGTGGGTCAGCCTGGCCAGTGGTAGCACACTCACTTCTGCGTCAAAAGATTGTGGGTTCAAGCCCAACATCAGGACTTGGTATCACATAGTCTAAACTGATATTCCAATGCAATGCTGGGAGGAGTGTTGCATTGTTGGAGGTGCCGTTCTTCGAGTTGAGACGGTAAACCGAGGTCCTATCTGCCTGTTCAGAGGGACGTTAATAATAATAATAATAATCCTTGCATTTGATATAGTGCTTTTCACGTCTTCTAGACATCTCAAAGCGCTTCACAGAATATACTGTAAAGTGAATTGACTGTACATTTGTGGGCAAAATGCGGCAGCCAATTGCGCACAGCAATGTCTCACAAACAGTCTTGGGTTGAAATGACTAATTTATTATTGTAGTTTTTTTTGGAGGGATTATTATTAGGCGTGTGGAGTAAGGAAACTTGCCCAAGGTTTCACCCTGCTGGGAATCAAACCCAGGTCTCCCGCTTGCAAAGCAAGTGCTCTAACTACTGAGCTACAGGATTCCTCAATCCCATGGCACTACTCGAAAAGAGAAGAAAAACTTTCCAGTTGTCCTAGCCAAGAAATCCCCCAAATAAATGTAGTCATTCACTTCATGGCTATTTATGGGACTTTGCTGTGCATAAACAGAATCCGGCGTTTCAACCACAAAGTACACAGTTGTAACAACTTTAAGGTATATTATGTGATCAATAGGTTAATACTATGCTCCTTCTAACTCTAAGATTCCTATCATCCGAGCCAGGCTGACACTCTTCACTCTGTGAGCTGAAAGGGCAATTTTAGCTTGTTCTAATACTTTCAGTTTCAGGCTTAACAAGCAAATCAATACCACATTCTTGACACAAACAAATGTGACAGCCAGAAATAGAACACATTAACTTTACCAAGACGATCCATCTTGTGTTATTGTTAATGTATACCCGAGTATGTTACTGAAGCAAACAGAGATAATAATTTGTGAAGCAGTTATTGATTTTCACTCCAGAGTGCAGAGAAGCATTGCTTGACTGGATAATGAATGTGTATCTGCAGAGTGGAGATTGAATCACCTCAAGTGAGTAGAATGAGAAAAATCACACCAATTATATATTGTTTTTAAAAGATTTTGATTAACATGTCTAAGAGGAAGATACACACTCAATCTGATGAGAACAGAAGCAAACAACCCTTTCTCATCTGGAAAATAATTCCTCATAATTTATTTTGAGGTTTTACTTTTAGTTGAATTTAATGTTGCATCAATTCCTGTTTAAATACCCATCAACACAGACAATGTGCAATGGAACCCGCATTCATAAAGCACCAACAAATGCATTCACTTACTCAAGTCATAGTCCAGGCTTGTTCACCATCAGTATCTCAGAAGGAAATGGCAGATTACCTTTGTTTTCAGTTATTGCATGAGCTCTTTGACTTTCTTACATTTAAACCGTGGAACATAACACAGCTGATGAAGTAATGTTTCAATATTCAAACCGGAAAAATAAAATCTGCTGACCCCAGTCACATCAGACATCACATCAATGGAATGCACCGAGTCCACCCCAGGTCTCACTGAAACCATTCATTGGTATTGAATGTACCCAGTATTGTAATCATACTCCAACAAGATTCAGCTTCCAAATCCTTCAAAATCACTAAAACAACAATCTTTGGCTTTTGTAAAAAATCTGAATTGGCTTAGTAACTATTTTTTTAAGATTTGGTTTCTCACCTTAGGTTGTTCTGTCTACACCTTTCGTGAAGCTCAAAATTCCACATAGTTTTGAACATTTGGTCTTAAAATGTGGAGCCCTGTTGTTTAGTGGTTAGCGCACTTGCCTCGGAAGTGAGAGGATTTGGGTTTGATTCCTGTCAGGGTGAAACGTTGGGCAAGTTTCTTTACACCACACGTCTCTGTTTACCTATCAGTAGGTAGGGACCTGGTTGTTAGTTGATTGGCAGATTTTTTTTCCGGGGGTAATAATTTCTTCAAAATATATTTTAAAAATAATTTGGTCACTCAATACACAAATGTTTGTGGGACACTGCTGTGTGCAATTGGCTGCCATGTTTCACCCACAAAATATACAGTCAATTCACTTTACAGTATATCCTGTGAAGCTCTTTGAGACATCTTGAAGACATGATAACCCGCTATATCAAATGCAAGGATTATCATTAAATTCTTAAATTAAGTCTTAATTTCACAGTTGTTTCCTACAGTTCTTAAAGAGACCAGCTTCCAAATTAAGACTGAATTTTGTATTTTACACAATTCTGCATTATCTTTATAATAATAATAAAAATCCTTGCATTTGATATAGTGCTTTTCACGTCTTTTAGACTTCTCAAAGAGCTTCACAGAATACACTGTTATGTGAATTGACTGTATATATTTGTGGGCGAAACATTGGGCAAGTTTCTTTACTCAACACACCTCTGTTTTCCTAGCAGTAAGTAGGAACCCAGTTGCTACTCGATTGGCAGATTGCTTTTTCGATGGGGTGAGAGGGGTCGGAACAATTTCTCCAAAATTTTTTTTCAAAATTTGGCCACTGTTTGTGGGATCCGCAATTCACTTTACAGTATATTCTGTGAAGCGCTTTGAAACATCAAGAGCCTGCTAAGGCTCTATAGTAAATGCAAGGATTATAATTATATTATTATCTTAGATTTACAAAAATTATCTTACAATCGGTGAAAATTCTGCTTCTATCAGTGAGTTAAGGTATAGGCTACTTCCAAGCTTTATAGTTGTTTTCATGATACATAAATGGGTTAAAAAATAAAGCTCTTTAAAAATTACAAAAAAAAACCAGGGAAGCAACTACAAGGAAAACAAGGAATGACAGAATCAAAGCAATAACTTTTTTAAATTGATATTTAAATTACAATTTTTGTTCCTACACAGATAATATTATAATCAGAAAAATATTCCTGACATTTGAATAATTATCAATATAACATAAACATAATATTCATCAACATAACGAGTGACCTTAAAACATGAAAAATCATTTAATTGATACAGACAGGAATTTCCATGCATCTTCTGATAGCTTCAGAGCTATTTTACACGTACATTAGCCACTGCTCACAATGTAATTTATTCCTAACTGGTTGGCAGTAGCACGTGGTTTTCAAGAACATATTTAAAATGTTTAGGATTCTATCCAGAGATGCCTGATTGTAGAATAAACAGAATATTTCTGCACAGTGGCAGGGTCTTTCAACCCCTCAATTTGTCATGGAAAATAGCCATCTTCAGTCAGTCTCTCATGCAATACATGAGATTGAAATGATGTGATCTGTGCGATCATAACATACATTGGGTTTATTGTGGGAAACGAATAATTAGATGCATGAGAGCACAAATGGTACCAAATTCCTCAATGTTAGTTTCTGGCAAACCTAGATATGTGCATGCATATCTCAGCCTCAGGATAACCTTCAGGGAACATTTTGACAAGCACAGTGAAGTGCTAATTGTGTTCATGGCATGTCTGGAACATAAATTCTCCAGTTTCTGTGGAATATGGAATATGGCAGGAATATGGCAGGTTAGACATGGATGGACGAGGAGAGGAGGCTTCTAGGAAAAGGAAGAGTCATTTCAGCCATGCATCACAGGTCATATTAGAGATCTAAGAGCATTACCTCTTGGTGATCAAGACACTGGAAGAAACTCCCTTCGCTTTTCAAATAGTACCATGGGATCTTTAACATCCACTTGAACAGGCAGATGGGACTGTGGTTCAATTTCTCATCTGAAAGACGGCACCACCGACAATGCAATACACTGGGCTTGCATTGGATTGTCACCTTAGACGGTGTGATTCCAAGTCCCAATATGGGGCTTGAATCCACAACCTTCTGACTCAGAGGCGAGAGTGCTACCACTGCGCCAGGCTGACACACATGTATTCAAGTCACAAGATCTTTCCATCCCCGAGCCCGGCTCTCCATTACTCAGCCCCCACCATCTCTCCATTCCTCAGCCCACACCCACCTCTTTTTTTAACCACAGTAATGTATACATATAACAAACAACATTGACGATCTAATTGTGTCACCCAAAGTAGACCTCATTCAGATATTTATATTTAAATTGTAACAAAAACAATTTTAACCCTAATTATAGTTATGAATCATTCACAATTATTAAGGTTATAACTCACAGCCTCTAAGGAGAGAGCCTGCGTACCATAGTATATCAAATCTTGCACACAGTCAGATATCAATCTCATTATCTATTTGGAAGAACACTGCTGGATTCAGCAATACAGCATGGTGACTGTATACAGTACAATGAAATTATTATGCATTCAGGACATGTTGGGAGGTCCAGCTGGTTCAGTTTGAATTACTGAAGTTTAAATAAATGGTGTTGAACATACCTTCATTTTTTTTAACAGATCACTGCAATACAGTATAGTATATCAAAAAGCAACCTAATGAGAGTTTGCTTGTGAAGAACAAAAAAAGTAAAGCCTTTGATTTTCACAAATGTTTAAGGAATTTGACATCAGAGTCATTGCTGCAATGTTGGGCTTGTAGGGTTGGAAAGTGCCTCTCACAAACTAGCCTGGAGCAAGCCAGCTGAAAAATAAAGCCACTCAGCAGCTTTGAGGTAACATCAGCATGTTTATCCCACCATCTCCAATCTTTCACTGTATCTTTTCTTTCCTCTTGCATCTGGTCCTTAAAGTTCTGTTCAGGTTCTCCTTTCCGCAGAACTTAGCTTGTCATTAATACTATATTTTTTAAAAACTTTTTTTTGCTTTTTCCCCAAATCACATGTGGACAATGTATAAAATATCAGACATTCATGGCCCCAAATCAGCCTAGTTTTAGCTTACAAGACCATTTTACATTAAAAATTAAGATCACAGATTTTGCAAAAATTCTTCAAGTCAGTCTGAATTTGGAAGCCAGTTCATTTTAAGAACCTCAGAAAACCAGCTTCCAAATTCAAAATGATTCTATAAATGATTCATGTATTATGAGACCTTATCAATGCTCATAAACATAATGCTTTAGGAGCCACATTAACTAACTGGAGCAATCATTACATTTTGTGCTTTGCTGTACATAAGCATTGAATCCACCAATAATAATAAAATAGATGACACTAATGAAGTCATGAACAGTGATGATTTATTGACAAAACCTATATGTATGTGTATAAGTCATTTTCTCAACCTTGCAAGGCCTTTTGAACTGCACAGTTTGGGTGCTTACTCATTTTGACTGAGTAGTATAAAAATAGTTCTTTGAAGCATTGAGTGGGAATAATGCAGCTGAACACCAGACTTTGATTCAGTGATTACCGTCATTGTGTTAGCCATTGCTGCAGTAGCTTTATGAATAGTCACCATGATAGCTTGCATCTGTGTAACAGATGATAACAAGGCAATGAAAGCTCAGAGGGTGCGTTATAGGTCTTTTCAGTTAATTACAGATTAATGTTCTATGAAATTATTCACCAATAGATCTTCACTTCTTGTCTGTATTTGACATTTCCAGATTATTCCCCTTGATAACTCCAAGGAAACTGATCCACACAAATAAATGCTGTACATATTATGTAAAAATATAATATCTGATTGTTGGTTTTAAGAAGATAGGGTGGGTATTCCGAAAGGCTAAGATCAAACGGGCTGAAGGGATTTCTTCATGCTCTCTTGTAGATTTGTGATTACGCTCTTACATTTATGATTTATTAATTGCCTTACATTTATTATGGTTACAGTTATTTGTGTATTAGCCACCTGTGTTTTCCTATGTTCTTAGAACCTTACGAATCTCCCCTTTTCAAGAATATAGATTATTCCTCTCTGAGTTTGAACTCCTGGTTGATTCCAGTGATTTAAAGATCTTGAACCATCCAATGTGCATTGGAGGATAATAAACCTTACTTGTTGTAGTTTCAGGACTATGCTAAGAGACTACATGCAGGGTGCATGACTTGTCACCCCATTCATAGTAACAGACACTTGTAAATCAGTTAAGCCTTTTCTGAATTGGTTGTTAAATGGAAGCCTAACTCGTTTCAGGCTAATGTGAGAGATTTGCCAATTGTTGTGGAGCATCTGTATTTGTGACTCCCATTGAAGGTCTGAACTTCTTTTCTCCACCACTGTCTGGGTATCTATTGTTTTTCTTTGCTAAGGCAAATGATAAATTATTGTTCTCCCTCAGCAATGTTGATGAGCTTTCCAGGGATCTATTAGCATGTAAAAACATAATTGATGTACACGGACGAGTGGAAGGAATTTTGAGTTCCCCATGTCTGAGATATTCAACCACCGAATATTTGTTTTGGGTGAGGCCTATGTCTTGTACCACTTAAAGCTTACAGCTAGCAAACCAACAACATTAAGGATCCTATTTAATAGTTCCCTGCATTGGGGATTGGACTATACATTTTGGAGTAGTAAATTACTGGATTAGGATAAATAAGAGAATGGAAAATGAAGATTGCTGTTTTCAAGTTTATCTTCAGCTAAAATCTTTCAGATTATATTAGGTAGAAAGACTCAAAACATGAGAACACGAGGAAACACAAATATTGTACTATTCTTTTTGTTAAAATAGCTGTACTTGGTCCATAAGGAAAACCTACTCTACTGAATTTTACCACAAATGATCAAGAAAGCAAAAAATTCCATGCTTGACAATTTGCTCAAGCTGAAACAAGTAACCTTTTTCTCATCTGAAAAAACAATGTGTTCACAATTTATTTTGTTGCTTGCCTTTTTTTGCATTTGATTTGAGATTATATCAGTCCTTTTTTAAATACTTTTCAACATGATAGCTGGGCAAAGGAAGGGATCTCTGTGTAACAGTAACAGCTGCATTCACTTAATGATGGCCTGTAATTATTCACCACCAGAATTTCAGAGGCAAATGTCTGGTTCTTTTGGAAATCTTAAATTTGCTTTCAGTTGTTGTACAGGCTGTTTTTTGTGTGTGCTATTTAATTTGGTAACACAGACAACAAATGTTTCATTGTTAGAACTATGAAATAAAATTAGCTGCTCCTGTTTCAATCAGGACTGTGAGATATAATGATCCACTCCAATTCCTTTCCTACACAAGGCTGAATTTATAAGTAATTGCATCCGCAAATTGTTTCAGTGATACTAGCAACCCCTTCAAGTCAATAAAAGATCAATGCAAAGCTCTCAGGCATCATCAACAATTCCACAGAGGCCTCTCCCATTTCAGGAACTTACATTCCAATCCCAAATGTTGTCTGCAATAAAATAGGCTCCCTACTGGTCTGGGACAATGCTCAGTAACCTTTTTATGGTACATAGCCAGCTTTCACTATAAACAAAATAACAGAGGTGGAATAGGAATAACTCAATGTAATGTAATGGTGCATGCCTGCCGTTGTTATCATTGATGGGCTGTGGACGCTGTATAACATTGTTTTGGACACAGAATGGAAGAATAAGGAGGGTATTATGATCAATTCAGGAAAATAAATGGATAATTCTACTAATCCTAATCTAGGTCAACAGGAACAATTTTTCCCTAAATATTTTTAATGTGTTCCTTGGAAAAATAATAATTTCCTAGTTATGTTTCTTGTTCATAAAGACAAATTTGCCTTGTGTGCTTTCTGTTATATCCTGCACTGTTGAAGCTAGGTTTTGTATATTAAAACATTGTCTCCTTATTGCTTGAATAAAAAGTGGAAGATTTATGCTATTTTTACCCTATTTGTCTTGACTTTTCATGTTCCTTGTCACTAAGACAATCCTTTTACAGATATTTTGCCTTTATTTTCTTTCTTGAAGTATGAGAGAATAATATTTTCCTTTCAATAGGAAGGATGTCCAGGGAGATTATGTCATTGGGTCCAATATCATATTTCGTAACAAATTGCTCAATAGAACTGAAAAATATATTCTTCAGAAATTCAATGATTACAAATTTCTTATTGAGAATTCTATTAAATACATAGTGTTAAGAAATAATGCATATTAGACCCCATTGCTTGTTGTTAATGTAGAGAAACTGTACTTACTTTGCATAATTGTCCAATAAACAATTCTGGAATGAAACATAAGATGAACGAAAAAGCACAACAACAATTATCTACAATATTAAAACGTTATACATGTCAGTTTTGAAAGAAATTACATTGGGCAGCACTCGCCTTAAGTGTAGAACTTGTTTTTTGCAACAAAGCCATAACTATATTTATTTTCAAGGGCAAAGTCAAAGGCACATATGACAGTTCTATTTCTATCTGTGTTTTGTTCAGATAACAGACATTCCTAGATTGGTGCTGATGGTACACTAAGGTGATTATAATTCTTTTCTTCCTATGATTAATGGGGGCAATGACATCTAACTGTTTGTAAAGTTCTTTAAATTATCCTTTTTGTTGGTTTCAGTGATTAACATGAGTGAAAGGAGTTTGGAAATGCACTACGTAGATTGAGAATTAGCAGCCTCTGTGCAATAGAGCTCCAGAACATCCAATGTCTTTGTATAGTTCAAGACATTTCCCCAGGTTCCAATAATAAAAATGTGTTCTAGTCTTGCGAACCTGCTCCACTATGTGGCTTGGTCCAGTTAAAATCCTTAACTACCAAGTCAGAGCCCCCTCACATGTCAGGCTGTGATAGGTTGCGGGTCTTCCCACTTGCTGGACAGGTTATTGGCAACAAGTGATGCCTATTGAACCAGTGCTAAAAAGACTACAACTCTTTTTACTCTTTAATTATTTCATTACTGACATTTCTCCTGCAGGGCATTTAACAGTAGACACACTCTACAACCCATCTAATTGCACCTGCTCATCTAATAGTGCCATGTTGTCAGACTACAAATTATTTCGCTTTCTATCAGTAATCCATGTTGTGGCTTCCCTGTTTGCCAAGTAAATGAAGACACCACCAAATAGCACCAAATAGCTAACAAGGCTTCAATAACTGGTAGGTGGTGAATTAGGGGATGATAAAAACAGAATAGAATTGTTATAGAAACCTTTGGCGTCACACTACTATCTATAATTGATTCTAGAATTACTTATCATTTGAATATAAATTATTCACAATATTATTGTTAAAATTTAATGCCCTCAAATGCACTTGAACCATGGATCAAAATTTACAATGATGTGCTCTAACCTTTTGTGCAATTTTACAATTAGTGGTTTCTGTACAGTCAAATAATACATCATGTGAACTATTTCAAAATATAATTTTTAGTAATAATTACATTGATTTAGAGATAGTGAAATCAATCCAAAACTTGACTAATAGACAGGCATATGCCTGGGGAGGATATCTAATAACAAGAAAGTATTGGAATATGCTGGGGATCTTTATTGTGTTTACCCCTATCTTAGACTGTGATATAAAGGGTGCAGTGTGGCATTTATTGAAATGCAGTGTTGACAAATCAGCAATTCTACTAGAAATAATAAATGTATCCAGGATTTTTAAAAAAAGCTTAGTTTCCTTTTATTTAAGAGATATTTGTGCAAATATACTAACAATAGAATTGAAACTATTCAGTTACTAAACTGCTACATCCTATTCTACTCAAGAAAAACTGACAAGAAAATGTTTGCTTGAAGTATATAATCTTCCATTCATTAGTTTTTTTTCAGAAGCAACATATTGTATTTCTGTTGTAAAAACAGTAAGCCACATTAATCCAAGGATGTTTTTTTTTCCATGGTTGAGGTGTGCATTCAATTATGTACGTATAATCTTTAGATAGGCTTTGTACTCCAGACTTCAATGTGCTCACCTAAAAAAATGTAACCACAAGTTATGGTTATGTACATTGGTTTGCAACAATATGAGAAGAGGTTGCCATTATATATGTCTTTGTTTTTAAATCACATTGACACAATAAAGTGCTTTCATATCATTGTTTATTTTTCTACTCAGCTTTTGTTTAAATAATGAGTGCATTGACATTATTAAGTGAACTGGCAGAGAGTTTATTCACTCTCCCAATGGGACAATAATTCTTAAAATTGGTGTAGCGACGTTTAAGTGGGAGGACGTCTCAAAACGCCTCACAGGATGTACTGTAGTGAGCATGTGTTTTGTGAGTGTAGTAGCTAATTTGCGTACAGCAATGTCCCACAAACAGCTATGAGGTGAATGATCAATTTTATCTGGGGGATTGTTGGACAATACATGGGGAGAAACACTTCTCTTTTATAATCGTGCCCCTGGTTTGGACAGTCTTGGTTTAATGTCTGAACTGAAGGATGGTATTCACAACAATACAGCACACTCTCAGTACTCCACTGACGATATGAGTTTCAAGTCCTGATGGGAGCTTGAACCCATGACTTTCTCAGAAAGTCAGATTGACACACGAGTATCAAGTACAAATGATGGCCGGAAATTAACACGGTGGAATAAACTTATTTAAGAGCTATCGGTTACAACATGCATATTAATTCAAATATTGTACCATTTTCTTAATTTTTAAATTTTACATCAACTAAAAGTGCAATTTCCTGTTATGCCCAAAAGTGTATTTTTCTGCATTTAAAAGAATAATAACTGCGAGTGTTTCATGGTATTTTGACATTATATAGTCAGAGATATATCAAATGGAAGAATTATTACAATACATTTATGTACATATTAGGCAATGGAAAATAAAGTTATAATTGAAGTGTAGTTTAATATTGTATTCAACAATCTTTTGGATGATTAATAAATTAATATAAACCGCAACATTTAAAGTTTAAATTTGTTTAAAGAACATTTAGTCATCAAATATATTTTGCTTTTTATGCATCCTGAAATCAATTTGAACCATTTTTCAATGATTGCTCGGGTGTAATAATAATCCTTGCATTTGATATAGCGCCTTATCACGTCTGTGAGATGTCTCAAAACACATCACAGAATATACTGCAAAATGAATTGACTGTATATTTTGTGGGCGAACCGCGGCAACCAATTGCGCACAACAGTTGTGGACTGAAGTGACCAATTATTTTAAGGAATGATTACTTGTGAAGTAATGATCATAATTAAATAAATTCTCTGGCCATCAACACAAGACCTACTCTGTACTGAGACTGCACCTTGCACCACCCCTCTGTGCTCAGCAAGACATGTTCCCCTGCACTGTCTGTGTTGAGCCAGACCGGTTCCCCTGCTTTGTGCACTATCTGTGCTGAGCCAGACTTGTTCCCTTGTGCTGTGCACTGTTTGTGCTGAGCCAGACTTGTTCCCCTGCTCTGTGCACTGTGTGTGCTGAGCCAGACTTGCTCCCCTGCACTGTGCACTGTCTGTGCTGAGCCAGACTTGCTCCCAGCACTGTGCACTGTCTGTGCTGAGCCAGACTTGCTCCCTGCCCTGTGCACTGTCTGTGCTGAGCCAGACTTGCTCCCCAGCACTGTGCACTGTCTGTGCTGAGCCAGACTTGCTCCCCTGCCTGTGCACTGTCTGTGCTGAGCCAGACTTGCTCCCCTGCCTGTGCACTGTCTGTGCTGAGCCAGACTTGCTCCCCTGCTCTGTGCACTGTCTGTGCTGAGCCAGACTTGCTCCCCAGCACTGTGCACTGTCTGTGCTGAGCCAGACTTGCTCCCCTGCTCTGTGCACTGTGTGTGCTGAGCCAGACTTGCTCCCCTGCCCTGTGCACTGTCTGTGCTGAGCCAGACTTGCTCCCCTGCTCTGTGCACTGTCTGTGCTGAGCCAGACTTGCTCCCCTGCTCTGTGCACTGTCTGTGCTGAGCCAGACTTGCTCCCTGCACCTGTGCTGAGCCAGACTTGCTCCCCAGCACTGTGCACTGTCTGTGCTGAGCCAGACTTGCTCCCCTGCTCTGTGCACTGTCTGTGCTGAGGTGGAGGGAGGGCGCGTGCGCGGGAGGAGCTGAGGTCGCGGTGACGCGGGAAGATGGCGGCTCAGTAGAGAGTCGGCGGCTGCGGAGGAGCGGCTTTAGCGCCTCTCACGACCGGTAAGTGAGGGTCTGAGGCCCGGGGGGAGGAGGGGAGGAGAGAGCGGGGGGTGGGGAGGGGGAGACACACAGACAGTCACACACACACACACAGACAGTCAGGCGGTGGCCGGTGGTCGCGGGGAGTTGGCGGCTTCAGCGGCCGCTCGACCCCCCGCTCTGCCGCCCGCGGAGCCCGACAGCGGAGAGAAGAGGAGCCGCGGCGCCCCCCGCGCCGCCCCCCCCCCCGGGCACCGGGTCCACCCGCCCCCCGCAGGCCCCGCGCTCCCTCCCCAGCACCCGCTGCCGTGGCCGTGGCCGGAGGGCGGGCGGTGTTGACATGGGCTCCAGCCTCGAGCTTCACTGTGGGCGACAACAACAACAACTTACACGATGGCATTGGAGGCTCCGGGGCTGAGCTGAGCTGTGCCCCGGGGGGGGGGGGGGGGGAGGAGGGGGTGAAACATTGTGTAAAGTTTCATCTGTGTGTGTGCCTTTCGGGGGGGGTGAGGGGGTGAGGGCGGCTGTGCTGGGGGGTGGTGGGGGGTATGGTCGGCGCGCGTGCGGACCAGAGCGTTCTCCACCATCCCATATCCCCACAGCTGCCGTCGTGTCGGCTCGTGCTTTTTTTTAAATATATTTTTTAAAAAAGGAAGAAAACTCTTGTTTTTGTTTTAAACCATCTCGGTTTTAACCTGTTGCGCGCCCCCCCCCCCCCGGAGAGCATCGCCCTCCCTCACTCCCTCCCTCACTCACTCACTCACTCCCACCTGCTGCCTCCGCCGCCTTTTTCTTCCACTTTTTTTGTTTGGGGGCGCGGGGGGGAAACCGCACCACATACACACACACACACACACACACGGGGGGGGATAGTATCTGGAAATGTTCCTCCGTGTTTTCCGCCCTCTCCCCTCCCTTTCTCTCTCTTTCTCCTCTTCCTCTCTCCCCCCCCTCTTCTCCCTCTCTCTCCCCTCTTCCTCTCTCTCCCCCCTCTCTCTCTTCTCCCCCCCTTCTCTCCTCTCCCCTCTCCCCCCCCTCTCTCCTCTCCCCCCCTCTCTCTCCTCTCCCTCTCTCCCCCCTCTCTCTCTCCTCCCCCCTCTCTTCTCTCCCCCTCTCTCCTCCTCCCCCTCTTCTCTCCCCCCTCTCCTCCCCCCTTCTTCCCCCTCTCCCCCCCCTTCTCCTCTCCCCCCCCCTCTCCTCTCCCCCCCCCTCCTCTCCCCCCCCCCCTCCTCTCCCCCCCCCCTCCTCTCCCCCCCCTCTCCTCTCCCCCCCTCTCTCCTCCCCCCCCTCTCCTCTCCCCCCTCTCTCCTCCCCCCCTCTCTCCTCCCCCCTCTCTCTCTCCTCTCCCCCCTTCTCTCTCCTCTCCCCCCCCTCTCCCCCCTCTCCTCTCCCCCCCCTCCTCTCCCCCCCCTCCTCTCCCCCCCCCTCCTCTCCCCCCCCCCTCCTCTCCCCCCCTCCTCTCTCTCCCCCCCTCTCTCCTCTCCCCCTCTCTCTCTCCTCCCCCCCCTCTCTCTCTCCTCCCCCCCCCTCTCTCTCTCCTCTCCCCCTCTCCCCCGCCCCCCGGCTGGTTCTTGCAGTGCGAGGTGTTCTGTCTGCTTGTAAGTCGGGGTTAGTGAGACTGTCTGCTTTTTGCAATTCATTTCAAAATACAGGTGGGTGCGTTTGGGATGATGTGGGTTAGACTTTTTGTGTGTGTGGTGTGTAAAAAAAATTCCCGAGTTTTCTCAAACTTTTAGGAACTGTATTTGCCACCAGAAACAGTTACTTTACTGCGTTAACCTCCCTGAAAGTGGGTAGATATTTGACCTACTTATATTCCAAGGGTTTATTAGATTTCCTTTGTACTGTCATGTAAGGTACTGCGCCTATCGTGCTTTGAAAGACGAGGGCACGATCTTGGTTCATTGATTCATCTTTTCATGTGAGTTTGGTTTCTCGCTCAGTGACTTTTGTGAAGTCTGTTTTTACTTATTTTTGCTGAACATTTGTGCAACTTTTTAAAAGTTTATTGCATCACTGTGGAAGGATGGGGGGGACTGGATTTTAGGGGACAATGTTCAGGATGTTTCATCATCCTGTTAAGTGTGGAGACCAACGCACATCGTTTTGATGTATATGGTGAGGGGTAGAGAGAGGAAAGGGAGATGTTCACATCAGATTTTCTGTCGAGTAAAATTCAACAATTCTCAACCATGAAACCGCAGTGCCCATCGTTTCTCCTCAGAAAAGTTAATTATTATAATTACAGTAGTTCTGTTTTGTTATGAATATGATAGGTTGTGCTTTTGCCCAAATTTCATTAAAGGCTTTCAGCTATTTAAAAGTCAATCTGGTTGTCTACATTAAATGACAGTGGTAAATTAAACATTTGACAATTGTTGACTTATGAAAATACTGCAGATTTGGAAAAAATAAAAATGGTTTGAAAACTGATAAATCATTGTTAAAAATGATTCAAAAATGTGCTCTTGAATTGGGAATGTTTTATTCTACTTAAGCGGGTCTCTATTTGATCACAATTTCCTAATCGCTAACCTGTAATCCATTTACCAAACATTTTGCTGAGGGGTGTGAAAGATTGCAATGCATGATCAGTTAAAGTAATGCAGATTGTGGGAATTGTCTTATTATCAATGCATCAGATATACATACAATTCGTGAATAAAGCATTGTATTGTAAGTTTGTTGGAAGCATGTTAAACATTTACAAGAAAATTTGATTCGTAGGCTTCTAGGATATTTTTGGTATGTCTTGCTGTTATTCTACAGGTGGACACATTTCATACAGCCTAAAGAATGCAAAGAGATGAACAGAAACTGATTTTTTTTTTAAAAAAGGCTGTATTTTGTGAGCAATTCTTATAGGTGTTTTATCTTTTTTCTATCTGCATGCTCTTTCGTTTAAACTATGTTTATAAATTTGCTAATTGAAAGGGGATTTCTGGTATTAGGTTGTTTCAGGGTTTAAATTGTTTCCTTCCCCATTATAGCACAGTTGTTGTACTGAATTTTTTGTTCATTTAAAATATAATTTACAGACACAATTACAATTTTAAATTTGATGGTTTGAGAAAATCTCAAGCACACTGTGGGGATTACACAAGGTATTATTGTTTTTTCAAAAAAAAACATGCATGTTCTTGCAAAGTCAACTTGTATCTTCTGCTTGTGACAACAGCAATTTAAAATAATGGGTTTGTTGACAAACATAACTACATAGTTATTTTTGTTCTAGTAAGATTACACTTTTCTCTTAAAGTTTTATTCAATCGAACAACAACAATTATCCGCAAGATTAACTGAAAGTCTGCTGCAACTCTTGCTGATTTTGAACTGATTGCATTTTTATGTACAATTCTGCATTGCAGAGATAAGATGGATGATCAAGATGCAGTCTTTAATTGTTAACTATTACAATTTCTACAGTTGCTACTTTATCTATTAAATTCTCTCTCTCCTTTGGAAATTTTTTGGGTTATACACTAGTTTGCTAAATGAGTGTCTGAAAAGAAGGCTTAATATTACTGAATATGAAGTGTGAAAAATTTCAAGAAAACAAACATTTTGTGAACTTTTGTCTCTTTCGGACACAGTGATGAAAGGCTGCTGCAGTGCAGAAAAGAGTTAATTGTATATGTTGCACTGATCAAAATCTTTTAATTGTGTACTTTTATCTTTGTGTAGATTGTTTCTTTTGCTTCAAGTGATTTGAGTTGGGCAGTTCATTCTACAGGAGCAACCTTGTGATAGAAGTTACAAGCTACTGGATTAAGCAAGGAATTCTTTATGGGGGAGGTTCCTGAAATATTTAAAAATGTGTGATGCAAAGATCTATTTATGCATATTTTTAATTTGAGAGCAAAATGGAAGATGTTTTGAATTACTGTCTATTGCTGCAATATTTGAATTAAACTGCTACCCCCCCCCGCCACGCTCTACATCTGCGACCTCCTCAAACCCTACCACACCAGCCTCTCCTTCCACTCAGTATTTTGCACCTATTTTGCGTTCCCCCACCCCACTATTGGTGGTTGGGCTTTCAGCGTATCTATACCCACTCTCTGGAACTCCATCCCAGAGTCCTTTGACTCATCTTTTTATTTGCCTCCTTCAAGATCCGCCGTGAGACCATCCCCTATGACTGCACTTTCGGCCATCTTTTCCTCACCCCCTTGGCCCCAACCCTCATCTTGGGTTCAAAGCCTGGATTGTCCAGCGCCTGGGAAACCCTGTCATCATGAAAGGCACTACTGTATGGAAATGTAAATTTGTATAGCATTGTGTTGATATAAACTCTCAAGCGTTAGGACAACCCTTTATTTGGAGATTTATGCAAATCATGTGTATAGTGACTTTAAGAAAGATGTAATGCTGGATATTTGCTATGAACTATCCATCCAGCCTCTGGTCATAAATCCCAACTCCGGAACCTTGTTTGACAAACTTAACACTCAACAGTTTGCTCATTTAAGGCCAAAGAACCCGTGCATTGTAAAATCTCGCTGAGGAATAGGATATTCCCTTTTATCTAATTGTTCTTTTTCAGTGAATACTTCAGAAAGTGCAGTGGGATATAACTATCATTTACTTTAAATAGCGCTAATTAAACTAATACGATAAGTATGAACTGAAAAAGCAGATTGGATTAAAATAATCAGGTTATGCTTTACATGTCAATCCCTGGTTTCTAAAGTGCCACTTGAAGCTTAAAAGTGAGCAAACTGATTTGTTGTATTAATTGTGCCATGTGGAGATCTGCATTTCTCAGTAAATTGGCTGAATCTGCTGTTTTACAGGACTTTATGTACGGAATGCTAATGGCATAATATCTGCAGTATAATACACCAGTCTGGAAAGGTTCACATAGATCATTTAACATAAACCACTTCTTGCTTCAGCTCACAAACATTTGATATACATACATTTTTAGCCAGCTCTTGTTTCTTTCCTGGTATGCCAGGAGACAACTATAATATGCCTCAAACAAGGTTGTGCTCATAAATCTTGTAATTTAAAAGCTTTGGAAAGGCTCTGGGAGCTTCAAATCAGTAATGACCTTGCTGCATATGGACGTCAGCTGTATTTTTGTGGATTGTTGCTTTAGATGAGCAGTGGGGGATGTTCCTAATTACCTGTTGTATTATCTTGTAATCCTAAAGGACATTCTCTTCGGGGTGTGTTTCTGTTTCATTCGATTTTATTGTATGCTTTGTAATAAATTGATTAGTCATTTGCAGATTAACATTTCAAGCTACAAATATTCATGAAGAAAAACAAATAATTTCAACGTTAATTGATAGTGTATGTCTTGCATTGTGGGGGATAGCTGTTTCATAATTTTCAAAATCACATCATTTGATACAATTCGCAAACTTGTATCTTTGCCTTTAATGTGGCCATCAAGATTGATTTAAAAGTAAAGTGAACACAGTAGTCGTAGGACATATCTGTTAAACTATTGTACTATATTAGCAATGCTAGGTTGATCAGGAAAATCTTACCATTATTTAGTCTATTTTGACTTTTAATGAGAGCTTTCTCATTATTATTAGCCATAAGGTTCTCAAATTTGAGTTATGATTTCAACCAGTTACAGTAACCACTGTTTGTTGCATTTTGAACAAAGTTCAATACATTTAATAATAACGTCTTTCAAAAATAAGGGTTGGGTTTGTGTTATTGTCATAATTACACTAATTGTAAATTTATTCAATTCAATGGTCTTGAATTGCTTCCTTTATCCTGTTTTTCAAAAGTAGATTTCGAGCTATTAGAGCTTTGATTCAGGATCATGTCACAGAACCAGCAATGTTTTTATGGCTAGTTGTGTGTTTAATGAGCTGTAAAAAAAATCAGTGCCACAATTTATATAAGTACTTTCGGATATATTTCAATTGGCTTTGTGGTCTTGTAAAATAGTTAATTAAAAAAGTGCCTCTATATTCACAATTACTAGGGAGTATTTCTTAAACTGCTTCATACAATTGACTGGGTGCCTGAGCTCTGGGGGAGAAAGGTGGCCAAAAGTGCTGTTGAATAGATCTAACGGAGGGATGGGCAAGGAACAGGTACTCCAGCATTGAGTTCCATAGAGTGGGGACAAAATGTCTGAAAGCAGAAGAAATTGAGCAGTTTACTGATTAGAGGAAGCAGCTGGGAAGTTGGGTCTCACTCAGGAGATTTCAGAGGTTATGGTGGGGCAAAGTCATGGAGGGGTTTGAAAGTGAGGATGAAGATCTTGAATTGGATTCACTGGGAGATGGGGAGCCAGTCGAGCTGAGTGAGGATCGGGGTTATGGGCTCACAGAGGAGTGCAGGAGAGGACAGGCTGCAGAGTTCTGGAAAGTCTGCAGCTTGTGTATGGAGGTAACTGCAGAGTCTGGCAAGCAGAGCATTGGAATAATTGAGCCAGGATGTGATGAAGGCATGGGTGAGGATCTCAGCAGCCTGGGGGTGGGGGGAAAGCAGTTGCGGAAACTCGCGCTGTTGGGGAGGTGAGGGAAAATAGATTGACTGAGACGTAGGGTCTCATTAAGTGGTCTTCAATTGCTTCCTTTCAAATAGACCAGCAATGTTTTTCCAAAGTATATTTCAAGCTATTAGAGCTATAATTCAGTATCATGTTTTTGACCTTTTGTAAAAGCTGGAAAATAAACTGCATTTCAGTGTTTTTCTGTAGCTCTGAATTTAATGAGCTGTAAAAAAAATTCATCTGCAGATCCCCCAATTTGTGCCACAATTTACATAAGTACTTTTGTATATATTTCATCTGGCTTTAGGGTCGTGTGAATAACAGAAATACTTTTAACCATTTCAGTTCTCTATTTTCTACAGTGAACTTTACATCTCCGACTTCTGCAGGTACCATAAAGCAGAAACAGCTATTTTGATATTGATGAATGTAGGTTCTTTAAAAATAAACTTTTACACTATCATCTCTCATATTTAAGAAGTTACACATGTTCTTCGGTTTAAATGTGCCTCTCAAAATAGAATAGTTTTATTTTAATCCTATTTTTCTATAATTTTGTACTTGAAAATATTTCATATGTATTTCAGGCAGTTTACATTGCATGCAACAATAAAAATACTTTATACAAAATTACATTTGTATAGCGCCTTTCATGTTGGGAGGCCATCCCAAGGTGCTGGACAATCAGGGATTTGGACAGGAGCAGCAGGGTTGAGATCAGGGAGGGTGGAAGATAGGAGGATAACTGAAGGCATGGTCGAAGAGGAGGGACTTGAGTTGTGCCTTGTAGGAGTCAAGAGAGGGAGTGAGACAGAGAATGTGAGATGGAGTTCCAGAGGGTGGGGGAAGAGAGGCTGAAGGCCCGACTGACGATCGTGGGGCAGACCGGGCCACAACCGGCTGAGCGGAGGGAACGGACAGGTTGATATAGGGTTAGCAGGTCACAGATATAGGAAGGAGCAAGACCGAGGAGGGCCTTGAAGAGGATTTTGAACTCTATCCTCTGAGGGATGGGGAGCCAGTGGAGCCGGGCGAGCGTGGGGGTGATAGGGTACGGGGCATGATGCGGGAGAGGACACAAGCTGCAGGGTTGTGGATTATCTGCAGCTAGTCTAGGAAAGAGTTGGGAAGGCCGACGAGCTGCGAGTTGGCAAAGTCGAACCTAGATGTGATGAACTCGTGGATCCTCATCACATCAATCTCATACAGCTTTGCACATTGAGTTGCTTTGAAGTTGGGTGCCTGTAAACCAAGTCAACAGCAACTAATCATGAAAAACTTTCAGTCTTGCCATTTATTGTCCTAATTGCATTAAATTAGCTTGTGTGAGAATTAATGCTTTAACTATCACTTTGCTCCTAAAATCGTGTTGTCTAATAATGGCAAAATACAATCATTGCTGTGAAAATTTTCTAACACTTGATATTTGCTGATCTTTGAGAAATAGTATATTCTGTGAAGCGCTTTGAGACGTCTAGAAGACGTGAAAAGCGCTATATCAAATGCAAGGATTATTATTAAATCACATTTAAATCACTAAATGCAAGATGGAATATGCTGATTGTTCATTATGATGGTGTCTGTCATATGAAAGATGGTTTCTGTAATTGCTTCACAAACTGTTTGGGTTCCTTTCCTATTCCATTTTTAGGGTTTAGAGTTCACTATAATTTTGCTCTTTTGCATTTGATAAAAGCTATTTTCTTTTTCCTGTTGAGATTTCCCAAACTGTTCCTTTATTTTGATTCTATGTAGTTCTTTCTTGAGTCCATCCTTATTGGAAAAAAAATTTCACCCAATTAAAGCAAAACATAACAAACTTTGAATTTGATACTGTGCCTTATATTGTTGAGATACCTCAAAGCATTTCACAGGATTTACTGTAAAATGTAGTGATTGTATATTTGTGTGTGAATATATCCTTAAATAGCTTAAGGCTAGCAATAAGAAATTTTGTCCCATCTTCACCCAAATCTTTTTGGCCTTTTTTTAAATCTTACATATATACCTTCTTAGTCCATGTAAAAGCCTAATGCTTAATAACAGGTTTTTTGTACTCTATTACTGTAATCGTGATCTATATTTGTACTCATTTTACACTTTTATTCTTCAAATTCTTTTTCTATTTTCTACATTTATTTTCCTGCATATCCCTTACCTCATACGTTATCCATGCCTTTCTCCTTGCCAGACTCTAGTTCCACTCTCTGGAAGCTTCACTGAAAGGTGTGTTAGTTTATTTGTGAAAAGATCTAATGGAACAGTTGGAATTATTTGATTCTCTTAGCTTTTAAAATAAACGGTAATTTCAATATAAAATTTCTGGTAAGGCAATTACTTAATGTAGCTTTGAAATCATCAATCAATTCATTTTCTCTCACCTCATCCAAGCTGTGGACTGCAATTTAGTACTGTTGACTTGGGTAAATTCATGATCTAATTTCAGGTCAGAAGGTCATCGACCCGAAATGTTAATTAATTTTCCTTTCTCCATAGATGCTGCCTGACCTGCTGAGTGTTCTCAGCGACTTCTGTTTTTATTTCAGATTTCCAGCATCTGCAGTATTTTGTCTTTTATAAACTAATGTTTGCTAACCAGAGAGCTATGGAATTCATTCGAGCAAGAGTGCATTTACCTGCAAATTAATAATGTCCTGAATAAAGGAAGTCCGATCTGTTATCCTTTTTGGATTGATTGAAGGAGCCAAGACCCATATTACATAATCAATGCTGTTGAAAACAGTAATAGATAAATAACAACAACAAGATTACATTTGTATAGCGCCTTTCACGTTGGGAGGACGTCGCAAGGCGCTGGAAAGTGTACAGCATTTCAGACTCAAGGTTGGGGACAGAGTGGCTTGAAGGCTCTCCCGCCAATGGTGGGGTGTGTGGGTTGGGGGACGTGGAGCAGGCTGGAGCCGGCTGAATGGAGGGAACGGGCAGGTTGGTAGGGGGTTAGGAGGTCGCAGAGGTAGGTTGTGGTGAGGCCATGGAGAGCTTTGTAGGTGTGGACCTGTAGCTCAGTGGTTAGAGCACTCGCTTTGCAAGTGAGAGACCTGAGTTGAATTCCAGGCAGGGCGAAACCTTGGGCAAGTTTCCTTACTCCATGCGCCTAACAATAATCCCTCCAAAAATAAACAATAATAAAAAAAATTGGTCATTTTCAATCCATGACTGTTTGTGGGACATTGCTGTTCGCAATTGGCTGCCGCGTTCGCCCACAAATATACAGTCAATTCACTTTACAGTCTATTCTGTGAAGCGCTTTGGGATGTCTAGAAGATGTGAAAAGCGCTATATCAAATGCAAGGATTATTATTATCTTGAACTGGATCCTCTGAAGGATAGGGAGCCAATGGAGTTGGGGGAGATGGGGTCAGAGTTTGGTGCGGGAGAGGACACGGGCTGCAGAGTTCTGGATTATCTGCAGCCTGTGGAGGGAGGAGTTGGGATAGGACGACAAGCAGGGCATTTGCATAGTCAAGCCTGGAAGTGATGAAGGCATGAACAAGAGTTTCAGTGGCCTGAAGGTAGTGGCGGAGTCGGGCTTGGAAGGAGGTGAGGGAAGGCAGAACAGGTCATGGCTTGGATGTGGGGAAGAAAAGACAGTTGAGGGTTGAACAACACACCTGGGTTCCTGACTGGCTCGGTGAGTTGCAGTGTGCAACCATGGAGGTTGATGCTGCGAGAGCCTGAGGTGCAAAAGCGATGGCGTGAGCCAATCAGGCGGGCCTCAGTCTTGTTCACATTCAACTGTAGGAAATTTATATAAAATTTATAGAAAAAATATAGCGCTATAGGCGTCCTGTAGCTCAGTGGTTAGAGCACTCGCCTTGCGAGCAAGAAACCTGGGTTCAATTCCAGGCAGAGCAAAACCTAGGGCAAGTTTCCTTACTCCACACGCCTAATAATCCTCCAAAAAAACAAAGCAATAATAAATTGGTCATTTTCAATCTATGACTGTTTGTGGGATACTGCTGTGTGCAATTGGCTGCCGCCTTTCGCCCACAAATATACAGTCAATTCACTTTACAGCATATTCTGTGAAGCGCTTTGAGACGTCTAGAAGACGTGAAAAGCTCTATATTAAATGCAAAGATTATTATTATTTGCCCTCATCCAGGACTGAAATGCCGTCTGGCGTGGAGGGCGCTATATAATTCCTTCTTGTTGTTGTTGATGTCCGACAGGCAGTCTGTCAGGACAGCAGCAGTCCTGGAGTTGAGGAAGTTGACCCCATGTCTGTGGATGATGTCACCAAGGGGGAGCATGTAGATATTAAAGAGGAGAGGGCCAAGGACAGAGTCCTGGGGGACGGCAGACATGACAATGCGAGGGCTGGAGGAGAAACCGTTAGAGGCAGCAAAGTGGAGACGGTGAGAGAGATAGGAATCGAACCAGGCAAGGGCAGTATTTTTCAATAACAGTAAGTCTTATTCTGTGACACTTAACATGTTCCATATTTCAAATCCCTAAACTGTTCACTTGAGAATCGTGGCTTAATGGCTCATATCATTCAAAACATTCTGTATCTTATTTAGAAGAGCTTGCTGTCACACCCTGTAGCTGGACTGAGTATTTTGTTCAATGGAAGTGAGGTGTACAGTTCTGAAGATTTGTTTCCCAATTTGATTGAGAAAGACTCTTTTGGGGGAGAAGAAAGAGGATTAGAAGAAAGTTCTAACAAAGAGAGGTTTAGCTTCAGTGTAGTATTTTATGATCCATTTGTCCACTTCCTGGGATGTCATAATAGCTTTCTTGTGTGTTGCGGAGTGAAATCTGAGAATGCTACTTGTGTTTGCGAAGTGTGGACAGGCTGGAGGATTGCATTCCTTAATCACTTGTGTCTGGGTTTGCTCATGATATATTCCAGCTGCACTTAATTTTGCACTTATGGTTGAGGGCATTCTCTTCAAGAATTTAGAAGGATTCGGGAGTAAATAATTATTTGTATCTCACCATTTTCTCCACTCTTCTCAAGGGTTTTGACTCCTTTCCTCTCCCCCCCCCCCCCCCCCCCCCCCCGCTTTTTTAATGGGGTAGAATTCCACGGACATCTATTGGCCTCTGGTACCTCACTCAAGTGGTTATTATTGTATGAGCCATAACAATAAGTGTTGGTGAGCTATTCATCCATGTTAGCAATCATGTTGTTGAAGGCAGTATACACCACTAAAAAAGGTTGTGCTGCTGGTAGTGTCCTGCCAGTGAAAATGTAACTGAATGTTAGAAAATGGGAAGGTAGTGATAGTGAATTTCTTGGCTCGTGATCGCAATTTTTAAGCCAGAGGTGGACTGAGCTTTTTAGTCAGTTTTCAGTAGCCTGTGAAATGATTTTATGCTAACACCTTCATGTTTTCCAGCCATTCATAAGATTATGGCTAGAAACCATGAAGCTGTAATGTTCCAAACTGACTTTAGAACTGTGCATATACAAGCTAGTTTGCACAGTTTTGAAGCAGAACCAGCCATTACAATATCCCCTGTGATATAAATAAAATTGCACAATATCCCTTGTTTGTTAGTCATTATTAAATAACTTTCATAGGGTTTGTTCTATCAAATTTAGCATCAAGCAGTAATTGCAGCTACCATTTTAGGATCTGTAATTGCATATTCCTAATATTATAACTCAAAATGTATATAGTGACTGCGTTACTCATGCATTGAGGATTATAATTTTGATCTTCCTTTTTGGAAATGGTCACCAATGGAGATAAGTATTCTCCCCAGAAGCCATAGCTTGAATTAATGTGCTTTTCAAAAAAAACTAGCAAAGAAAAAGTTAAAAAAATATTTTCTCTATGAAGAGAGAATGAACTTTCAATTTCAATTTTATTTAAGTGTGTTTATCAAATCTTACAAATGTTTTTGCCCATTCAGTAGATATGCATATTGTTTTTTTCCTAAAAACTTTAAAAATCAAATTCTGTTGCAAATTGTGAGTTGTTGCACTGCTTTTATTTGGTTATAGGCTGAATTTGCATCTGATTGTATAAATGCAAGGATCTTTGTTTAAAATATTACATAATTGAATTTTGATGTTTAGTAACATTACAGATATTTTTAAATTACTGAGGTCAGTATAGTGAGTTGTGGTATTCATGCTGTGAAGCATTGCTTTGGGCTACATTTTACTAAATGACATGCTTTCACGTAGTTGCTTCCTGTTGTCTTTAGTTTTGAAGTGCCAAGGGCATGCATTATATTCTCCTGATGGACAAAGTGCTAGAATCCTTTCATGTTCGCTGCAGACGGTCCAGATGGATTCTTAATGACTGGAATGTTTGACACTGCACCCTGGGAATTCAGGATAAAAGGACAACGCTTAGAACCTGCAGTTTTTTGCTACTTTCTCAAATTTCTGCAATAATTATGAAAGAGTAGCTATGATAATGTTGTGTAACTTTCTCTGTATCTCATCTGTCTTTCATTGGCTTGTGTATTACCCTTGCAATGGCACCCTGGCAGCTATGTACCATCTGATGATAAAGAGTCTCAAAGACCCATTTCAATTGTATTACCTGCAATTTGATGGTGTGTTGAAAAAAACTGAATTCCATCAGCTACTCGTGTACAGTTCTGAAAAAGAGGAAATTTGCCCAATGTTCTGCCCAATATTCCTCATTCATACAAATGTATTAAATTGACAAAGTAGATTTTTTTTTCTTTATCATTTTTGTAGTCTGCAACAGGTTCCATGCTTCTACAGATAAATCACTAAAATTCAAAGCAACATATTGTATCATGCATTTTGCGATGTGTCAATCAAAGGCTATTTATCAAATATAAGTATTGAGTTCAATATTTAATTAGCCATTAGTTGAACTGAAGGTAAAAGTTGACAATTAGTTAGTGTTCTGATGTTTTAATTTGTTTTTGAAGTGAGAAATTAATTCAGTTTGCAAGAGACTAATGTAACAGTGGCTTTGTTGAAACCCAAATTGAGTAATGTTCACCTATTTCTGTAAACAAATAACACTTCTCATGTAAATGTTTTATTTTTGTCAACTACAGTTGTTTCAGGAGTTAACAGAACTGGTGGAACTTAGGTAAATGCTTGCAATCGAATGCACAATGCACATGCGCATTAACAGCAACATTTGTAAATGAGAGCTTGTCAAGTTATGGAAATTAATGAGTCAAGCAATGAAACCAAAAGATTTGCAAATCCTAGAGATGGAGTGCTGATCCTCTGACTTAATATTAGAAATGGTAACTACATCACCTATAAGCAAGGAAGTGTTTGTCTTTGGTTGATGAACGACAGCAAGCAAGGTTTTTGAATAGTCCCATGGGATCTTTAACGTGCACCTGAACAGGCAGACAGGACGATGGCTTAATATTTCATCCAAAGGATGGCATCTCCGACAATGCAACACACCCCTATCACTGCACTGGAGCGTCCGTTTTGACTGAGAATTCAAGTAACAATTTGGGGTTTGAATCCGCAACCTTTTGGCCCAGAGGTGAGAGTGCCACCACTGAGCCAGGCTGACAGAATGGCAACAAATTTGACCCAATCTTGGTGGGTATAGGAATTTAGGTGGCAAAAGTTGAGATTATTGGTTTGGGAATATTTAGTTAACGTTATTCGTTGACCTCACAAAGTTGTTGTGAGCTGTAAGGATAAACAATTCAGTTAAAATTGAGCAGAGACTAACAGAAAAGAGATGACACTTTTTAAATGCACTATTTGTTGTCTATATTTTGGTATTTTTTACAAGATGCAGTGTAGATGTGCAACATCAAAACCCTAAATGTGTTTGGGTATTGTGAATGTGTTGCATTTTAGGATTGGTCTTGTGTTTATAAATTAAGTGAATAAATGAGAAATATGTTTGTCACTTAGTTTGGACTACTTAAAACTCCAGTAAAAAGATGAAAAGAAAAAATACAATAAACTCCTAATAACTCATCATTCCAAGGGAATGGATCTCAATGTTGAGTTATCTGGCGAGGCGAGTCAGGCATTTGTATAACTACATAAGTAATTATTGCCGAGACATCGACAGCATGATGACTTAATTGGTACTGTGCTGGCAAGTTTGCTTCTTTCCGTTTAACACTATACAATATTCTTCCAGTCCACTAAAGGATGTGAACTGAAATTATTGTGTAAGAAAAAGCATGGAATGAAGAATACATTATCACAAAGAGCCTCTGTGATGATCTACAACAACAACAACAACTTGGATTTGTATAGCGCCCTCCACCCCGGAGGGTGTCGCAGAGCGCTTAAACAATACATCTAAACAGCGTTCCATTTGTGAGACACAAAATGTATAAATTCTTGTGACCTCATAGTTTAATACACTGGGGAGGGGAAAGCTTTAGTTTGTCAAGGATATTCTAGCAAATTTATTACAAAGTAGCGCATTTTTGGATAGTACATTTCCTCACCATATCATAAATTTGACTCTTGGATTGCAAACACTGGTTACTTTTTGTAGTGATTAGTTCCTATTGTTGAGAAAAAAAAGAGTGCTGAGGTTAGTTGATCATTCTGAATCAACCAATCAATATTGGTATCTATCTGAACTCTGATAATATAGAACCAAAATTTATGCTGCGGTTTTCTTGATTTCTTTGATGCATGAAATAACTGAAATGTTACCATACAGAATAGATTCAAATCTGCAACCTTTTTGTCATTTTTGCTTCATGCTTTCAAATCTATAACTTAGTCATTACTTGCAATTAGTTTCTGTGACTTTGCATTTTCTTCATTGTTTTGTAGATTTTGAATATGCTGTTGTGCATTTTCATCCACAAAGCATTTAGTTATTTTAAAATACTTGTATGAAACAGCGTGAAATAGTTTTAAAATATTTGAAACATGTTTAAGCTTTTGATGGAAATGTGTTTTCTTAGCCGTGTGTGTCTTTACATAGTAAAAAGAATGACTCACGGAATGCATCCTTTCTGAAAAGGATACTATGATGAAGTCATCTCTCTTTTGACGTGGATGAACCACTCAACAGTGTTATCTGCCTATAAAATTACTTAATTCAAAGAGAGCTGTTTATCTTCAAAGCCTTCAACATCAAAAGAGGGATGGTACGAGAAGGGTCCAGCTAGTTGTTTATAACTTAGTTGTTCACCCAGTGATAAATTCTTTGTCTGCACGCGTTTCCTTCACAGCTACATTTGTCAGGAAGTAGTTGATGCATTACTTAGCTGCATTTTGTAACTTCTTGCAGGAAATCATCCTTTTTTTTAAAAAAACTGAAGTTGATCATTGAGCTTCAGCTTCCTTTGTGTGGTGAAGGTCACTGAGTACTGGAATTGTTGCCATGGGGAGGATTTCAGCAGCTAAAGGTAAGATTACCCAGATAAAACAGTTGAACAAGCAGAGATTGCTTATCTTGTAAAACTGGGAGAAGGTAATGATACTTTTGTAGTTTTTGAAGCATGCTGGCCTTTTCAGTGTTTAACGCATTGTGTATTCAAATATTGCAAAACAACAAATAGAAGAGAAAGACTAAAGAAACTCTCTTGGTTTAGTAAGTGTGACTGAAGTCATCTTCACAAATCTTCTCTGAAGGAGAAAAAAACTGGATGTATTTATGGTAACTTGGGGATAACTTTCACCTGAAAATTATTGTGCCAGTTCAATCAAAACTTATTTCTTGCCTTGTCTACTGAAGGCACTCAACTTTTTTTTCCTTCTGTGGACTATTGCTTCACTTGCACTATATGCACGCCTCCTTATCTTGTTCAAATGGCCATGATGGTGAGTTTGACTGGTTATTCAGTTGTCCCCCCAATGTGCCCCCAGCACTGCATTGGAGCATCAGCTAGATTATGTGAGTTACAAGGGCTAACATAGGGCTTGACCCAACAACCTTCTGACTCCACAAGGCCAGAGTGTAAAACATGTGGTCAAAACTTGATCTAGTTCTGCTGGAACCGATTTCATTATCTGTGTGTGCATAATTCGTATCATTGCTCCTTGTGGTCTACTGAGTGAATGGTGCAGATGTTAAAATAGGTACCCATGCAAGACCACATGAAGCCTTGCGGAGTTACAGAACTGTGAGAAGTTTTTCAAGCTGTGGTTGCTGTGGCTTTAAACTGGAGTTGTATAAGTTGTGTTGCTTCTATATTGCAGCAAAAAGCACTAAAAAGCGGAGGCATTGATAATTGAATGTCACTGTTTCCTTTTTATTTGAAGCCCCAGTGTTTTAAGTTGCATGTATTTGTAGAGCAAATGATAAAGTTGTTGGCAGAGATGGGAAAACTCACAGAATCAGAAATTTACAGGGCGGCAGAAGGAAGCCATTCAGGGCATCGAGTCTGTATTGGCTCTCTGATCAGGCTGTATTTTCAATCGATCTGCACCGCCGGCTCCCCATACGCCTTCAAGCCTCTGACTGTCATATTCTCGTCAGCTTCCCTCTTGGACTCTGTCTCCAGGACCTTACTTGGCAAGGTGTTCCACATCCCAACCCTTTCTATCTGGGGAAAAAAATTTGTGCACTCCTTTCAATCTTAATTCTAAGTTTCCCAATCACTGACTCCCCGATCAATGTAAATAGTTTCTCCCTATTCACCCTGTCAAAACCTCTCATAATTGTGTACCTCTCAGTCAGGTCCCCTCCTAATCTCTGTTCCAGTAAAAGCAAACCCAGCTCCTCGAATCTCTCCCAACTATAACCTGGTTACATTCTAATAAACCTCCTCTGCACCGCCTACAAGGCCTTAACATCCTTCCTGAAATAAGGTGCCAAAAACAGATCACAGTAATCCAGTTGTGGTCTAACTAATGATCTGTACAAACTCAGCATGCTCTGCAAATATGTAAGAGCTGAATGGCCAATGAATTTCAACTTGTTGGTATCAGCAAGGAAATCGGACGAATGATCACTGATACAATGGAACATTTTATGTATGATTCATATCATGAACTTTGCTGTTTATTTTCTAACTATTTAGGTAAAGTAAAGCAAGTTCCCAGCTCGGAGTCAGGCTACGCCACTGTTAAGCGCTCTGAGATGCTACCTAGTGTGGAGGGCGCTATATAAGTGCAAGTTGTTGTTGTTCCACATTTTCACCACCCTGTGTGGAAAGACATTCCTTGTAAACTCCCTTTTTCAACTGAAACTAGCTATCATATCTATGCCCCCTCGTTTTGGACTCAGCAACAAGTGGAAACAGTCTATCAATGTCCACCTTATTAAATTCTTTCTTAGAGGTGTCAGAAGAGTGCTTATACTAAGAATATGCAGTAGTTTAATCTACTTATTCACATTTTGTTACAAAAATTGTACAACCGACTTATTGCTAATAATGGCTTTGTAACAGTTAATGTCAATCTTAATGCTTGCTGTATCCGTTTAGATTTTTTTCAATAAGCAGAATATTGCTCTTCATTTTATTTGCATACAATTATATTTAAAATGTGTGTGCAAATTTCTGTAGATTCAAAGGAAAACAGAAAAGAAAAGGCTGGGAAGAGCCAACTGCCTAATAGTCCTCTAACGAACAATGGTAAGTGAAATTTACTTTGTAATTTATTAAGATATCGAAAACGTAATTTGGTGTAAAGACTTTGACTGAAGAGAACCACTTTGGAGGAATTGGGAACAGAGGAGGCTTGCCTAATCACCTCTGAGGAATTCAGGCAAGTTCTTTATGAGCAAACAGCTGCTAGAATTGGGTTCAATTGGCAAAAAAACTTAAGCATTTGAGAATGTCTTTAAATATTCATTTATTGGCTACAATAGTTTATGTACATTTTTTAAAGTATGCTTTGATAATGTATTTAAAATTGTATGGTTTAACTTAGTGGAAATGTATAAGATTCTTGTAGGTGATTTGATTAAAATCTGAAAGTTTGAAGCATTCAATGTTTTCTAAATGTCTTTAGTGCTAACTATAGCTTTCAAATATCAAGTGTATGACTCTGTGAGCAAATGTAATACAATATGAAGGTAACTTGTACTGGTATAATTGCACCAAAATAAAGTATTAAACTAAGTTTATGTGTGAAGTGTTACTTTTGTTTCTAGCTACAAGTTATGCACTATAAAGCACAAAAGTTTCAACTTGGAGTTAAACATTTCTTTCCCACCCCTTTTAAACAACAATGGGCCATTTAATGTGGTTTGGCCCACTGTCAGAAAATGTATATGGATAATTGGCAAATAGAAGTCCAATAGGTGTCAGCTTGGCTCAGATGGTAGGAGCACTTTTGCCTCTGAGTCAGACGTTGTGGGTTGAAACCCCATGTCAGGATTTCGAGCTAAAACTCCATTGGAGTTCTGAGGGAGCACTACTGCATTGTCAGAGGTGCTGTTCTTCAGATGAAACGTTAAACCAAGATCCTGTTCAGGTGAATGTTAAATGTCCCATAACACCTTCTCAAAGAGAAGGGAGTTTCTCTGGGCGGCTGTTTCTCACTTATGGCTGTTTGTGAGATATTGCTGGGAGCAAATTTGCTGCTATGTTTACAAATACATAGTCAATGCTACAGAAAACTGAAGTTCTTTGCAACATTTTGATGTGATAAAGGTGCTATATCAAATACAAGGATTATAAAAGTACTGCATATAGTCAAGCTGTTTGTAAATACCATTTGCTTTCTATTTTTGTCTTTTGCCTACAAAATACAGTCATTACACTTTTCCCCATCTTGGGTAGTAATGTTTTCATGGAGACTGTTTCTAAATACCCTAGTTTTCCTGTAAGTAAGTTACTCAATGTATGATCCACAGCATGCCAAAGATTCGTCGTACTTTATCTTCTGACTGGAAAAGTGCACTATCTGGGGTGGAAATCGGCCAGTCTAATTTGGTTTCGGTTACACTTGTCTGAACAATGATGCATCGGCTGCTGTGGTTATTTGTGATTGGGTGGGGGTATTGAAGTCAGCAAAGTGGACCTGGTTGCTTAGAAGTCAAATTGTATGATTGGGCTAAGCAGTGGAGTGATTTCCAAAATTAATTCCAGTGATTGATTCCCCTGTCAGCTCTTTCTATGTATCCTGACATACTTTTGTTCTCTCATTTTTCATCATTGAAATAGAAGCCTATATTACCATCTAATGGGAGTCTCTTACCTTTCTTAACAATATCTGTTCTTAATATGCTGTATTTTCTTAATGAAATTACTATTAAGCATTTATTTCTTTTTTTCAAAAAAAACTTCAGCCTTGTGCTTATTGGTGTTGCAGGTCCATAACTGGATTATTTTTAGTTCACCTATTTTAAGGTGGGAAGGGGAATGGAAAACAAATCGTGTTCACTTGCTCAAGAGGGCTCAAAACTATTTATTTTCTTGATTTATTTTCCTCTGCCCAAGCCGTACAGCAGGCTAGATTTTTACCACAAATGTATGCTTCTGTTTTATAGAGGTTCATGCTTATAAAGTATAAAGTGGAAGAAGACTACAATCTATATTAAATGAACTGCATTTGCTTTACACTATGCAACAAATGTACCTACTATCTTGTGATATATTTAGGTTTTGAAAGGTTACTTGAAGAGTGGTGATGCAAGCTTTTTTCCCTTTAAAGAACAAACTCTATTACTTAAAAAAAAAGAAAGAATAATTAGAGAATGTACTAAAGATTTATAGTGTTCTCAGGGCCTGTAACATTTTAATTTTTGGTGAACCATCAAAAATTTATTAAGGAAAATGCATCTTTGCAAAGTGCGGTAAACCCTAATTTTTTTAATTGAAATGTATTAATACGAAATGTAATTTGGTGGTGATAGGAGGAGTAGTCGTCCTTTTTTTTTAGAAATGTATAAATCCAACCTCATGAGCTGACAATGGTGTTACTTTTTTAACCCTATTTTTATTTCAATCCTCAATTTTGTTTGAACCGTTGATGCATTTTGGGATTTGGAGCTACTTTTAAGTCTGTTAGCTATTTGCAACATTTAGAACTCTGGTGCCCTCTCCTGGTAGAGCCTTGTCAGCATTTTGGCTTTTGTGAAGCAGAAACAGCAATACACGGCAGTGTCGGAAGTGCTTGTTCCAACGCAGATGATGATTCACTACGCAGAAGATGACTGCAGCATGTGGGTGTTAACATTGACACTGTAATGCAACACACACAGTTCCTTTACATAACTGATTCACTGAGGAGGAGGCAAATCTTAATGTCACCTGGAAAATATTAGTGGCTACCTACATTTTTAATTCTATTTATAAGTCACTGGTATTTGATTTGATGTTTAGTGTGCTTTTCTGTTTCAGTATAGGCCACTTCAGACAAGTAATATCAGCTCTTGGAACAAGAGCTTCTTTTTTGTAAATATGTCTTTGAAGCTGATAATTGTCAGGCTTGTCAGGGGTGTGTTGCATTATCGGCGTGCCGTCCTTCAGATGAAACGTTAAACCGAGGTGCCGTTTGCCTTTTTCTGGTGGACATTAAAGATCCTGTGGCTCTATTTGAAAAGAGAAGGCAGCCAACAATCTCCTGAATAAAATTGGTCACTCACTCCATGGATGTTTCTGGGAATTGCTGTGTGTTTCGTTCATTAAAATCAGTCAATCCAGTTTACATTGTATCCTGTGAAGCTCTTTGGTACGTCTCGATAACATAAAAACTGCTATATCAAATGCAAGTTTATTATAGTCAAGTGATACTATATTCCATAATGTTGCATTTTAAAAGCAAACCATTTCATGTTTCTGCATTTGTTATTGCTACAGTGTTGATATGTACTCATCAGTTATTTACCTTTATAATTTTTAAACTCATGTAAACATATCAAAGGTATTATTAATGATTAAGAAAAAATCATCAGTTGCTGGATTTGTACTTAATACTAAAGACTAGAGGGCAGGGGCTGGTCATAGGTTTAATCAATCCATAGTATCCTTAGTTAGCTGATCTTAACAAGGGTATGATTGGGGAACTACAAATGGCTTCAGTTCCTCTAGGGAAGAAAGTGGTAGCATCTGTCACTTACTATTTTATTTAAATAAATCCTATGAATATGTACAGCAAAAAAGAATTTGAAGATTGACAATTTTGCACCTGAGCTATCTTGTTAGTACTTTTACTATCGAAAGATGAACACAATCCTGTAATGTGTTCCTTGACTCACTTAATTTCTAGTGACAATTAGGGTTAGGTACTAGTGACCCGGATACTATTAAATTAATTGAACCATGAAGGAGCAAAGCATTCTTTTGTATAAGAATCCTTACATATGATTTAGTGACTGTAACAACAGCTTGCACTTGTATAGCATTCTCCACATAGGATATCATTTTGGATGCTTCATAAGAATAGTGTTAAATGCCAAGAGGTAGGTTTTTAACTGGGATTTAAAGATGGATGGAGAGAGGGTGGAATAGAGGGGTAGAGGGATGGAGTTTCAAAGGGTCGGGGCATAGTTGCTGAAGACTCTGCCAGCAATCGGCGGGAGTTGGGGGTGGGGGGGGGGCATAAATGCAGCAGCCCCAAGTATATCAAGGGGACAGAGAGAACAAAAGAGTGTGTTTGGAGAAGAAAGGTGCTAGAAGTTGTGATACAATTCCATTAAGTAGCTTACTGAATTGTTCTCTCATTTTAATTACAGAACATTTTAACTGGGATGAATACTTGAAAGAAACTGGAGCCGTCTCTGCTCCTTCACATTGTTTTAGACAGGTAAGCAATTGCTATTAGAATTTAGAAATGCTACTTTTAAGTCTGCATTATTGTCAAATCGTTAATTCTCTCGTGGGAAATGAAGTAATTGATTTGAAGGATGAAAGAGTCCTGTTGAGTACTTTAAAGCAAATCACCTGAACTTGGTGTTTTAATAATTACAATTTTGACTCCCGAAAAATACATTTTTCAGCAATTAGCCTTTCTTCTTTTGTATACGTTGAAGGCTTAATCCCCAAACAAAAGGGATTCTATTTTGGGGAGGAAAAATGGATCTGTTCAGAAAGACCTTTTCTGTATTTTTGACTAAGAATTTCATGGGAGAATTCTTCATAGGAGCACGAATTCTGAATAATATCTTCAGAAACTATTAGTGGGATAGAGTAGTTATTAGCCATAATAAACCAAGTGATGATCACAGGTGTTTACAAAGACTGTATAGCACAAACAGCCCACTCGATCCAAACAGTCCATATGGTGCTTATATTCCACATGAGTCTCCACCTATTCCTTACTCCCTCGCATGCCGTTTTATTTCCCTCTCCCTCATGTGAAGGAGAGGGAATTCTTCTTGAATACATCTAAAGGTATTCACAGAAATAGCTGGTAATGTGTAGACTTTTCCTTAAACAGGATTGCACCTGTCAAGATTGTTTGAATGCCTCTTTTCACAGCTGTTTACATTGTTTCCTCACTTCTTGCAGCCTAGGTCACCACCCACCAATGAGTTTAAAATTGACATGAAGCTAGAAGCTCAAGATCCACGAAATGTTACCTCAATTTGTATAGCTACTGTGGTTGGAATAACTGGAGCAAGATTACGATTGCGACTAGATGGGAGCGACAATAAAAATGACTTTTGGAGATTGGTTGATTCGTCTGATATACAACCTATAGGGACTTGTGAGAAGAATGATGGGATGCTGCAGCCTCCACTTGGTAAGATTTTATAATTCATTTTCATCAATGAAACCTATTCAGGCCTGATGTTTTCATAATTATTAGATTAATGGAATCACAGATCTATATAAATACAAGTTGTTGTTGAATACTTCAGTAAGATCAACCATGAGCTTTCTTTTTCCATTAATTTGTTTTTTGCATTTGTACCCCTAATTCAGTTTAAGTACAGGATCTACAAGTACAATGATCAAGTTATTTTATTAAGTATGACCTTTGCGTGCATTTTTAGAACATAAGAATTTTCTAGGCGAAAGAGGACCAAGGTCCATCTGGTTCACCTTCCACCATCCTGGTAGTTGCTTGACATATCGAGTCCCAAACTAAATACTGTATCCTGAGATTATTTTCTAGCAGAAATCTATCTAATTAGTTCTTAAAACAAACGTTTTCTGCTTCTACCATCTCCCTAGTTGGCCTGGTTCATAAGTTTACTACTCGCTCACTGAAGTAGTGTCTCCGTAGATTTGTTCTGAATTTACCCTCTCTTCATGACCTCCGGCTCTACTACAAGATAAAACAGCTTATATGGTCTACATTATCTAGTCCCTCAGAATCTTACACCATAATCATATCGCCACTCAGCCTTCTCTGCTCCAGTGAACATGCCCAATTTATCTAATCGCTACTCGTAGTCCAGTCACTCCATTCCCTCAATCATTTTGGTTGCCCTCCTCCGTATCCTCTTGATTGCTGCAATATTCTTTTTATCAGAACCGTACACAGTATTTCAAGTGCAGTTGCACCAGTGATTTATAAAGTGGCAGGATTACCGCACTATTTCGGCTCAATATTGCCCTTTTAATGCATTCCAGCATCTGGTTTGCTTTACTCATTGCTACCAAGCACTGTTGGGATAGCTTAAATTTATTGTTAATCAGGACCTCCAGATCCTTTTTATTTTCTGTACAGATTATTCTCTTCCATTTAAATAATAGTCTCTTCCTGGATTTTTTTGTCCCATGTTACATTTCTCTACATGAATTTCATCTTCCATCGATCTGCCCAATTCCCAAGTATGTTCAAGTCCTTCTGTAAATTATCCTGTCTACCTTTGCAATCTACCAGCTTCATTCTTTTAAAATTTTAAGGGCAAACCAGCAGCATCAATTTAAAACCTATCATCAGAAAAAAATTAATCTTCACCATTATTACTAAGAAGCCCGTGCCCTCTCCCATACTAAGCTCTGCCAGCCTGTCACTCCATGCTCGCTCAGCTACACTGGCTCCGCATCCACTGGCGGATCAAGTTCAGGATCCTTGCTCACGGCCTCCACAGTTTCCCCCCCCCCATCTCCTTCTCACCTTACTTCTAATATCTTTCAACCATAATGGCTTGGCCCCTCCCTTTGCTCAGCAAGCCCTGTCCTACATCATGTCCCCTGCTCTATCTGCCCTATAATCAGCTTCGGTGGCAGGGCTTTCAGTTATTCAGCCTCACTCTGAAACTCCATTCCGGAGACAGTTTGGCTCCATCCCCTTGTTCAACAACAACAACAACAAGATTTCATTTATAGAGCGCCTTTCACGTCGGGAGGACGTTCCAAGGCGCTGGACAGTTGGGTCAGGACCCGAGTAAGGGGGAAATGGTCAGGGTGAGGGGAGGGAAGGGAGGGAGTGAGGAGGGGATAGAGAGTCGAGAGAGGAGCTGAAGGCACGGTCAAAGAGAAAGGTCTTGAGACCGGCCTTGAAGGAGGAAAGGGAGGAAGCAAGGCGAAGGCACTGGGGATGGAGTTCCAGAACCTAGGGGCTGAGAGGCTGAAGACCCGGCCACCGATGGTCCTGTTTCAAGATGTACTTCGACTGTGCATTTAGTCATCTTTCCCCTCTTCACCCCCTTGCACTCCACTCCCAGATCGGGTGCCCATGGTTGAGAGCTTTGAGACATTCTCTCAATGTGAAAGGTGTTATATAACCGTACATTGTAGCATATGTGGAAAAAAATATGGAAAACATCAAGCAAGCTGTACTGTGGGAGTTTCTACCAATATTTCCCTGTATTAAGCTAACAGCCTCAGTTTGGGATGCCCTGAAGGAAGCTTCTCTGCTGAGCAAAAGGCAAATATTGGAAAAACGGTGAACTTGATTTGTCCACCTATTTTTGCATTTAGAGTTTTATTGGCAAATGTTTAGAGCATCATGTTCCTTGACCTTGTTCAATAATGGTCTACGACATTTTAGGACCCAAAAGAGGCAGTGGTGAAGAAAGTTTACTTTTGGTGTTAATTTGAAAAATAGATTCCTATTTTTCCCTATTAACCTGTCCTGGTTCATGCTAGAGAATGGTTCATCGGCATTGACAACTCACCAGAACCTGTCAAAAGTGACTGCTATTTAGGTCTGAACCTAGTCAGCAAGTATAGACAGACTATTTGGAACAGTTCAGCCCAATCTTATTTAACATCAATATTATAATAATAATAATAATAATAATAATCCTTGCATTTGATATAGCGCTTTTCACGTCGGGAGGACGTCCCAAAGCGCTTCACAGAATATACTGTAAAGTGAATTGACTGTATATTTGTGGGCGAACGCGGCAGCCAATTGCGCACAGCAATGTCCCACAGTCGTGGATTGAAAATGACTAATTTATTATTGTTTTGTTTTTTTGGAGGGATTATTATTAGGCGTGTGGAGTAAGGAAACTTGCCCAAGGTTTCGCCCTCTGCCTGGAATTGAACTCAGATCTCTCGCTTGCAAAGCGAGTGCGCTTTAGTATTCCAGTAGCTCAGTGGTTAGAGCACTCACCTCGCAAGCGAGAGACCTGGGTTCGATTCCTGGCAGGGTGAAACCGTGGGTAAGTTTCCTTATGCCACACGCCTAATAATAATCCTGCAAGAGAAAAAAAACAATAATAATTTGGTCACTCAATCCACGACTGTTTGTGGGACATTGCTGTGTGCAATTGGCTGCTGGGTTTTGCCCACAAAATATACAGTCAATTAATTTTTCCAGTATATTCTGTGAAGCGCTTTGAGATGTCTAGAAGACATGAAAAGTGCTGTATCAAATGTAAGAATTATATTTATATGTCTATATGTATACATTATTCCACACACGCACTTTCTTGCAACTATCACCAGAAGGTGATCAGGAGCTGATACTTGGACTATTGTTTTTCTCTGAAGCCTAGGAGACACTGAGGGCAATCGTTATACTGCACCAGCTAAGATTAGCTAAGTAAAGGCCAATAATAAACTGGTCTCTGGCATGCATATCCACAAAAAAAAGCTGTTCCGAGGGAACTGATACACTGCTTATCAAACAAAATGTAAATAGAAGGACTTAGAAGTTGAAAAATGTACGTTGTTGAAATTTGGATGTTGGAACAACTATTTTAATGTTGAGGTCATTTAATAAAAAATATTGAAGTTCATGCTTCATGGATGGATATTTTTTGTGTATTAGCAAATAGTGAAAAATACTTGCAAATTTCGTGCTTAATTGTAGAATGTGCAATTTTTCAAGTATTTGTGTCTGTATTATGTCTTATTGCATTCTCCCACAAAAAACAGTCACTACACTTTACAGTATAACATGTTAAATGCTTTGGGACGTCCTCACAATGTGAAAGGCGATGTATCAAATGTAAGGATTATTATTATTGATCACTTTCAATTTCAGTACAGTTTGGTTTTGAAGCATAACACGTGTGTTTTACTTTGCATGAGTGAACAGGATTCAGAATGAATGCGTCTTCCTGGCCAATGTTTCTACTAAGGACACTAAATGGAGCTGAGATGGCCCCTATTTCTATCTTTAAGAAGGTATAAAAAAAAGCTTAATTACAATACAATTACTTTGGAATTTTTATGTGTTCAGTACCAGTTGTTTTTCTTTATTACACGAAAATACATCTTAACCTGCATTTTGCTTTGCTTTTACTATCCAGTGTTTATTTTAAACAACTGAATTGAAGGTTTTATTATAATTTGTTTTATAATTTAGAGAAAGTGGGAATTAAACAATGAAACTGTTCTCCATTTGTTTCTTTTCATTCAGGTAAATGTGAGCCGTTTGCATGAATCACACAGCATGGTACTAGTCCATCAATCCTCGGGTCATTGCCACATTCGCCTACACAATACATAGTCACTACATTTGACAGTAAAAACACTTTCAGATGTCCTCTCAACATGAAAGATGCTGCAATAAATGCACCGATTATGTATTTTAAATAACAAAATAGGATTTTGGAGATTAATGTATTGCAGCAATTGTCTCTTATTGCAGGATTTTGATCACAGAAACCTATTGCAAACCTCAATCTGAGGGGTGTATTTAGCTTGAAACATGCTTTCAGTTAATACACAAAAACTCATGTGCAAAACATACAGGCAAAAAGCTTCCATTTATAATGTATAAAAGAAAAAAAAAATTGCGGTTCTTGAATCAATAATGCCCACTTATTACACTGTGGTTTATCAAGACTGATTGAAGGGTCTCATTAAATTCCCTTGGAAAATGTGTGTGTGTAATTAGCTAAATTTGCATGGACACAGATAGTTTTAAAGTACTAATTCCTTTTGTAAAAATATATTTTGCTTCATTCAGGAACCTCCAAGTCCACAGGACAATAGTTTCAAGGTTGGAATGAAGTTAGAAGCAGTAGATCGGAAAAACCCTCATCTGATTTGTCCGGCAACTATAAGTGAAGTGAAAAGCGATGACGTTTTTATAACATTTGATGGCTGGAGAGGTGCCTTTGATTACTGGTGCAAATACAATTCTCGTGACATCTTTCCAGTGGGATGGTGCGGCATGACGGGAGACAGCCTGCAACCTCCTGGAAATAGGGGTACGTTTATCACTTTAAACTAAGAAGAATGATGAGGTTTATTGAATATGCAGTACAAATACTGTATTAAAAATGGTACATTTTGTGAATAATGCTGTCCAGCGCCTTGGGAAGGCCTCCCGACATGAAAGGCACTATACAAATGTAATTTTGTTGTTGTCTAATCAAACCAGTTGTTTAGAGCAGCGCGGTACAACCGGTGGCCCATGGGCCACGTCTAGCCCAACGGGTGATTTTATCCAGTCCCGAGACCATTTCAATTCCCTTCCTGGCAAACGTCCTCCCATGGCAGTGGCAGGAGCCAGAGGTTGGGGAGATGCAGCACAGAAAGTGGAAATATTGCCGGCTGTTACTGCAGTGTGTACCCAAACTGGTGGGCTCCATAGCAACCGCATTTTGAGATGTTCTTCTAACATGAAAAGGCTGCTGTGTAAATGTTGTTATGTTTCTGGAAGGAAAACACAAAATATTGCTTATGTGGCTCGTGGACCTTTCTCAAATAGGGAATCCAGCTTGCGGCAGCCAAAATGTTGGACCATCCTGGCTTGGAGCATATAATGCATGAATATTTTAATATTTATTTTATTATTTTAATATTTATTTTATTCAACCATTTATCCAATAACTGTTCGTTGATCAAGTTATTTTTTGCAGCTCAATTTTATCAGTCAATGATTGATTTTAATGAACATTGTGGCACTTTTTATGCTGCAATTCTGCAACTCATTGTGGTAAACAATGTACTTGGTTGTACATTCTGCTTCACTCAATCCCTATGCACTGCTTCAGGATAAAATATGTAGCATTGCACATTTTAAGCATTGTACAATATTCTGCCATTGCACTATACGCCCAAATAAATTGCTAAGTGATACTTTCATTGGTTTGAAATACAGGGCAAGATGTAAACATAAAATAAGCCTTTAGTTATTGTGCACTATCAAAGAAAAGGGCTTACTCACTCATTTTCAGTATTTTCCACATACTGTAGGTTGATATCTACAATTGGAACTTTTCCAAAGGGACATTTTCCCTTTAAGAGATTAATTTGTCACTGTGTGGCACCAGCTATGCTATGCATTTTAAATAACCTTCCCTAGAGTTCTATTTGTTTTTACTCCACTAAATCAACATCAGATTTGTGCTGTGTCTCCTGTTCACAAGAAAAACAGAAGCTGCCTCAAAAATGAAAAGGCTGGCTTCAAACATTGTGTTCAGTATAGTCAAGTCTTCCTAGCACCTGGCAATGCTATGTTACTTATCTTGTTCCCTGGAAATATACCAGGGCTGACTCAAATCATTCTGATTTCTCTCCAATTCAACGAGGCAGGAATGGCAAGAATCTAGAGGAAGTGATGGCAGTGGCTAAATCCTGTTCACAAATTGTAAACATAACCACCTAAGCTGGTGTTGCTGAGATAATCCAAATATTTTTTGAGGTGTTTTTATTGCTATTTACAAGGCAAATTTGTTCTTTTAAGAGGTTTGAAGTTGAACCAATAATGTGCTGAATATAGAAACAGCACTGTTTGTTCTTGTACTACAATCTGGAGTGCTGTCTTTATTGTGGAAATAAAAGAGAAACTGCTGGTTTCTGCCTAATTCATTTTCATTGAAGCATTTACTGACATCGGTAAATATTGTTGTTGGTTAAATGGTGAATATTGTTGTTGGCTATAATAGTAATAATCCTTGCATTTGATATAGTGCCTTAAATGAGACTTCTGCCTCTTTAAAATTGTAAGTTCAATTACCAATCAACTGGTAATGATTACCAATGACTCATTTGTCGGTATCAAGTCTTCATTCCTGGCGTTCCAGTACAGATCAGCTTGGAGCTCAGTCAGCTTGAAGGTTTACAAAACACTTATGTAGTGGCACAGCCTGAAATGTGTCATTGTAAGAGATGAGACCGCAGCACCTCTCTTTCATGGTCACTGTACAATTTTAGCAATTGGGGTTACTGCTCAATTACCACCTAATCTTGTTTCGTGCTTTAGCAAGACATGCCCTTCATGGGAGTCGGCTTCCACACAAACATAGGAAATTGGTCATAATATTTTGAAATCAGTTTACTATCATGGAATAGTGTTATCCCTACAATAAAGCTCTATGATCTTGGCAGAACACTCTTTTCCTGTGGTCCACGGTAGCAGCTATTTTTGTACTCACTCCTAGTCTTGTGAGGTCTCTCCAGTTCAAGCTCCTCAGGCAACATTCCCCTCACAATGATCCCCACTCTCAATCAAGCTTTGTTGTAGACCTTTGAGAGAAATGTTCTTCAAGAAGTTGCAGTATACCTGCCCTCATGCCCCCACCACCCAGCAACTCACATTCACAATCAATGCTTGGGTATACATTTCCTGAACTATTGGTCTAAGATGGCTATTCATTTCCAGAACCATTGATCCAAGGGCAGTGGACTGCACAGCACTCAAGATGGCGCATCAAACATTTAGAATTACTAGTAGTCACGATAGCACGGTAACATTTTGAGCGCCCAGTCAGACAGTCCAGCTGTAGACAAACAATACAATTGGACTCCAGTATATCAATAAATGGAGTGGATCCCATTCCTAACCGCTTTTGTCGCAATGCAGTCCAGATGATATAGTGATTACCTCCCCAATCCTGACCCCCAGCTCGGGTCCGAAACACTAATTGTCCAGCGCCTTGGGACGTCCTCCCGTTGTGAAAGGTGCTACACAAATGTAATTTTGTTGTTGTAGAGCTTCTAATATTGATAAATACAGGGTGAGTTTGCCAAGAAATGTTAGAATGGATCTACTTTTCAATGAATAAATAACTGATTTTCAGCTGTAACCTCATTGAGCCAGCTGTTCAATGTATTTTACTCAAATCTAACAATCCTGAAATATGCTTTTTCCCCTTGAAATGTGGCATGGAATTAGTCCAATAATTTTTTTAAAGAAAAGTTGATTAAATATATGCTTGTTTCTAGACTCTGTTTGAAAATATTTATCAGAAAAACATGAACAAAATTGAGATGTTTTTGACTTGGATTAATAGATTTATTTTTGCTCAGTGCTGATTGAGCCTTGACTGTTGAATTCTCTGTGTTAAGTGTAACTGAGGATAGTTTGAATGACTCTTTACAATGCTACTTCTTTGGAAAGTTATTTCAATCAAGATATCATTGCTTTTGAAAATCTTCTGAAGATGATGTGTAGAGTCATTTCTGTATTCTGCTTGCTGTGTTACCTATAAGTACTTTAAATCGGTTGTGTCAGTAAAAGTGAGATGGCATATTTTCAGCTGGTCCAGTAAGACATAGGCTCTTTGTCTTGTTACAGGGGAAGTCTGGTGGTGACATTGGAGACAGGGTGCAAAATGCCTGCATTGAATGTTAAAAACTTAGTGGCAAAATGGAAGCTTCTTACTGAGGGACTGAATTATTGACCAGTCCCCATTTCTCAAAGCTTCAGTGTGTGTTGGGGATTTCATTAGCTCATTTGGGGTGGAAAACAAAGCTCCTGTCAGCATATTTAAATACCAATTTTTGCTCTAATTAGAGTTGTGCTTTTTTATGTTTCAGGTTGTCGGTTGTTAAATTGTAATTAAATGGATTTAGGTAACTTTTTATTCATATTAACAGTTCGTCTTCTGTGTAAAAAATATTTTTAAAAAATAAATCACTTCAGCCTGAAATATGTTTTTCACGATGGTGGCTGAAGAAGATGAACAAATAATTCAGCTTCTAAACTCAATGGGTAGAATACTAACACTCAGATATGGTAATTAAAGCTTTTTCATACGCCTGTTTAGCAAACTGCTATTCTTGAGCAATGTAGGGATTTCTTTTTGAATTCTTTGGCAAAGTGATATTTATTATTTGAATGTTTTAAAAATTTTTGACCTGTGGGTCATTCGATCAGTCAACGAAATAGAATGTGAAGACGATCAATGAGTTTGTCCTAAATATAAAGCCACCCAGAATTTAACTGTTGTCGTGCTTGTACAAATTTTGAATTTAGTCAATTGGTCTGTACATCAGTCCAGTGTCTGTGCTATATAAAGTAAACTGAATACTCTTTATGTTTGCTGGACAATTGAGTTCATTTATTTCAGAAAAACAGTCAAAATAAAGTGAACTTTGTTCAGCACCATATGAATACCATGTTAGGTGCATATTTTATTTGGAAGAAGAATTATTTGTGTAATACACCCTAATATTCAATAGTTTTAATAACTAACTGCGTGTATTTTTTNATGCCAAAATCATTTAACACAACTCCATTCAGATTATGTGTTAAAATCTTAATGCACTAGAATTTAGTTCAGACTGCTTTGGTTTGGCTGTGATGCATATGTTTCAGAATGGTCACTTTTGTCTACAAATGCAAATGGGTAACCAATTTCGTTTCTGCCTTTTATGGATTCTGTGACCCACTTTAACCTTTTAGCCTTCTTCAAAAGTGGGGGTGGAGACAGTAGGAGCAGGTGACTGATGAGTACTGTCAGTACAGCCTGCAGACAACATACATATTACTTTAAAAAACAACTCTTCTTTCCTCCAACACCCCCCCCCCACCCCCCCCGTCTCTTCCCGCCCCCCCCAAACTAATGCAAATACCCTAAGCATGCTGTTTGCTGATAGTGCTTCAGTCAGCATGAGCTTTGTTGATGCGTTAGTAGGGCCAAAAAAGGGAGAAGTGTAGTCATCAGAAGGAAATCTAGAAGTGGCATTCAGGCATTTTAATTGGTGGAAGCAAAAGTCTTGTTAAGGAATAAATCTAAACCATATCAAGGTAAGCACCGGTAAAGCTTAAAAATCTTTTCTAGCCTTCTATGATTAAATAGGATTGACTAAATAGGCTTTTGTTATTTGTCTAAGGCAGCTATTGTGTGATGAGAGTACAAGTCCTTCAATTCAAATTGAAGGTTCTAGAGTGCTTCCTTTTTCTTTCGCTATGTCAAGAATTGAGAACAAGTGTTGAAGATTCAAACTTGAAGTAGTGTCTTCTGTTTCTGTCCCATCAACAATTTATTTCTGAATGCTGCAGTGTTCACGAAGGAGTATAATGTGTGCAGTGTCATACTTACACGAAGCACCTTTAACTTCTCTGTGTCAATTTTGTAAGAGCTCCTAATGTGTAGTTTGTTTACTCAGTGAAGAGAATTAAATGTTCCCTTCGTACAGCTTTCTGTAAATTGTGAGCAAAACCTACAGAAAAGTGGGTGTTAAAAAGCAGTGGTGGGGTTAATGGTTTGAAGCAGATGTCATTCTTTGTTTTGAAACATCATTCTTTGTTTCTTCTTCTTCTGATGCTCCCTAAAACTGATGTTTTCAACATGAATTTAAAAGCAATGATTTTGTTATGACAATGTTGCCTTACAAAAATCCTAACTGATGTTGTGTGGGCTGGGGGGAGAGAAGGGTAGTGAGAGAATCTACTTCACTTTACTGGTATCAAAACATTGTTCCTTAATTTACCATTTGGTAATATGCGTTTCTTATTGTTTTCCCATTCTATTGGATATATTCTCATTAAAAAGGTGACTAGGTAATTGGTATACAATGTTTAGTTATTTTTTGTTTGGAGAGACTATTATTTTTACTGGTCCTGTGAGGTTTCATATATGAAATTCAATATGATGTTCCCGGCTTGTGAATCAACACTTAATGGTGAGCAGCTGTCCCAGGATTTGATTTTAATTGGATTTTTCGCATTCATACATTTAAGAAGACAAACCAAACCAGTTGCAGAGGCAAGGCAGGATGTGTTTTGCTGCTACAAATTCCAAAGGGAACCAAATGTAAAGCTTCATTCTAACTCGCTGCCAGCTGCTTGTCTCTCCTATACTGCCGAAAGGTACACAGAAAATGAGACTATTTGCAGTGTTGCTGCAATGCTTAAAACTCCTTTTTTATTATTTAGTCATTTATAATTTGGTTTCCTCTCTTTGCCCTCCTTTCTCGTTCATTCTCCAATTTCCAGGTAATCCAGATCTGTATACTTGGAAGGCATATTTCGCATTCATTGAATGTTTGCACTAAGGGTTGGGGGTGGTTGTAGTTTGCTAACTGCCTTATGCTGTGGCTGGACTTTTCAACCATTCTCGATGTTTTGAATCACTTTTGGTTTCTTGTTTTATTATTTTTGTTCAAAAATAAGAATTTTCCCTTTCAGTCAATTCTCCGCACCCCCCGAAGGATTTTTGGCTGAGTTTCCTTTCCCATCTTCCTCTAGTACTTTGCTGAAGTGAGTATTATTTATTACTGAGCCTTGAAGGGTGTCAGCAGAGTTTTCGACAGGCTTTGGAAGGGGGGAGGGCGAACGCAGCAGCCAATTGTCGTCTGCTTGTTGCCACCCTGACTCAGATCAACTGACTCACGACAGCCCGAGGTCAAGCCTGGAGCCCGATAGCTCAGGTCAAAGTGGAATTTAAGAAAACAATGATGCGTTGTTAGAATGAGGAGAGAAGCTTAATAAAAAGAAGATGGGATAGTTGCAGAAACAAGGCAGGATATTAGCTGTTCCTGCAAATACAGCAATAGCCTGCTGATATCTGTTACTATTGGAATAATTGAAACTATCCACAAAAGATAATTATTTAAAAGATTAAATTCCTCTCATTCACATTTGGAAACATGGGTGGGCTGATGACATTATAATTTGTTCATTTCTTGTTGATTTGGTTTCCGTTTGTAAATTAAGTATTGTTCATGTCAGGAATTTAAATGGAACAAAAAGGAAATTGATCTTGCCGCTCTTAACAACAACAAAATTACATTTGTAAACCAAATGTAATTGCCACTCTTAAGGTTCCTTTACACAAAATCACTGCATGCCATTTGGATAATTCTGGTGAAAGTATTTATTACATTATGGAAATAGTTGGCTGAACTTCAGAGTGATAGCAAGAGGGGCAACTGTCTCCACAAACCCATTAAAAGCTATGTATCAAGTAATAACTGGTTTACTAGTTGTCGGCAATTGGATTTTTAAGTTGGAAAAATGCAATTTTCACCTGTGCATGTGTTGCAAAGAAAACAGCAACTTGATTACATAGTATTCTTCACATAGAATAATGTTTTGGGACATTTCATAAAGACTGAGTCAGACAATAACCAAGGTTGGAGAGGGGAGGTGACCATAGGTACAGTTAGAGGTAGGTTTTATCAGACACACTACACACCTCTTCAGAATATACATGAACATATAAACTGCATGATTATGTTAAAAGCTTTATCAGCTCCCCTTGATAGTCTAGGCTCTAAACCCTGAACAACTTGTGTTTATACCTTCTGCATAGCATCAGTGATTTGTAGCACTAGGTCATAAATTGCATGGCTTTATTTAAATGTTGTGATGTTAGCTGGTCATGGCCTGAATAACAGTTGGGACACTACAATTCTCCTCAGTGAGCCAGGATCTTGATATTGATCACTGTAGAACCATGAAGCTATTGTATGTCAGTCTTGGAAGACATCTCTATTTTGACAGAAGATGCCATCTTATAGAGGAATATAACATATAAATGGGATCGAAAAATTCACTCCGACCAATACTTTACAATGAACAAGAAGACATGGGTTTAGAATTACAAAGGGCAATTTCAGGACAGATATCAGAACTCTTTACCCAGAAGGTAATTAATGACAGATTGCAGGGAAGCGCGGCTGGGGCCGGAATACTGGACACATTTAAAAAAATGGGTTGGTTGCTAAGATGGAAGACAGTGGTGTGGGTATTCTGGAGGAATGAGATCACATAGGCTGAATGACCTTCTTCATCCAAACTAATCTTGTGATCTTGTGTTTATAATAATACTACTAATAATACTTTCATTTGATATAGCGCCTTATCACATTTTCAAGATGTCTCAAAACGCTTCATAGGGTTCACTGTATAGTGACAGTGTATTTGGTGGCCGAAACGCAGCAACCAATTGCACACAACAACAAAATTACATTAATAGAGCTCCTTTCACGTTGGGAGGACGTCCCAAGGTGCTAGACAGTCAGGGCTCAGGATCCAAGCATGAGAGAAGGGTGGGGTAGGGATGAGGGAAGACAGAGAGGTGGGAGGGCGACCGAAGGCACGATCGAAGAGGAGGGTCTTGAGACTGGCCTTGAAGGAAGCAAGGGAGGAAGCGAGGTGAAGGGACTGGTCAGCAATGGGACAGCAGTGACCCACAAACAGTCATGTTTATGGATGTTTGTTGAGGACAGGATTGAGTTTAACTGTGAAACATGTCATAGCCTGCCAATACTCACTATCAAGGCACGCACATCAATTGTTGGGCTAGGTATTGTAATATGTCTTGTGCCTGTGGAACTGGAGCCATGCAAGAGCCAGCGTTCAGTAGGGAAGGGGTGAGAATATTGCCAGATTACTCTACTGTTCTTGATTACTTTAAGGCCTTATTGGTTAAGATGCACAGTAAAAATAAAATTACTGGAAGTACTGGTGAACATTTACAAAGATTTAAAAAGACTACAGCACAGAAACATGCTACTCGGCCCAACCATTCCGTGCCGGTATTTATTCTTCACACAAGTCTTCACTAATTCCTTACTGCCTCCCTCCCCAAACTTCTATTTCCCTCTCCTTCAAGGGAAGGTTTATGTTCGTCTTGAATGCATCTACAGGATAAATAAATCTATGTCAAAGATCTAAGAAGGAAGTTGTTTACAAATCATTTACGTCACAAATGCAGTGGAATTGTATCTAACCAATTCAAAGCAAAGAACAAACGTGACGAAAAATAATTCTGTACTACCAAATGGATGCAATAGTAAACTGGTCAGTAAAATTTGAGAATCCTGGATGAGTTCCTGCAGAAGATTTTGAATTCAATTGATGCACGATTGTCATCTGTGCCTAGGATAAGGGCTTAATTCACTGAAAAATCTGGATTCTTTACCCTTAGGGTGTTTTGTTAAATTCCTTTTCATTGAAGAGTGTGTAATAGGAGCTTATTTATAGGCAGGTTGTAGAAATTATCAAAATATTGTTCTCATTTATAGGATATCCTGCGTTGTCTAGATATTTATTGTAGCAAATCATGTTTATCACACTTCTATGCATCTCTATAGTTTAAAGAATAATAAATCTGGAATTATAATCTTGTAACAATGTAAAGTGATTCAGGTGATGAGTTATGCCACAAGAGGGAACTAAATGCTTCATAAAGGTCATTTGTACTTGATATTAGGTTGCAGCTTTTAACTTTCCTCATGGTGTTACAATAATTATTTTGAAGAAATACATAGAATATAAAGTTGACATTACTTGCCATTACTTGTTTCCAGTATCAGAAATATACCAGTCTGATTGCAGTGCCAGATTCTATTTAAAGAGGAGTTGAATCATTTTGACACGTTATTTTGCAGTAGGTTACGGTGAAGCTTTGCAAGAATGAAAAAGCCTTCAGCCACTATGCCCCGAGGCTCTGGAACTCCCTTCCTCACTTACTTTACCTCGCTCCCTCTCATCCTATTTTCAGGTCTCGACTGAAGACCTTTCTTTTCGACCGTTGGTCACCTTCCTCACCCTCCCACTGGCTTGGCCCCGGGATCCGTCACTGTGAAGCGCTCTGAGATGCCGTCCGGCGTGGAGGGAGCTATATAAATCCACGTTGTTGTTGTTGGTTATATGCTGCATCATCTAATCCCTCCAAAACCAAAAACAATATTAAATTGGTCATTTTCAATCTACGACGATTTGTGGGACATTGCTGTGCGCAATTGGCTGCCGCGTTCGCCCACAGATATACAGTCACTTCACTTTACAGTGTGTTCTGTGAAGCGCTTTGGGACGTCCTCCCGACGTGAAAAGCGCTATATCAAAATGCAAGGATTATTATCTTTGCATTAAGCACTTATAACAAAATAAGTCTTCCACTTTTATGTGCATGATCATAACAAAAGAAACATCCCCTGGTAACAGGATTGGACATAACCCTTGTGTGTCTTTATTTTTTGTTTTCTGTGTGGGTCCTCCATGTATTTTATAGATTTCTTCCACTTTGCATTTCCTCGGTTTGATATCTTAACGCACACTAATGCTTCCTTTCTGGATTAGACCGCTACACCACTCTGTTTGTTACTCTCATTGTTCCAAAAACAAAAGTAAAAGGTTTTTTTTTTAAAAAAGGATAGAAAGAGAGGACCTAAATAACCAATAACAGCCTACAACGAATAATTCATCCTTCTGCAGAATAATCCATGTGCTTATTTTACAATTCTTTCAGCTTCATTTGACATAATCTAAAATGTTGATTTTGAATTTCCCAAAAGGATCCTGCTTAAATCAGAGTTCCAAGTCACACCGTAGCAGTACAAGTGTGGAAACTGCAGCATATTCTTAAAGGAAGTTATTTCCTAACATGCTTCAGCAAGAGTAAAAAATCTGGCATTGAACCCAGATGTTTCATTACTACGCTGCTGGGGAAAAACTCGATCCCAGTCAGATGATATAATCTCCTTCATAGGATTTCCAGCATAATTCTCCACTCTTTGTTCCAGCTTTCCCTGCATGATCCCAATTTCTGAGAGGTCACTGCCTCAGTTTTGGTCCCCCCCTCTCTGTGCTTTTTTCTTTTCCCAAGAGGTTGCCATATGAAATAACGCTGACTGGTAGCATACTAATCAAACGGTCAGTGTCCATCTCCAGTCTTATTATGTATGCGTGGGCTGCTGATGGATTCTCAAAAAGGCCTCATTGTTATCCGTATATGTTGGATTTGGCAGCAGTGTCCAAATTTGGTTATAAATATGTACTTAACACCTTCAGACATCTGGTTGTAAACTTGAGTTTATTTTAAATGTTGGTAACTTAAGATATATTGCTCCTTCTAGTCCTGTCTAGTTTTTTTTGTAAATGTTGTGGTATTCAAACTGAAGAATATTAAGTCTTGGATTTTTTTGTTATACAGCAGCACTCAATGGTTCCCACTGTTTTACAGGCAGATTTCAGGGTTATACGCTTCAAGTCGCATCACTCTCGTAATATTCTTGAAGGAAAACGCCTGATGCCAATACCTAAATTTTAAACAAATTTCCCAAGCCTCATACATAATGGCCAGTACAACAAAATCTTGCATCTAATACAGTACCTCAATCAAGTTTGTCATCTCCTTGAAATGCTTTCTCTTGGCACTTTTAATGTGAGTCCTTTTGCTTAGGATTAGCTCACAAGACCCCTGCTGATTGTTGCTTTGAGTGGAGCTGCAGCGAGGGATGAATAGGGCTGATCAATTAATTGTTTATGCTGTACTAGCGATAGTAAGAAGTGCACTGATTATGTAGAGGCTCACTGAGTAGTGCTCTTTTTACAGCCACACCCTTTACTTTCTGTAATTCTGTTTAAGTCTCAGCTTCAGTTTCGTGCAAAAGAAAATATTTGCAATACTTTTCAGAGCCCACAGAGAACAAAACCTATAAATTAAGTTAGTAGAGCCACAGAGAAATGACTGACTTCACTCTTGTGCTGCTTTCCAAACAACCACTAACTTGGACTCAGTTCCTTGTGAAGCGCCTGTTTAAAACAGACATCTGTAAAGTGCGATATTATCATTAACACAAATTCACCACTCGAAAGTTGTTGCTGGCAGTTGAGTTGAATGAGTAAATAAGATGTGCTCATCTGCAGTGTACAAGGCTTTATTTACTTGTGGCCAGGATGGTGGGTTCCTGTCACCACTCAGTTTGTAGTTAAAATCAGGCATATGAGTATCCTGTTTCCTGGGAAAAAATAATCCGATCCTAAAACGAGTTAAGAAGAATCAGGTACACGAGTTTCATAAAACATTGTTTTGATCTTAAAAATGTTCTCACTGCTTTCTTATGAATTATGAAATAAATGAATTGCATTTTGTATTACTGAACCACACAGACCAGGAAAATGTCATGTTTATCTGTGCTGGATTATCTAATCTCAATCAGGAGAGAAATTCACAAACTGATTTGATTCTCTGAGGGCTTCAAAGGTCTGATTGCTGAGCCAACCGGGACATTAAAGATCCAGTGGAAAAAAAGGAATGACTGCAGTTTGCGTCACCAGTGTTATTGTATCTAGCAGCTAGAAATTGATGGGATGTTTTTTGGTTGTACCCACATGTTTATCATTTAACTTCAGTGGAGGGTAGCAAATGGAATTAGATTAATATGGGCTGTATGAGATGCAGTTGACTAATAAAACCAGCAATTTGCCCAACTTCATATTCTGAACTTAATAATAAAAAAGAACTCGCTGCCCAAAGTGGTGGTTGAATCAGGTGATATAGATGCATTTAAGAGGAAGCTAGACTTTGATACACGGGAGAGGAAATAGAGAGATAAAGTAGGAAGAAAGGAATGGTTAGAGACTCATGTCAAGTATAAACACTAGTACAGACTGGTTGGGCTGAGTGACTTGTTTCCATGCTGTAGATTCTTTATAGATCATTGTAAATGAACATACATCAGACACATATGATCTGTTGATCCATGGTATTGAGTATTTTAAAATTTGTTCTTTTACTTTTTCTGATTACTTTTCAGTTTCAATTCCAAAGACTATTCCTGCTACTCCAACAACACCTTCCCGACTGACAAAGCGAACAATGCAGACATCACAGAAATCTGCAGATCCAGTGCCATCACAAAAAGGTCGGAAGGCTGTGAAAAGCAAACCTCCTGGACAACCTACTTCACAAAAGAGTACATCATTGCAGATTTCTTCACCTCCTAAGTCCATTTCCACCACTGACACATCCAGATCAGGAAAAAGGGGTGCGAAACCTGGAAGTAAGGTGAGTATCAACATCTGCAGTTGACATGAATTTGTTTTCAGATTTTACATTGTTCTGAATTGAAATTGCCTTAGTATTTTGTGTAAAACTTAGCCAGTAAGTTTGTTTGTAAATCGTAATTTTAAAAAAAATGCTCATAAGAGATGTAGAACACGTGTACTGATGGAATGCAGTCCTCACTTCCTTTCCTCTAAAGGTACCAGTACAATCTTTAACTGCTTCTCTTGTACATTAGTTCAAACCCATAATAATCTCCTCTTGCTTGCAAACATTCAGAATTTATTCCTTGCACTTGCAATTCTTTTTTTCTTTCTCCTGCCAGTGGTGCAAAGAAGTATTTTCGGTCGTTTGTAGATGGGTTTTAAAAGAATTTTAATTGGTTTTGCCCTCTAAATACATTTTTTTGGTTTGCTAACTAAGAATCACTGCAAGTTATGCACAATTTAAGAGATGACTCACTGGTATCTACAAACGACCACTGCATAGGTGGCATTACAATACTGTGTAAAGAATATGTGCCAGATTTTAGTATCTTCCCTGAATCCCTGATGATTGCTCTTCAACTCCAGTTCTAGAAGTTGGTCTTGAAATTCATAACCCAAAATTTCAATGGGACTGAGATGGAAATAACGCCTAGACATTGAAATCCCCGCCACACACGCCCCACCATTAGCGGTCGGGCCTTCAGCAACTCTGCCCCCACCCTCTGGAACTCCATCCCGCAGTCCCTCCGCCTCACCTTCTCCCTTGCCTCCTTCAAGACCCATCTCAAGACGCTCCTCATTGACCATGCCTTCGATCACCCTCCTTCCTCCTCTGCCCTCCACCCTCCCTGATCCCGACCCGAGTCCAGTGGCTTGGGACGTCCTCCTGACGTGAAAGGCACTATACAAATGTAATTTTTTTTGTTTTTTTAGTTTCATAGGAATGGGACTGTAGAAACTAGCTGAAACTTTCTTACCTTTGCAACAGATTTTTCAGGGTGCCTCCAGCAGGGAGTAACTGTTGGGAACATGAACCATTTCCTATTTTCACAACTTGTTCCCAAACAACTCTCTACAGCAGTATCATTTTCATGAATATGTACATGAATTATATTATAATTGAACATTTTTTTCTTAATGCATTATTCCTTGGCCAAGAGAGCATGCAGATGATTCTCTTGCCAGTGGTGGTTGCTGGAGGGTGTGCAAGGGTGAAAAGGATTGATTATTTAGATCAAGATTTACTTTCTTTCAAAGAAAAAAAAACAACTTGCACTCCATATTCTATCATCCTGTGCATTTATTTTGCTGAGCAAATTGTCCACAGATTCCTAATTGCAGTAATCAAAATAGGGCAAATGGTATTTATGAGCCTGCATTTCTTTTATAAATGGCTGGAGATTTTCAATTTTCACAGTATCTTCAAAAAAAAACTGCAAGCTTTATGTTGAGATGTTTAGTCTTACTGAAGTAGCAGGAAAAACACATGAATCACGTCGTCACTACTTTACAAATTTCAATGGCTTATTTTTTTTNGTGTGTGCACTGCAGAGGAAGTCTCGAACAGTGCCTAGTCCACGCCCTCCTTCTCCCACCACAACTACCCCTGAACCCGACGATAGCAACGCCCAGACTCTTCAGGATGCAGCTAGCATTCCCAACACAACCCCATCAGTAATGTCCACAGGTAAAAAAAGAACACTGCACATCCCTGATATGTGAATAAGCAAACACTAAACAAGGAAGATTTCTGTGAATTGACTAATGGAATGTTTCATGGTTGTGGACTGTTCAGTATATATTCTCGTGCTCAACTTTCTCCCTTGAAAAAGTTAAACGGCTTTGGACATTGCTGTCCAAATCTTGCTGTTGTAGTTTGGAGCCAGAGCACATTATGCCAACAAAATGTCAGTACCTATTAAGAGAAAAATAGATGTCTGGTGATTATAAATTGTCCTCAGCAAGTGTATCTTTTTGCCGTTTTTAATTATCAGGAATAGTAATTTTATCCAAGCTCAGTGAATTTAATAAAACTCCAAGGTGCATTCTAAACATGGAAAGGTAACCTGATTTCTCTGCTTAAAGTCTTATAAAACAGCACATTGAATAAATTGCTCAGATTTAAGCTCAAGAAGGAAGGAAGAAATGGATGAAATTTTATTTTCACTTGGATAGATTTACAGTACACTTGTTTTAATTGCCTTGACTTTTGTTTGGTTCTTAATTAAAACAACATATGGGCTAGCTGGGTTTAAGCTTCAAATTACTTCTCCTTCCCCCAATCCCCATACGTTTCACATGTGTTTCAGTTTAATTCAATTGGCAAATTGGGTTATCAGAGCAATGACTGTCTTAATATGAACTAATCATTTTAAAATAATTCAATAGAACTGTTCCTCCAATGTTATTGTTGCCCCAATTGGTGCATTCTTCGTAGGTGGTGTCCTCTAATCTTTCATTTGTTTTTACTGAAAATTACCTTCATGGATGATATAAAAGCTAATTTTGCTTCCTTGCTCTTTGTCTTTTGATAACCTTTAAATTGTATCAAAATGATTGATTTATTTGTGCTTTAGTGATAGTGATGGTGCCTGGTGATTCTGATAAATAAAATGTTCAAATCAAATTTATGAAAGTTGTAGAATAATGCAGCCATGGCATTAATTTACAAGTTACCATAACTGGAACAGTAGAATAACCAGTCCAAGAGATTTAGTCGCAGTATTCTACTTAAAAGTGTACAGCTTAGGGGTCTGTGACTAGTGGCTTAGACACTATCCTTTCACCTCAGTACTGTTGACATATAATGAACCTCAGATGAATGTTTCCTCTTTCTGTGGATCAATCCAGTTCGCCCATAAAATACTCACAGTCAAAACTACAGTATGTACTGTGAAGCATTTTGAGATGTCTTGCCGATGTGATAAGGCACAATATCAAAATGCATGGATTTATTATTGCGATGAAATGATAACCTAGTTTTTCTTGCGTGCAGGCGAAGTGGGTCACTGTTGAGGAATCACTGTTGAGGATTCAGATTTATGCTTAATAATATCTGTTTGTGTGTTTGCAGTTTGTGTGTACGTCAATAAGCATGGAAATTGTGGACCACACTTGAATAAAAAGAAAGTTCAGCAGCTTCCAGATCACTTTGGCCCTGGTCCTGTGCCTGCAGTGCTTCAACATGCAGTGCAAGCCTGTGTGGATTGTGCCTTCCAGACTAAAACCGTCTTCTCTTTTCTGAAATCTGGACATCATGGAGGGGAGATGATAACAGGTAAGTCAAAAACGGCCAAAAGTTGTATATATTTAAGAATATTTGTACAGAATTTACCTGTGTTGCTTATATCTCTTACGATGCAAGAAAACTGCAGTCTCGTTTTTATTTACAATAAGTCAAGTGGGTAACCATCCTCCTCACCTCCCATCAATGTCTCTTCCGGCTATGACCTTCCTGGCCTGTCTCTTAGCCACTACGCCTCTGAAACTCCCTACCTCAGTCCCTCTGCTTATCCCCCTCTTTATTGCTAAATCCCACTTTGACTTAACTCTTCAACTGTGCCTATGGTTACCTCCCCTTCTCCCTTCTGAACATTTCACCCTCCCCCTGTAGGTTGCTTTGAGACACTATCCTGTGTGAAGGGAGCTATATAAAATGTAAAATCGAACCTCAAATATACACTTCAGAATATCAAAGTTTAAAATGAATAGTTTTATAAATGTTCTTTTATAGCTGTAATTCTGCTCCTAGTGGTAGTCTAATCAGCTTGCAAGCTTCCCATTAGACTTCATTTACACCTGGTGCAACTGGTTTACTGACCAACTCATATCATAAACAAGTGTTGTTCAGGTTTGAGTAGTACAGCATTCCTTTCACGCATTGATTGAGTCACAAGTGCACGAATCAAATCTAGGTTTTATGTTTAGATTCGAGTTGTATGGTTCATTGCATTCTAAAGTGTTTTGTTGCTGTCTGAGCTGTTGAGTCCCTAAGAGGCAATTTGTGGAGTCCTGTAGCTCAGTGGTCAGAGCACTCGCTTTGCAAGCGAGAGACCTGAGTTCAATTCCAGACAGGGCGAAACCTTGGGCAAGTTTCCTTACTCCACACAGAGCCTAATAATAATCCCTCCAAAACCAATAATAAATTGGTCATTTTCAATCTACGACTGTTTGTGGGACATTGCTGTGCGCAATTGGCTGCCGCGTTCGCCCACAAATATACAGTCAATTCACTTTACAGTGTGTTCTGTGAAGCGCTTTGGGACGTCCTCCCGACGTGAAAAGCGCTATATCAAATGCAAGGATTACTATTATTAATTCAGAATCTAAGCAAAACTATTTTACGTGTTCTGCCCTAACTAAAAACTTATAACTTTAAACTACTTAGCTTGCTTGAAATCTATTGTTTCTTTGTGTCCCTTCCTCAACTGATTCACTCAGAATAGTAAAGTACTATTTTTAGTCATATTCCTTCCTCCAGGTTAATGGGTTAATTTGTTAAATCTAATTTTAAATCATCTAGTAAATTTAATAAGCTTGTATTGTCAACTGAGCTTAGTTCCAATTCAGAGCCACCATCTTCAGCCACTTCCTAAGGTTGGAGTGATGAAATTTTGCAATTTTAATTACGCAGTTTCCAGTACTGCCATCAAAGCGTTGCACTTAAAAGTGTTGAACAACAGGGGTTTCCTGAGAACTGAAGTTTTTTTTTCCCAACTTCAAATGGCATAAAGTTGAATGCTGCAGTTATAACTTTTCAGTATGTTCTTTTTAAACCTGCAAAAACCACTAAGTAGTTTGAGAGCAAAATATTTAAAGTGAAAGAATAAAGAATAGAAATGCAAGTTAAATTATTGCAAGGTGCTGCATAAATGTAAATCTATTGTATTTAAAGTTCACATTCCATTATTAGCATCTATTAAAAAAAATCATGTTTCCTTCACTTACCATGTTTGTTTTTCTGTTACTTTTCTTTGTAGCCTCATTTGATGGAGAGAAGCACACCGTTAATCTTCCATCTGTAAATAGTGTCTCATTTGTATTGAGATTTCTAGAGAAACTCTGTCACAGTCTGCAATGTGAGAATCTCTTTAGCAGCCAGCCTTTCAGCCCCTATGTAGGAAATGCACACAGCCCAACAGAATTTGAGAGAATTAAATCAGGTAAAGTGTGCTCTATTTACTTTTAAGAACCTTCCAGACTTATTAAGATACCTGAGCAAGCAGGATCTTTTGTTAAATTCTACAGAATGGAAAAATATTTGTTTTCCAGAAGGAAATAGTGGCAGCATCAAAAATGAATTGAAATTGGGATCAAAATAAGTTGTGCATTTTCAAAGAATGAACTGTTTTCTTTGCCAACTAAGATATTTTAAATTGTTTTGGTGCCAGTGCTCAATAGAGGAGTGGGAAGAATTCATTCCCCCAGTAACTAGTCTTCTAATGGGTATTATGATTTTAGCTGGATAAGAAGCAAGAAGCTTGCCCAAGCCAACCTGTGCCTAATATCTTCAGGTTTAGGTAATACAAGGTGTGTCCCTCCATGAAGAAAGAGCATATACTCCATAACACATGATATTTTCCACCCATCTGTACAATTTGAAATATTTTGATTTGGATTCTCTTTAGCACATTGATGGATTTCCGAGTGTATCAGGCATGTGGCTAACCCAGAGCAAGATTATTGTACGTACATCTTGACATTGGAGATAATACATAAAAGGGCAAATAACTTGATGACTTAAATTAGGCACTTGTTATGAGGAAAGGCTATGGAAGCTTGGAATGTTGACCTCTCTGGAGATGAGAAGGCTCAAGGGAAATCTTATTGAAGTATTCAAGATTCAAAATGGACATGCAACTGGAGTCAGCAGTTTTGAGTTGCTCTTAGCTTTCCTAGGGCCCCTGAAGATGAGGCTTATGGCACTTCCTTGCATCTATTCAAGATCCTAAAGGGCAGAGATGTATTGAAGCCTAATAATAAGAATATAGGACAAGAGAACGTGAAATGGAGCTCAGAAAAGGGAAAACGAAACAGACAGTTCAGATTTAATCACTTTACATTTGAATAGACTACTCAGACAGGAAGGTGGGTTCAGCAAAGTGAAGAGGAAATTGGATATTTGTTTGGAAATAAATAAATTGAGTATGAAAGAAAGGATGGCATCAGATTTTTTTTAGTTTGGGGCCCAGATACATGGAACATTAATTATTTTCTGGTCCTGTATATTCCTGTATTCTTCTGGCATGCATAACACCAAATGGGAGAATCTAATAGAGGACAAGGTGGCTGTAATGCAATTGTGTTTAAACACTCTAAACTTTTCTATTAGCCAAAGAAGAAGCAACGGATCCAGCCACATTAAACAGGGGATCAAAACGATTTTCTCAGGACTCTCCACCATACACCGCTCCCCTCTCACCAAAACTTCCAAGAACAGAGCCTCATCCTTTAGAAGGTACTGTACAGCCTGCTAAAGTTGACACACCATTTATGACCCTTTAATCATTGAACATAAGTTGCATAAAGCTTAAATGGAAACTTTAGTGTCATGGTAAGTACAAAAAAAAGTATACTTCTAGATAACAACAACAACAAGATTGCATTTATAGAGCGCCTTTCACGTCGGGAGTCATAATAAGTCATAATTTCCTCTTGTCTCTTTCCTGTCCCCCTCCTTTTCTGCTGAATATAACTGAAGTCTTGATTTCATTCATTTTAGCGAAGCAAATGCAATGGAATGACTTGGCACAAAGGACATTTCTTTCAAAATGTCTGTTCTATTTTACTGATGTAACAATACTAATATGCACTTGCTTGTTTTCCTGAATATTTTGGTGTCTTACACATGTTAAACAGGGACTGGTGGAAGGGTAGGTTTGAAGTCAGTCGAAAACCATTGCAGCACAATTAGCACCAACAAAAGCAACTTGCATTTATATAGTGCCCCTCATGCAGGGAAGTGTACTAGAGCGCTTGACAGTGGCGGAGCACAACTCAGAGCCGGGGAAAGGGAGAGGTGACCATAGGCACAGTCAAGTGATGCACCAGTGATGTACAGTAGCTATTATAAGGGAAAGGCCATATGCCATTCCAAAGTCGTCTTTTTCTCTAAAATGAATGAGTGGAAGACTGCACAGCAACATCTGCAACAGAAAAGAAAATCTAATTATCTAGAATTTATGTGGTGAAATGTTCAATTTCATCCTGTTACAATGTATAAACTGCTTCTATGGTGACTGATGTCAAGATTGCTCATTAATAATTGATGAGCATGTTAAATTTGAGATGATGGGATAGAATATACATGGAAATTATTCTGCTTTGTTGTATTTGATCAGCCCTCAACTTGTATTTGTTCAATTCAATATTTACAGGTCTAGGAGAAAATCTAATTTTCAGGTGGTCTCTGTTTACCATGAATTGAGTCGTGGCTTAACATTCCAATCAAGAATATGAGTGTCCATTACTATAAATATTGGAACCGCATTACACCTAGGTGTTTCTCAAATTGCACATGATTTCTTCGGTTGCATATAATATTGTATGCTTGTGCATAGTAAAAACTGCTCCCCAACCCCACCAAGCCTGTATTGTTCTTTTTTTGGGCAATCTGTTCGCTCGAGTGTGCTGTCCCTGTATACAAAAAAAAGTTAAGTGACATTTCAACCATTTGCATATATGAATTCAAACTCCACATCAGGACTCGAGGTCAGTAATCTAGGCTGACATTCCATTGCTGCAATGTTGACCCTCCAATGTGTCTTTAGGATGAGATGTTAAACTGAGGTTTTGTCTGCCTCTTCTCAGGTGGATGTTCAAGATCCCACATCATTATTTAACAACAACAACAAGATTCCATTTATAGAGCGCCTTTCACGTCAGGAGGACGTCCCAAGGCGCTGTACAGTTGGGTCAGGACCCGAGCAAGGGGGAAATGGTCAGGGTGAGGGGAGGGAAGGGAGGGAGCGAGGAGGGGGAAGAGAGTCGAGAGGGGAGCTGAAGGCTCGGTCAAAGAGAAAGGTCTTGAGACCGGCCTTGAAAGAGGAAAGGGAGGAAGCAAGGCGAAGGCACTGGGGGATAGAGTTCCAGAGCCTCGGGGCTGAGAGGCTGAAGGCCCGGCCATCGATGGTAGGGCGGTTGGGGCGGGGGATGTGGAGCCAGAGGAACGGAGGGTACGGGCAGGTAGGTAGGGGGATAGTAGGTTGGAGAGGTAGGAGGGAGCAAGGCCGTGAATGGCCTTGTAGGTGAGGATGAGGATCTTGAAATCGATCCTCTGGGGATGGGGAGCCAGTGGAGGCGAGCGAGGGTGGGAGTGATGTGGTCCCGAAGCCTGGTGCGGGACAGTACACGAGGTGCAGAATTCTGAATGACCTGCAGCTTGTGGAGGGAGGTGCCGGGAAGGCCGGCGAGGAGAGAGTTCCCATAGTCCAGCCATGATGTGATAAAGGCGTGGACCAGAGTTTCAGCAGCGTAAGGGGTGAGGTAGTGCCGTAGTCTGGCGACATTCCGGAGGTGATGGAAGGCGGTGCCAGTTGTGGCGCGGATATGAGGGAGAAAGAGAAATATTTAAGAGCAGGAAGTTTCTCCTTGTGTCCTGGCTAACAGTCTTCTGGATTAATTCGTCATTCATCTTATTACTTTGTGCAAAATGGCCACTATATTGCCTACAAAGAGAGTACTATTTAAAACATATTCATTCCAGAATGATCAGCGCTAAAGACTGTTCAAAAAGATGAGTAAGAGTCAAACTGGAGAAGCATTGAGATTGGAAGCACCTCTTATATTTTAATCTCCATGCAGTAGAGCACATGATGTCTAGATATACTGGTGAAATAAGGGTGTTGGTGGCATAATAGAACTTCAGTCATTTGAGACAACAGTTTTTGGGCCCATGGGTGTAGAAAATCCCAGTACACATGAAACCATATTCAGTTCATGCATATCTACCCTGTTCTTTTCTCCATCAAGTGTATTTCCCTTTCATATATTTCTGAAGGGAAATGTCCCTTGGTTTCATCACTGAACCATGTGTTTAGATGGAGTCGTTTATTAAAATTGGAGATTACATATTCTTACTGGGATAAGATACTATGACTAGAAGTATAGCAAGCTATAGATGTAACACAGGGTTTCATTTTCAGACACCACGCAGTATTTTTAAAAGCACGTTTGTGCACATCCAGAAGGGGCAAACATCAAGTAGTCCCTTCATCAATGAATCGTACTGTTGAGAGTCGGCCCTAGTTCTTAATCAGGGCTTATGGTTTCAAATTTGCAGTTCAAAAAATTATTCATTAGCCCACAAGATGCATAAGATGTTTTTGCGCAGTGGGAGACATCCATTTATAATGTTGCCAAAATAATCTAGTGCCATTCAATGCAGATTTGAGGCAGCAGGTAAAGTACATGGTTAAGAGTATTGACCAGGAGCTACTCCCCTTGAAATATGCGGGAAATGTCCAGAAAATAAGATGCATTAAAGGTCTATCCTTTTTGGACCGTATGGAAGAGGTAAGCTGAATTGGCTCCAAAGTGACATGCCTGCAAAGGAGGATTGGAGTTGAGTCGACCGGCTAACATGACTTGTTAATGTGATTTGGCAGGGCAGACGAGACTGTAGGAGCAGGAATTCTTCATACTCAGCTCCCAATAACCTTACATAGTAGTAATAATAATAATAATTTGGTCACTCAACCTACAACAATTTGTGGATACTGCTGTGGGTAAATGGCTTCTGTGTTTCGCTCACAAAAAAATATATAGTCAATTCACTTTACAGTATATTCTGTGAAGCCCTTTGAGACATCTCAAAGACGTGATAAGGAGCTATATCAAATGCAAAGTTTATTATTACAAGACAAGGCCCTAATGGGTAGGTTGGTTTCAACTGGACAACCAGCAGGATGTTTGCCTGTGCTTAGCTGATTTAGTTCTAATAGACTCAAAGAAGCCATACATATGTAGAACTCTCAGTGGAGTAGAACCGAGTTATAACATGTTACTTTGGAGTTGATAGCCTGGTTGGCATATGGATCCTGACATTTACATACCCAAAAAAATCTAAGCTGCAGCAGAGGTGCTTAAATATGATCAACCTCTGGGACTTCACTCCAGCCACAAAGTTACGGCATTGGTGACTTGATGACTTGGATGCTGACTATCTTTTTGCTCAGGGGCCTGGCCGACACATGGAAATTTCTACATGCACACACGGTGAATTTCAGAACCGTTGACTGGCAGTCGTGCCGTGTTATAAAGTCTGTTGGGATTTTATTGACCCTAACAGGACTGCACTGTACATTGGGTTGAAGACTCTTAAGCATGTTGATGGTTTTCTAAGTGTGTTAGATACATGACTAACCAAATAAAACATTGTGGAAATTTTTCTTTCATGACCTTTCATTTTGTTTCTTGTTTCTGTTTTCCCCCCCCTTTACAATTTGAAAGAAACTATCTGAAGGAATGCACACAATTCACACAAACAGACTATACTTTTTAAGATCTAGAACTGGCTTTTTCGATTAACATGGGTCTATTTTAGCAGCATGTCTTTAACCAGATCTAACAACACGATCCTTGAACTTAATACTGTACACAATGAGTTTTGCAAACTGCATATTCAGTCTTTATCAGAAGCCTGGAGTATAAGGTTCTGAAGCAGTCTTTAGGCAATTGTACCAAAATGAGTTTAAACAGATAAAATAATTAAATAACATGTAGCTGGAAACTGATCTACAAAAGCAAAATATTCTGAACTAGGAATACTAACTGTTTCAAAATGAATGTGTAAAAGTATTCAACAAGCTTTGAAGATGTATGATATTCAGTTGGAATTTGGATGACAGGTAGAAAAAAATCTTACTGAGTTCAGCAACTCAGGAGTTCTTGCAAACAAAAGTTGGCAGTCACCTGCAGAATGAAGAATTATGCTATCCATAACCTGAAGTCCTTCCTCCATCTTAGGACACCCAAGTCTTGAACATCACTGTTTCCTGAACAGTGCATTATGTCCTGAATCTTTCATCAAAATGCGAGATCTCAAACTACTTTCTACACCAATATAAATATTGTTTTTAAGCCTGACGTGTAAACGCTTCATTAAAAATGAAATGTGCATCTTGAAGGTCAGGGTTCAAGTGTTTGTCATCAGAATCAGGGTTCAGACTCATTAACTCCAGAACAGTTGTTTGATTTTCCTTTGAACTCTGAAATAACCTGCATGAGATGAATTTATGTGACCACCTGGGTTACTCAGGTGTGCAACTCTGTACATTGCATGTTAGAAATTCTTAGTAACATTAATCGATAAGTGAGGAAATATGTTTTAATATGTATTAATTGAGCACTAGTTGTTTTTCAGAATCTGATTGATTCTATTTATTATACCTTCAGCAGAAACATTGCCCGCAGAAGAGAATGTTACACCAAAGGAACACAAATATTCAGAGTCCTTAGATTCTACACTGAATTCTGTTAAACCACCTAGTCCTTCCCAACGGAATTCTAGTGAATATCGTAACTCAGGAAATACTCCATTTAGTTTCAGAAGTTCTGTTCAACCATCGGGCCCTACCTCAAACTCTGCCCCTTCCCTACGAAGGCTGACTTCAAATTCAACAGGAAATAACAGTTATTACGATAACAGAAATCGCATGCAGAGACGAATAGAAGGTAAGTGACTAGATGGTGTAACGTGTCTTAACTACATACCATAAATTACCTTTTGATAGATGGACTCACTTGGTTTCTTCCATAAGGAGCACACATACAAAATTAAGGGGAACTTGGCTGGCAAGGAAGACTTTTTCTGTTTTTTAACTCATCACGATATCAAAGAACCAGGCAGGTCCAGATTCCTCAGATACTGCTTGGAATAGGGAGGAAGGTCTGAAGCCATTTGTAGTCATCAGGCATTGCTGAGAGGGGAAAAGATCAAGCTAATTCACTTGTTTTCCATAAGATCAAAACATCCCCTTTCTGCTTATCAAGTCACTTATACATTTCAGGCAGATGTAGAAAGGGACCGAATATGAGACTAGGGATAGGATCTAGGATGGGCCCTTGTGTGGAGGATTAACCCACCACACTGAATAGTCGTTTCTGAATTGTACATTCTATGAACCTATGAATAAAGTAACAGTGGATCTTGCAAAATGATCCTCAAATTCATGTGCGTCCATTTGATTTGGTGGTAGATAGGCAATGAAACAATATTTGGATTGCCTTTAAACAAGCTTTAGATGGGTCTTTTAAACATGACCACAGAAAACAATGTAAAATTAGAGCTAGATACATACCTAAAAAGGAGCAAACTATTTAGTGAAAGGGAAGGTTAATTGGAATGAAATGATTGCTCTCAAAAGAGCCAGCACAGAGACGAAGCCTTCTTCTGTGCTGCAAATTTCTATGGTTCTAAAAGAGCTGAGGATGGCAACCTTTTGAGGGGCAATAAAAAAGAGTCCAGGACAGATTGGGGTTAGGTTAGATGAATCGTGTGGCGAAAACATCAGCATGTACTTGATTGGTCCAGTGGCCTATTTCTGGGCTGCTGCATTTTATGGTGAAATAATGACTTGAAACCTGAGTATTTTACAGAGTTTGAGTAGAAAATTAAATATTCAAAATACTACAATCTTGATCTCCTTGGTTTTCATACAATATATGGAGAAAAATGTTAGACTAGTTGCTCAAAGGCGAGCCACAGCGTAGAATCTAAATGTAGAATTGTACAAATTTGAATGTTTTGGAAAAACACCAATTGGTTTAAACAAATTGAGGCAAATTCACTCAACTACAAATTATGCATACATTTCTATTTTCTGCAGTTAAAGATACTGGCAAGTGATTAACAACTCCTAATTTTTATTCTGTTCAGTTCAGGCTATCGACAATTTACAGATTAAAAATTGAAACAAAATAAAATGTTGGATCAATGAAATAAATGGCAAGATTCTGACTCGTGTGTTACACTTTCCTGTTGTTAGCTGCAAGTTCTACTACTGGGCCTGATCTTCACTCAGCAGAGAGGGAGTCCTCGAGATCTAATAGCAAGGACCCTTCTACTTGGTCTATTGAAGAGGTCATGAAATTTGTTAGAGAAGCAGATCCCCAGGCTTTGGCACCACATGCAGACCTGTTCAGAAAGCATGTAAGTATTGGAGAATGTTTTGCACATACTGTAACTTGGTATGCTACATGTTTATACAAAGTTTTAGTATTACAAGAAGGATATTTGAGTGAACAGATGTGTTTAACTCGGCAACAAACATTGTGACTTTTCTACCTGGATCTTCCTGTGCTACAGTGGAGGAAATCTAATACCATGTGATTTTTGACATAATCTGGACCAATAGAAAAGTGCAGACAGTCAGAATCCCAGAGACAGACACGCACACACACACACTCACAGATATGCACACACTCGGAGACAGACACATAGCGACACATTCTAAGAGAGAGAGAAAGCGACACACTTACAGACAGAGACACACTCAGAGACACAGAGAGGGACACATTCTTCTGATGAGACATTAAACCAAGTCCTGTAGCTTAGTGGTTAGAGCTCTTACCTCATAAGTGAGATGACCTGGGTTCCATTCCCAGGCAGGGCGAAACCTTGGGCAAGTTTGCTTACTCCACAAACCTCTGGGACACTACTGCGTGTAATTGGCTGCCGTGTTTCGCTCACAAAATATACAGTAAATTCACTTTACAGTATATTCTGTGAAGCCCTTTGAGACATCGCGAAGGCGTGATAAGGCGCTATATGAAATGCAAGGATTATTGTAACCGAGGTCCCACCTGAGTGTCCAGGTAGATGTTAATAATCCGAGGACATTGCTTGAAAAGAGAAGAGAGTTTCTCCCAATGTCTTGACCAACAAATCTCCAGATAAAATTCACTCCATAGCAATTGTGGGACATTGTTTTGTGCAAAATTAGCTACTGTGTCCATCCACAAAATACACAATCACTACACAATCACAATGTATCCTGTGAAGTGCTTTGGGACATTCTCCTGACATGAAAGGTGCTATGCCAATTGCAAGGATTATTATTATCATATACCATGTTCTTTGATCCTGAACATATATTTGTGTTATTTTGCAGGAAATTGACGGAAAAGCTTTACTTTTACTGAGAAGTGACATGATCATGAAATACATGGGGCTGAAGTTGGGTCCAGCTTTGAAGCTTTGTTATCACATTGAAAGACTGAAGCAAGGAAAATACTAACGGAAGATGAGAAGAATTCTTTCATCAGTCTGATGGAAAGTTTGGTTTTGAAAGCAGCTAAATTATTTCACTTGAAGGAGTGGCTGTTTCATGGTTTTAATATGCCTTTACACCAAGTGAGTGTACAGTTTCACCCTACAATGTAGAGTTCGAAATGGGCCGTTATTTCACTTGGTATCAAAGGTGTTTTAAGTAATTTTCAAAGTTGCGTCTACATTTCAAGCTACCAGGGTGCAGCAACGCTAAAAACTCTGCATTTGTGCTTTTTATGCACGATGTACTATATTTGTAATTCTTTTGACGTGATCAAGTCTGCTGTTAGACATGTAGGTTGCACGTCTTTCTGTTGATTTTTCTGATGGTAAAATGGAGTAGCGGAATAGATTCCCAATGCCGACTTCCATTAACACATAACTGCTTTTAGTTTCCTGGTACCAAAATGGCTAAATCCAAAGGATATCTGTATCAGGATTTTATAGTACAAAGATGTTTATGCAAAGCTTCTAGATTACTAGAAGGATTTTTGAGTGAACAGGTATTCTTAACTCAGCAGCAAACCTTGTGACTATTTTCTACCTGGCTCTTCTTATGCTCCAGTGGAGCAAACAATCTTGTACCATATGATTTTTGTCATATGATCAACCAGGCTAATACTGTCCCCCTTAAAAAGTGTCGGGCAGTAGTTTACACTGTTATGCAGTAATTACAAATTAAACCAGCACAATCTTTTGGCAGGTTATTCTGAAAATCTTTATTGTTTGTACATTTATAGTGTTCTTACCCTCAGTTTCATTTTTTTTAATGGGTTGACTTATTATGTGAGGTCAACCAGCCATGTTTTATACACTGTGAGACTTAACATACTGATAGTAAGCTTTTACTATCTGTGCCTGTGAAGAAAGGAAAACTAAATCAGGGACAAGAATGTAATATTTTCTAGCCAGTAACAGTTTGAATGTATTTCATAATGAATATGTTAATGGAAAAAGACTATTTTACGTAAGTATATGGTCTGTGAGAATATAGATTTTTATTTTGTTTCTTGCTACCTTTTTATACAAGGTAAATCCTTTTTAGTAAAATATTTTTTGCATAGGTAATAACTTCTGCTTATGGAGGAAAGGTGCTTTATGCATAATGGTTTTATAACATTTTGTAGTTCTATAAACTTGAGTGTAATTGTAATTTAAATACCATAATCTCACATCAGTGTTTATGAACAGTCCTGTTCTTAGTTTTGACTACACAGTCTCCATTGCAGCTCTGATATTATGAACCATGGTCAAAGCACTGTACATAAAACAGCATTTTAGCAAGAAATAAATTAGTTTGGTCTGTTTTCCAGTCTTTCATTCTTGAATTTTCTGACAACTGCAAATTTCTCTGGAACAGGAGCTTTTCAATATTCTCTCCTTTTCAGATCTCACCACACCATGATGTCTGTGAAGTCTGTAAGATAAGTCTGGCTAATATGGCTCCTATCATTTGCTTAATCTTTTCTACCTATTTGATGATGGTGGCACCTGCTTTCTGGTCTAGACTTCCCTTGATTATATTTGTTGAAAACACACTCTTTGGAAACTACTATTTGAGTGCAGCTCACTGTGTGTGTATATTTATAGATGTCTTGAGAGGGGGTAAATGTATCCATTGACTTTAGTAAAACACAATAAACAGCCTGAACATAAATACAAGTAACATGTAACTTGAATCAGAGTTTCCCAAGCCGTTTTGGATGTAAGGAGATCTCGGGGAGGTGAGTTCTTGTAAAATATTAACTGATCTGTTTAAAACTAAATGTTTTTTTCCACTTCAACACATTGGCTGTTCTTCAGACATCCAGATATTGATTGCTACACATCACCGAAAAAACTTCAGCTGTGGACACTGACCAAATAAACCTGTCAGCTTACAACTGGCGGCTTTAGAATTGCAACAATGCCTGCAAAGATCATCAACCACTTCATATAGTTCTTGAACAGGAAATGGATTTTAGTACAAAACCTGGTTCAAAAATGTGCCTTTTCAATCTACAATTTGAAATACAGCATTTTATTTTATTTACTGAGACATTCATAACTGTTGTGGGATATTTAGTTTTAGATGTGGAAAACTGAATAAAAATCTTATTACGTGGAAAAGGAGAATTAAGTGTGAAGGTTTATTTTATTTTCACTTTCCTCCTATCTTGGACCAGATGCCAACTGAACTAAGATTGCAACTCCATTCACTGCCACTCAGAATTATCTACTAGAATTTACACCACACAAGTCTGGTGGTATTCTCACTTGTAGAAGAGAACACAGATTTGGTTATCATTCCTTTGCAGTGATGAGGCTGATTTGGGGAACTCAATATGTGGAAGAATGCAGAAGAATCAATATTTAGAATATTGATGAACAGCCCATCATATCTGTGCTGGTTCACAACTTACACTTTATAATATAGTCTTCCATGTAGGAAAATGTCTCTTAAAAAGTACTGGGTGGGACCCTGAGCAGGGTTGTAGATGAGAGGGTAGAAGGTGCAGTGCAAAAGGTTTCTAGACTGGATTTGAAAGAAAAATCTAATTAGGGAGAGTTGGGGCAAGGTGGCTGACAGTTTGGCTGGTAATGGATGGCAGAGGGGTTGGGGGACATGAAGCAGGGCTGAGTTGGCAGAGGGTGTAGAACTGCAGGAGATCAGAGGTTGGATGGTGCAAGGCCATTGAGGCGTTTGAAAGTTACAATAAGGATCTTCCAAGTAAATCTGTTGGGAGAATAAGGCACCACTGGACTTGTGTGTGTGTGTGGGGGGGGGGGTCACTGATGGGCTCATGGACATGGTGTGGGAGAGAGTGAGGGCTGTGGAACTCTGGATGATCTGTAGCTTGTTGAGATGGGAAGTGTGTTGAAATCAAACCTGGAGGTAACAAAAGAACCCTGTACTCTATTAATTATACTATATCCTTTGATATTTTTCATTAAGTACGGTAACTTGATCCCTGTTATGACTCCATTTCAACAGCCATTTGTGGCTTAAAAAAAATTCTGTATAATGGTGGCAAAACCCGGATCACCAATTTATAGAACTGTCTTTCATAGCTGCTTTTGTAGGCTGTGCCACTGACTATTACAGAATCGATAACTTCAAGTTGTACAACAAAGTCATCCCCGGTGCTCAATGGCATAACAATCAAGCTCAGCAAATAAGGGTCAGGATGGCATTGTGAAGGTCAGTGTTGTATCTATTTTTATCTTTATCTTTACTTTTATCTTTTATCTTCATTTTTCCTGATTGGCTTGTGCCAGCGCCTCAGCACCTCAACCTCTGGCAGCATCAACCTCCATAGTTGCACACTTCAACTCACCAAGCCATTCAGGAACCCAGGTGTCTTGTTCAACCCTCAACTGTCTTTTCTTCCCCACATCGAAGCCATGACCCGCTCTGCCTTCCCTCACCTCCGTAACATCGCCCGACTCCGCTACTATCTCACCCCTCAGGCTGCTGAAAAACTTTTGTTCATGTCTTCATCGCCTCCAGGCTCGACTATCCAAACGCCCTGCTTGTCGGCCTTCCCAACTCCTCCCTCCACAGGCTGCAGATAATCCAGAACTCTGCAGCCCGTGTCCTCTCCCACACCAAACTCCGTGACCCCATCTCCCCACTCTCACCCGACTCCATTGGCTTTCTATCCTTCAAAGATCCAGTTCAGGATCCTGGTCCTAACCTACAAAGCCCTCCATGGCCTCGCCTCACCCTACCTCTACGACCTCCTAACCCCCTACCAACCCACCCGTTTCCTCCGCTCAGCTGGCTCCGGCCTGCTCCACGTCCCCCGACCCATCCGCCCCACCATTGGCGGGAGAGCCTTCAGCCACTCTGCTCCAACCTCTGAAATTCCATCCCCCAGTCACTCCACCTCGGGCCCTTCTTAGCCTCCTTCAAGTCCCGCCTCAAGACCCTCTTCGACCATGCCGTTGGCCCCTCACCTCTCTTCTCCCCCCCGACCCCAGCTCGGGTCTGAGATGCTGTATGCTGTCCAGCGCCTTGGGACGTCCTCCTCACGTGAAAGGCGCTATACAAATGTAATCTTGTGTTGTTTACTACGTTGTCTCTTTTAATCCACTGGAGAAAAATATTAACTGGGATATTGTTCATCTATTTAATAGAAGCACATACATTTTCAATCATATCAACCCAATCTGATTATGAGTGATTGTGAATTGAGAGAAAAGCCCGAGAAAGCTTTTTGTCCAGATTGCTGCTCCATATTCTATTTTGTTTCAGGCATGAAGAATTAGGTTTTAACTGTTAACTTAACCTCTTCATTGGAACGTTTACAACAGATATATATTTGCATGAATTGCCATTTGTTTTGCACTCTAATATCAGTTTGTTCACATGGAAAGTTAAGATACTGTTTCTTAAAATAATAATAATCCTTGCATTTGATAAAGTACCTTATCACATCAAGATGATGTGATAAGGCGATATATCCAGTCAATCCACTTCACAGGATATACTGTTAAGTGGATTGACTGGATATTTTGTGGGGAATAAGTAAGAAGCTGAGACTAAGATAACAGATCTTAAAAATATTTATATGCTGAGTATCAGTTCTGTGAATGTGGTTTCAAAGCTGAAATATTTATATGTTTCAATTTTTAAACTGAAAATACATTAATTTCCAATCTTACACTTCACATCATAAATGAAAACACTGAATGAACACTGAATAACTTTTTTTTATTATTAAACAAAATCCATATTTTTCTGCAGCAAACAAACCAGATCATCCCTGACTAAAATGAAAGGTCTGTATATTAATTCAATCTAACATAGCCCGCTGTCCACAGACTATATAATCACCACATCGACCTTTGTGCTGCATTTGTACAGCAATTGTAAAACGTCTTAATAGACAAAATAGTGTGCTTACAATCTAATCAGATACATGTAGCCATAAATGTGTTCTTGAAAAATCAAAAGCTATGACTTTAGGTATTAACTAAAACTCTAGGAATACAGTTAAAGCATGATATTTTGTTTTTCTAAATGTTAACTGATTTTACAAAAATAAAGCATGAATACACTTTAAAAATCCATGGCTAACATCTGGTGGATACACAAATCAAATTCAAATTTGTACTTTATGACTAAGCTGGAATCAAATAAAGGTCTCTACAAAAGTTTTAACGGTGAATATTGTAATACGCTCCTGCCCAGCCACTTGATGAAATGGACAATGATCACATTTGTACTGAATGGCAATCAAAAACCAATGCTGTCTCTTAGTTTAAGTGGATTTGCTGAGCCTGCCATGGTTTTCTGCTCTAAAGCACAGTTTACTGTGGACTCTGTTTAAGTCAGTCAGATTCCAGCAGCAAATATTACCAGCTACAAGTAATGTACACACATACAGGACTCACTAAAACTGTACACATATTATAACAACAACAAAATTACATTTATATAGCGTCTTGCACGTCAGGAAGACAAGCCTTATGTGTGCTGAACGCATCAGAAACATTATATATTAAATTAGTCCTAATCGCACAATTGTTTCATAAAATACATAAATCTATAGTACTGTATAGTGCAAAATCACATTATCCTTTTTTTAGCAAAATGTATTACATTCTACTTGGTACAATATAAAAGGTAATATCGGCCAATGTCTGGTTGAACACATATTCAACCTCACAAAAATATGCAATTATGTCAAGTCCTAATTCAATATTATGAAACAAAATGCCTTTTTTTAAAAGGAGGGATATTATTAACGTGATTAAAGGAATTATTCCACTGAATCTAAAACGATATGCATCGTGGTATTTATGCATTAATAAAATGTTTGCTTTTCATTTGTTTCTTTCATATTCCCAGAGCATAGTGCAGAGTAGGCAGACTGTGGGCTGGGGCCACTTCTGGAAATTTGAAAATATTGTTTCTTTGTTTAAATGTAATGCCTTCAAGACTTCTTATAGTTAAAGTAGCATTTCTTGGCCTGTAAAAGCTATCCATGAATTTTATCTGAATGCACTTTGCAGTTATTAAGAGCACCCTTATGTTGTCCTACATAGCTTCAAAAGTTATCCGAGCAAATGAAATATATTTCCTTTACATTGGTGCTAAAGAATACATATTTTTAATCGTGAATTTATTCGGTTTATGAAAAGGTTGTTTGAAGTACTGAAATACTCGTTCCTGTCATAAATTGTCAGGGCTTCTTCAAAAAGACATTGAAATTAACAACAGGAAGTGCGCAAGATATTTCAGGTATAGCTAGCAGTATTCACCTACAAAAACAGTCCCTACACTTTGCAGTAAATCCTGTGAAGCACTCCGAGATATCTCAGTGATGCAAGGTACAATCGATTAAAAATATATATTTTATATCAAGCAATAAAATGTAAAAAGGATTATTTTACTTGCTGGGATAGTATCAAATTTTAGGATTTCAATGTAATTGTGAAATTAATTGTTACCATTTGCTGTACTCATTTCGTTTCGTCCACAAAATACACAGTCACTACACTTTACAGTATACCCTGTGAAGCGCTTTGAGACTTCTCGATAACGTGATAGGGCGATCTATCAAATTGCAAGGATTATTATTATACAATAATGATCACCAGGTTGCAATGAAAATCATGATCCACTAGACAGTTAGACTGAGGAAAATAAAGCAGTAGCAATAAATTGAAAAGGAAAATGTTTATTACTGCTGTTTAAAAAAATGGTGATTTAAAAAAAAGTCAGATTTTGACCTCGTTATAAATTAAGATTATAGTTATAAATAAAAAGGTAGGGTGCCCCACCCTATCTCTGTGACCTACAAACCCGGTCATTTCCGCCACTCAGCTTAACATCCTCCGCCCCACTCCACCATCGGAAATCAGGCTTTCAGTGTATCTGCTCCCACCCACTGGAACTTCACCCTGGAGTCCTTTTGTCTCACCCCTTCCCTCGCCTCCTTCAAGGTCTGCCTCAACACTCCTCTTTGACTGCACTTTCGGCCATCTTTCTCTCACCCCTCCACACCTCCCCGACCTCTCCTCGCTCTCCCTCCGCGCCCCACACTCCCCCAACCTCCAACTTGAGTGCAAACCTTAGACTGTCCAGCACTGAGAGATATCCTCCCGACTGCTATATAAATGTAAATTTGTATTTGTAAGATCAAAACAATAATACTTCTGAAATATTGAAATCAGAGGGGTGGCTTGAAAAAGTTGTGGCGTTAAACATATAAAACTTAACATAAAAAATTGGAGGATGTAGATTCCATATTTGAGAATATTAAAGCCCCTCTCAACATCCAACACTGTCTCAGCTGTCCACATATCTGGTGAATACATAGTGTTTCCTTTCTTCCTCTATAATTCCACTAGAGCTATTGAGACACAGTTCAAATAATTTTTTCTTTATTATTTGTCTTCCTTGTGGCACAAGCAACATTAAAGATTAGTGAATCTGAACAGAATAAGAACAGGCCAAAGGTCACATTAAGAACTCTTGCAGCTTCTGTTGTACACACTCGTGGTTTGAAGTAAGTTAACATCAAAATAATTCACTAATTCAAAAGCATTTGAATTGAATTCAAACAAGGATTTTATTGTGATATTATTTTCACTTTTTTTCCTAAAGTCTATTCAACTCACAGTGTCCTGCTTCAACCAGCAAGGTGAAATGTCAGATTCCTCTCTATAGCTGCTAATACCAGTCCATATTGACTGAAAGGTTGATAAATTGCATTAACGGCAGGAATTACTCAACCTAGTCAAATCTCAGATGACTGACTAATCATGTGCCAACTGTGATGTGCCAACTATGATGAACCAGTTTATTTTTTTAATTCAGTGTGGCAAGAGATAAGCTGTAACTATTGATGCCTCCAAAACCTACTAAGATATTTTGTAATCACTGAGTGACAACAAAATTCACTCTTGCATCAGGACAACTTAACCAGGATCTCAGTTCTCTGCATGTAATTGAAAGGATGCAATTGAAACAATATTTCGGTTTGTGCTAACAAAATGTGAAATTCCACAGAATTTCTTTCACCAGTGCATATATATCTTTGAACAAATATCTGATCAACAAATTGGCATTTCTGGACCAAGTTAGACATGTTTTTCTATGGCTTTAAAATTACTCAATAGGTTAAATCATTAATAGCACCTTCAACATCAGGAGGACATCTTTACTGTAAAGTGTAGTGACTGTATATTTTTTAGGCAAACCAATCCACACACAGCAATGTCTCACAAATAGCCATGTAGTGAATGACCAATTTTATCCATTGGCCAGGACCCTGGAGAAAATCTATTCTTTCTTCAAGTAGTATCACTGCACCTTTAACCCGAACAGGCAGACAAGGCCTTGGTCTAATATCACCTGAAGGACGACACTTCAAACAATGGAACGCACCTGAGCTTTGCATGGAATGGTCAACGTAGACTATGTGAGTTCCAAGTCCAGATCTGCGCTTGAACCTACAGACTCAGAATGCTACCAGAGCGCCGGGCTGACACAGTAAGATAGACCAGTAGACTGTTTGTCCTTGGTTTGCACATAAAACTCTCAGTTGAACAAACTAAAAGATGTTGCCGAATACATTTTGTAATAAAATGCTATAATGTCATTTTTGTTAACTTTATATTGGAATTTCAGATACAGTATTTCAAAATAATTTGCTTAAGGATTAATTCAAACCATTGAAATGTGTATTCTGTTGCAATGATGACCCATCATGATGATCTTTTTGTGAAATCAGAATCGAACTAGGATTTGCATTTTCATATCATCCGGATAAGCAACTGAGAATTGACAAGACACTTATCGGATGTCTAATAACTGGCTTTTATACAAAGATGAGCGTGTGTTCGATGGCACATATGTAAGTACATGAGGGGTGTCAATACTCAGTTCAAGTGGTTTTACCTTTCCCACTCAGTAACATTTTCTCAACTCAAAAGATGGGAATGAGGTTTGAAGGATCTTAGTGTGGAAGGATGTACTATTAAAAATGATGAGATAAGTCGGAGATCTTCAGCCTTGGAAGAAAGCCATGTCAGAGAGGATTTGAAAGAAGTATACAAGATGTTTAAGTTTGAGAACACGTACTCAGAATTATACTTTCAGAAATGCCAAGGCTGCACGACCATGTTGAGAACAAATACTAGGAAGAATTTCTTTACGCAGATAATGGCAGCTTGGAAGGATTACAAGGCAGGGTGATTAAAGCTAAGTTACTTGATACTGTTGCAGTTTGATGGCGAAACAGGAAGGCGGTTGGGCTGGTATTATAAATGGATGAGATTACATGGGTCTTCATCCGAACCTCTCTTGTGAAAAATTACAAAGTGTGTTGAAGCAGTGAAGCACAATAATATAACATCTTAATTCCTTCGTTATTGCATTCTGAGAGAGAACATCAGTGAAACCGTTTATTTTCTTTTTGTTTTCATAAGCACTAAATCAAAAGGTTTGATTGCCAAGTATAGCAGACAGGAATGCAGCAAGATTATTACATTGAACCTTTTACTTATTTTAATAAAACCATATTTAAAATGCAATCATGATAAGCACTGTGGGGTTTGTCTCAAACTGGGCACCATTAAGTTTTGATTCAAAGTTCCGATGCTGTATCCTCACCCGAACCAAACTCCACTCCCCCATCACCCCAGTCCTTGCCAGGTTCCATTGACTCCCTGTTGGAGAACAGATTGATTTCAAGTCTAAAAATCACTCCATCCCTCTGCACCTCCCTATCTCTCCAACCTGTTCACATTGCACTCCGCTACTCATCTGCTTCACTCAGCCGGTTCAGGCCTTCTGCATGTCCCTCATTCCCTTGGCTCGACCATCCATTGTTGTACTTTCAGACACTCTGCCCTGAACCTCTGGAAGTTCCTGCCTCAATCCCTCCGCCTTGTGCCCTCTTTGTCCTTCTTCAGATCGCATCTGAAGACTTTCCTCTTCGACTATGACTACGGTCACCTCCCCTTTCTCCCTGGCTCAGTGTAACACAACGCTATTGTTCAATGTACCAAAACGTTCCCCCACAATGAAGTGTGCTGTGTAAATACAAGTTTTGTTGAAGGGAATCTGAGATTGTTAACACTAGTAGGTGAATTAGGTGTAGCTTTTTGTTGTGGACGAGTGATTGTACATGAAATACTGAACCGAGTTTAATAGCATGCCAATTTATTTCCAGAACTCAATCAAACTAGTTTGGTGGATGCTGTTTAATGTTTTGTTGCCTGCCGCACACTGATTTTGATGCTCAGAGTGTGCAAAAAGCATTGAAGAGCAAAAACGGCAATGCAGTAAATTTATTTAAAATCGAGCAAAGCTGTAGCTGCATTTCAACGATTCAATCGAAACATCAGCAAAAAAAGTCAGCATCAGCTGCTTCTTTTTAAAAACTTCCTTTTTGGCAATTTTTTCCATTTTCTCTTGTTCCAGAGGACATTCTCCTGTTTGTGTGTCGGTGAAATGAGGTGGAACTAAACAAGGTTTAGAAGATCCACATCACTTTGAGTTCTTAGCTTATTGTAACACAAGCTAGAATCTGGTGCAGCATCTTCACATGTCAGGACAGTGGGGGGGTTCCTGTATTTTCAGCTCCTTCTGCAACAATCTGCAACCCCATAGTTTCCAGTCTCCTCCTCAGCACTAGACCACCACTGACAAACGTTTCCATTAGACACCTTTCATCACACAACCTCCTGTTGGCCACATCCTTCTTCCTGCCTTTGGTCACTGCTGGTTTCAGCTTTTTCAAACCCTGCAGGTTTTTGATATTCAGCTTAGAGCTCCTCCACCCTCGCTGAGTGCTTCCTGTATTTTGCCCGTCTTTTGCCATCTTTGAACAAACAACTTCAACTCTTGTTTAAGGATTGTGCATGTTCTATTTCAAAACTTTTTGGACGCAACTTTCCCTCCTTCCACGCACAAGGTATAATTTTAATGTGTCTTCGTCCACTGATAGTACCAATGTTTTTCCCAACGACTTCACTCACCTATGTCTGTGTTTGATTTAAGAAAGGAACTCTTCCTGTCCCATTCTTCTATTTTAACTTAGTTTCAGTAAGTTTCTCACTTTGTCTCTTTCTTTCCCTCTTTCGTTTGGCTCAGGGCTGCAAGCAATAAAAGGTTGAGGATTGACAGGACTGAATCACAATAAGTCAATGCCCCAAGCAGGAAAAAGAGTTGAAAGTCAGGATAGGAGTCGATCCAGGCTTCCAATGTGAGAACATGTTGGTAGCCCCCTGGGAAAATTACCCACAAAAAACACCTTGCAAATCCTCTCAGGATTAAATCTAGATTGCAATTTTTTTTTCTCCCTCAATTCTCTCCCTGCCTCTGCTCTGCTGAAAGCATTGACTCAAGTGGGATTGATTCTATTTGTACCACTAGTCCATTTTGTAACTTGCAAAAAGACTGTCCGTGTTCAACCCAAGTCAGAGAGTGTTGGCAAGGCAGATTATGTAATCATGTATGATATCACAGACTGGTACAATTCTGTTTTCACATAATATCCACACACATGTACTTTAGATCAAGGGGGTGCTGCAGAGCAGGAAAGCATGATTGATTTTTCTGCTCATCGTAGCCCAGAGATAGTGAGGTCAACTGTAACCTCAGGAGATCAAAAGATACCAACCTCTGTGATCTCAATTGGGGCACATCAAGAAAGGTGGCTACTGTCTTATGCATGTAGAAAATAATGCATACAATAATCATAGGACTGGGTAAAAGAAATTCCAACATACATAGTTAGGAAATTGGAAAGAAAAAGGATATGGAAAAAGGAGAAATGAAGACAAAGAGTTGGGTTTCTTTATTGATATTTTAGGCCACAATAGAATATTTATAAAAGATCCAGTTGAAAGAAATAACTACAAATTTTGCAGCATTTCAAAATGGCTGTAAACATGTTCTTCTCTTATACGTTTGTAAGCTGTTCATTTACAATATATCAGAAAAACTACACAAGACCTTAGTGTATTGTTTAGCTCATTTCATCGATAGCTTTGCACTTCAACCTTTGTAGCAACGACTGAGCAACATTCCATAGCAAATCAACTGAATTTTCTAAAAGGATTGCATTATTGTTGAGGTGGATTCATACTCTTTTGCAAAGTATTGGCTGCCAATATCCGAGTTTGGATCTTAAAGAAACAGAGAAAACTGAAATTTACAGCATTAGCCCATTGCATTAGTGTCACTGTTACCTGTATTACTAAACCACTTTATTTTATTAATCTCATGTTCTATCACTTTCCCCATGTACTCTATATCGTTTTCACTGTCCAAGCGTTTACTCAGTTCCCTTCTGAATGATTCCATTGATCCAATCTCAATAATCACTTGTGCAATAAATGCCAAATTGTAACATTCAATAAAACAAAAATCAAACTTCCCCCTTTTTTTTCATCTAACAAACCTGAGACTGTACTCTCTTATCTTGTTTTCCATTTTAGGTGCTGATCAATAATTAACAGAACAAACAGATGAAGTTTGGAGTATTTGCCGATGCTTTTCTTAACCAGGATTACATAACATTGCTGTTGAAGTGCTTTTAGCTACAGGATCATTTCATTTCATACGATAACCAACAGAATCAGTCTCAGATGTAGATATGTAAAATGATCATTCCATCACAGTCGTAGCCACAATTAACAATGATTAACAAATGGGCCAACAACCCATTCAGCAACTACAAGAAGTTTAAAGTCAAGTTTTTTCTCAAGACATGGCTCACTCTTGAAACCATGGTAACAAAACAATGCATTCTGAGTGTCTTTTTGAGTGTGTTTACTTTAAAGAATACTGTTATGTGATGTACTTGAAGTGCCCACATTAGAAAAACTGTATGCACGCAGCATTTTTTTTCTCAATTAATTCTAGTATGTATGGGCCTATTTTGTCTTTATGAGTGAGATACTCTCAATAGTTAGAGCACTCGCCTCACAAGCGAGAGACCTGGGTTTGATTCCCGGCAGGGCAAAACCTTGGGCAAGTTTCCTTACTCCACATGCCTGATAATAATCCCTCCAAAAAAAATATAAGTTGGGTACGTCCATCCACGACTGTTTGTGGAACACTGCTGTGTGCAATTAACTGCCACATTTCGCCCACAAATAAGCAGTCAATTAACTTTACTGTATATTCCGTGAAGCGCTTTGAGACGTCTAGAAGATGTGAAAAGCGCTATACCAAATGCACGGATTATTATTAATAGTGAGTTGGGGATTTTTAGTTATCAGTTTCCAATAAAGAAAAACAGAAGGTCAAAAGAATGGCTTGAATTGTGAGCTGTCCTCATTGCTGAAATGCCCACAAGTTGACATTCAACTGAGCTCTGCTGTTCAAGGCATGCTGTTTCTCAGATTTGGGGTCCTCTTTTTCAACTAATTATCACTCCCAATAGATCCAGAGTATCAACACACTGAAGTCCCTAAATGCTAAAGCCACTTACACTGAAAAATTGATGACTTCAGGCTTACAATAATATATAATAATAATAATAATCCTTGCATTTGATATATTGCTTCTATCTTCTAGACGTCTCATTGATTCTTAGATTGAGAACCAACGATTAACTTTTTGGGAAGTAATGTGGTCGGAATATACTTACATAAGGTGCATTGATCTATGAAACCAATCATAGCCCAGTAAAAGTAAATGATGGTGATGTGTGTGGATTTCAGTGTTCTACAAAGTCCATTTTGAATAACAATAAAGCAATGTGATTGTTGAAGGGAACATTTTCACATCAGACCAACGAAAGTTTCCAACACAATATTACTTCAGGGTTTATGAGATTGTAGTTACAAATCATAAGAACAACCGCAGCAAAACAGGCAGTATGATCAGCAATGGTGCCATCAGTTTGGAGCTCACTGCTCCAATTGTGGAAGCCAATGTAGATCGTGACAGCAATCATAACACAATGAAGTGGACTGGTTATTACCAAACAGATGTTACCTCATTTCACAACACACACACAAAACACAAACAAAAGTGATGATGGATGAGATAGCTGTCTCTAAGGAATCTTTTGGGACTAAATGGATTATTCTTGGCTGAAACTGTTTATGCTGGGATTTAATTTGCATTATTTCTTAACATGATTTACAAAGATTTGCAAAGAATGTACAGCATGGAAACAGGCCACTCGGCCTAACCAGTCCGTGCTGGTGTTTATATACTACCTCACCGCCTTCAAATTCTGCCTAACGACTTTCCTTTTTGACCGTGCTTACTGTCACCTCCCCCTTCCCTCTTCCTCTGGCTCATGGTGAGACTCCGCCAATGTGAAGAGCTCCGGGACGCTACCCCACGTGAAAGGTGCTATATAAATGCAAGTTGTTATTGTTTGTTGTACTCCACATGAGTCTCCACCCGCTCCTTACTCCCTCCCACACCCTCCTATTCCCCTCTCCCTCATGTGAAGGTTTACTGCCACATGTATTGACTGACAAACTTGCTTAACAGACGTGTGTGTCATTCAATGTGGACTCACTCTAACCTGCAGGAATTCCCCTGCAAATCGATCTATTTCCAGAGCAGAATTCCAATAAGATATACCGCAAATTAGACCCTTATACTAGCTAAATGTCTGTGCAGTGCAGGTGTTGAAATTATTTCTGGCTCACTTAACCCTCTTGCAAAATTGCATCTATAAACTTCTGTCATCCTTTTGACTAATTTATGTTTAAACCATTGTTTAGTCAGAATTGAGATTTAAAATAAAAGGCAATTATATTTGGAGGTTTTGAAGTGTAAGTGTACTTTTAGATGTTGACGGCAGCAATTCACGTTGGTAAATCTTATAATTTGTCACCTTTTAATTGTTGAAACAAAATCTTAAGGATCTTTAGAAATGAGGCCTATTCATATTAAATGCCTGATATTGCACAACTAAACTAAATAATAATATTCACAGATTCATGACAAAGGAGCTGAAGACAGTCATGGATTTTGACTTGAGACCATTATCATTGAGAAATTTAAGATTATACACAATTTTGGAAAATTCATTAAAAAAATTCTTCATTTGGAACCGGATTTCTGCAGTTATTGAACAATCTTAAAGCGAACTGCACAAAAACATTTATTTTCCAAATTAAGGTGAAATTTAAGAAGTTATTAAAATTCTGCACAATCTGAAATTTTAAGACATTAGTCTTAAGGCCAGAACCCAGTTATATTTTAGGCCCACATTGTTTGAGACTGGACATTTTACATTAACAACAGAATTTCCAGGAACAGGGTCCTTGAATTTAAAACTAGTGAAAACCATGTTAAATGTTATGATCGCAACATTACAAAATGATTTGAATTGCAGTTATTTCAGTGTAAAGCATCCAGCGATTGGCTCTGAAGGGTAAGAGTTTCCAATGAAGTGATCTAGCTTGTTCCTCTGAAAGACGTTGAACCAGACTGAAGAGACAACCAGTGCTTGCAGAGATGGAGGGTGACCAGGAAACATCTGAAGACAAGAAACTGTACATCTTGCAACCGGAACTCTTCGATGTCAAAAAGGTGTTGCTGTCTAAAAGGGCACATTAATAACCATTGATTGTTTTACTAAAAACATATCTCCATTCTAATGTACAGGGGAAGTGATTCAGGTTAGTTCCAAAGCAAGCCGCCAATACAATTAAAAGGCAAAACTATCACATTAAATAAATATTCAATAAAATGTCAGAACTGCAAGAAATAATCCCATAACAGACGCATCAAGCTAACCTGTGATCCAGAGCTTTCGTTGGGTTCTCCTTCATTAAACCGACTTAAGTTCTGTAAAATGGTCACATACCTTACTTCCTTGCAAAAAAGGCTGCTAAGCGCTGTTTTTTTATTGGAAGTACATGTAAATCCTGTGAGCTCATTTTCTTTAATTTTATGCCTCGGTTTTTATTAGCTTTCTTAGCAATCCCACTGCTGTCTCTGAGCTCAAGTTGCGATTTCACGTCGTAACACTGTAAAACAGATTCCTGGGACAGATCTGTCTTGTAAGAGAAGTTCTTTGTAGAGACTCCGACAACAGTTTTTATTTTGCCACAAAGAATGGCTGGGCCAGCATCCTTGACAGATACAATGACCTTTGTGGTGTCTGTGCCGCTCACACTTTCAGTGTGGCTGCCAAGTCGTGAGTCGTCTCTCAACCTACTGTAGTTCTGATCAATCACCCACTTGTGCTGGCTGGTAAACTCACAGTTGTCAGACATGCCGTGCATCATGCTCTCTATCTTCTGTGTGCCAATGGGCGGTAGAGGGTTGGAACAGGGCTGACTAATATGTGGTAGGGCTTCACGCAATGATTTCAAGGCTGTAGTGCCCTGACCTTCTTTTGGTTTCTTAGGGATTGGGATCGATAGATCCAGCACGCCATCCTGTTCTATCTGTTGGTAGACAAATTCATTCTTCTTCACTACAGATGCTCGCTTTATGGAAAGATCAAGTGCTTCGTTCTCAGCGTTCAGTTTGTAGACTGCGTGCTGATAATCTTGTAAAGATCTATGCTGGCTGCACTCTGATGTTTTAAACTCTTCTTTCTCACATGATGTCTGAGTGCTTTTGCTCATGGTACTGCTGCTGAAGTTGGCTCTTTTGTGGCCGTCTGTGAACTTGTTGAGATCTGAATCCTGTTCCATAGGAATGGGAATCGGGATGGGAATAGGTATCGGTACCGGAAGAGGAACTATCACTGGGTATGGAACGAGGAGTGTGGCAGGAGGAACTAACGGGGAAAACAGTCCAGCAAAGTTGGGATGTGGGAAAGAGGTGAAATTGGCAGCCATACTCTCCGGCCCTGGCTGGACATGAGCTGCTGCTGCCGGTGGTGCTGGTGGTGGGACTGTGTTATGTGAAGGGAAAAGATCCTGGAGAACAGCAGTAAAACCAGGAATCTGCAACGAATGTGGGAATTCACACTCCTGATTTTGACTTGAAGGTTTCTGTGCCAGTGTGGGACCCTGAGAGCAAGAGCCAGTGATGCCAGGGATAACGTGACTCTGCACAGAGTTGACAGGACTCGGGGTAGGTGAAGCCAGCAGCAAGGGTGAATTCAAATGCTGAATGAAATGCTGCTCCAACAGCAACGAGAGTGGTACAGCACCCTGATTGGTCATTACCCATGGTGTATTACTGCCAGGGGCCATCTGGGGTGTTGAACTCCCAGCCACTTGCAAGTGGATAGGAAGCACCATCGGACTATCTCCTAAACAGATGGGTTGCAAGACTGTTGCTGCCACTTTAAGTGACACTCCACTTGGTGGGTCTGTTTGGGGAGCCATTATAGTCGAGGCAGGTACAGCCACCAAGGGGGAAAGTGCTTTTTTCATGAGGCCTGAAGGGTTGATGTTCCATGCCTCTGCGGTAATCAACTGAGTCACTCCGTTTTCTAACTTGTTGTTTGTCATTGTCGGAGAAGGGGCATCAGTGACATCCATGGACAGGTTAGACTGAGCATCTTTGTAAAAACGATCCATTTTGTACTGGTTGGTACATTTCATGCTACAGAACTGAAGCTTGCTTCTGCTGTCGCTCGTGTCCACGTAGTCTTTGGTGTGATGGATATGTTTGCACCAATCACAGGCCTGTGACACAAAAACAAATGCATGAATTTATTGGTGCCAAATGATTCATTCCCATTCATTACAATAATAATAATCCTTGCACTTGATATAACGCCTTATCAAGTTGTTGAGATGTCTCAAAGCGGCTTCATAGAATATACTGTAAAATTAATTTACTGTATATTTTGTGGGCGAAATGCGGCAGCCAATTGTTCCATATTAACAGTCGGGATTCGAGTGGAAAGTGATCCGCCAATCTACCAGGTTCCTACTTACTGCTAGGTAAACAGAGGAGTGTGAATTAAGGAAACTTGCCTAAGGTTTCGCCCTGTTCTTGAATCTAATCCGGGTCCTCTCGCTTGCGAGATGAGTGCACTAACCAATACGCTACAGGGGTCCACTATTCAATCCAATACTTTCAGACACAGCATTGTACCAGGACAAGAGGACACAGGTTCAAGATTGCGAAGGACACTGGAAAGCAGTTTTTTTTACACAGATTTAGTCCCAGATCTTAACTTAATCCAGACCTAATGAAAAGTAATAAAACTAATCGGAACTGATCAGTTTAGTGGTGAAAGATGCTATATAAATGTGTATTGTATTGTATCATTGCTTTCACATCTCTGGGGAGATTGTACATCTAACTATACTAAATTGATCAGCAAAATGCTTCCCCTAGTCGAAATATGAATATTGTACTGATTCAGTTGTGATCCACCTCATGTACCAGGTAAGAGTATTACTTCTGTCACAATGACTCCCTGATGGTCGCCAACGTCAGGCTTTATAAACAAATTAGCCGAAAACCTCCTCACAAACCATTTGACTTTGTTTTCAGTGTTTACTTCCTCCCTCCACCCATTTTTTGTGCTGTCTGCTGTTACTGGGAGCAGTTACATGCTGTGCAAAGGCTGAGTCATGTCGCCCTGCTCTCTATGTCAGATCATTTAGCAATCAACTCCAATATCTTGTGGCAAAATTGAGTTAATTTCTTGTGCTTTTTGGAAAGTCCCTTCCTGATTTTGTAACCATGTCATAATCAACAAGGACCTTATCATCACCTGGTACCAATACTGAGGGAAGGAGGGTCATTTTCAGCCATTAATACATTTGCTGACCTTGGCAGGCAAGAACATTGCATTCTCAGCTGGTACCTGTATTTATCGGCTTTGCCTGTTGAACGTGTGTAGCTCATTCTAAACTCATCCACACATCAGTGATGAATACAAGTTCTTGCCCACAGAGGTCCATAAACTTAGCAATTGACTGAAGAAATACCCATGAGTTTCGACTGAGCCAAGTGGTTGGGATTCTCAGATGAAAAATAAAATAAAGGGCTTCCCCAATAACCTGAGTAAAAGTACTAACCAAGTCAGGATTCCTACTCTGAATTGCTTCCTAGTGAGCTGTGGACATGTCTGGTTTGACCTGGCTCTCTCACCTTAGAAAAATGATATTCAGTAATGTCAATACTATGGAGCACAGTCATTCTGCATATACATTGCTGACGTTATAAATAATCTTATACACCACAGCACAAAGCCATTTATACCTTATGGATGAAAATGTAAACTGTAATCCTTGTGTCCCATTGAGATGCTGTCAAGCATCTGCAACTGACATTCTGTGCCAGAAAGCAGTGCAAGAGGGAATGAATGCCCCCATGCACACCAGCTGCTGATAGTTAGATTGTGGTGAGAAGACAGGGGGGTGGATATTTGTGGAGTCCTGTAGCTCAGTGGTTAAAGCACTCGCTTTGCAAGCGAGTGACCTGAGTTCAATTCCAGACAGGGCGAAACCTTGGGCAAGTTTCCTTACTCCACACGTCTAATAATAATCCCTCCAAAACCAAAAACAATAATAAATTGGTCATTTTCAATCTACGACTGTTTGTGGGACATTGCTGTGCGCAATTGGCTGCTGCGTTCGCCCACAAATATACAGTCAATTCACTTTACAGTGCGTTCTGTGAAGCGCTTTGGGACGTCCTCCCGACATGAAAAGTGCTATATCAAATGCAAGGATTATTATTATTATTTTGGAAGCATAAGATAGAATGGGCCGAAGAGTTTTCTTCATTTGAACCAATCTTGTGATCTAATGAACAATATTCAGCCGACCACAATTGGCAGTTAAAAATATCTCAAAAGCGTCTCATAATTTCTTTGCAATCCATTCTAAGTGGGCACAGGGTTTGCTCACTACAAATGAAAGTAGGATAGTAGCTTCACAGGTTGTAAGGTTGGTATAGGACCAGGCTGATACCCTTGTTTATTTAAAATGTTACATTCCTAATCAAGAAATTGGGAATTTCCAAATGTAAAGTACATATCAGAGAGCCCGGTTAGCATTCTTTTTAATATTGGGTGGAGGGTGGGGGGGGCCTCACAGACATATCTGATCCTGTCATTCCTGGATGTCTATAAACTCAGACTTTCCAGCTAGTGTCACTTAATAGCACTTAGGAGCAGGGCCCTGATTGATTTTCCCTTCCCTAATGTAAGAGTACTAAGGCTAATTATAGTGCCCCTATCACCACCCTGGCTTAATATCTCCAAACTCACCCAGGTTAGAGAGCATTCCTGGGACAATTTTGGGCTGCAGTTTATGTGGATCATACAGCAATACCAGAAGGAAAATGAAGCAGAAAACACTGTCAAACTGGTAACATAGCAGCATGTGGCATACTATACACCTTGTTCTACTTTAAATATATCTTAAATAATATAATTAAAAATAATAATCCTTGTGTTTGATGAAGTGCCTTTCTCGTCAGGAAGACAACTCCAAGCTTCATACAACAGATATACTGTAAACCCTTGAGGATATACTGCAAAGACTGCATTTTGTAGGTGAAATGGCGCAGACAAGTTAGGCACTACAGTGTCTCACAAATAGCCATGATGTGAATGACCAATTGTATTTAGGGTTATTTGTTTTAAATAAGGTCTATCTTGTAAATCTACATTTGAGATTACATGTAGTTTACATTTGAGATTACATATAAGATTTTGAGACCTGATGCTAACCTTTTCTGAGAATAATTTGATATTGTTTATATAAGTTATATAGGCTATTGTAATGAAAAAATGCTTTCCAGACACTGAGATCTAACTTACAGCAATCTACAAATGCTGGAAGTTACAAAGGTGTTACAAAAAAATTGCAATGATCAGCATAAAACAATCCACGTGGCCTAACAGAAATGTAGCTTTTCTAAAATAATTGTGATTATTTATTATTTAGCATTTTATTTCTTTGCAACCCAAACTCTAACTGATGCCACTCTATGGCGAGCCAGCAAAGTATACAGAAGGGAATGTTTCCTTTCTCACTGGCCTTCTTGATTTCCCGTAGTGCTGACCAGGCAAATCACAAGAGATTGGCAACTTTCCATCTAAAGGAGAGGCAGTGTGACTGTCAGTCTGCAGACTGCTGTGCCACCAGTACTGTGCAGAAAGCAGGCAGAGCTCCAAAGAAATATATGCTGATCAAGTCAAAACAAGGTAAAGTTGCTCTTAATAAAGGACAACCTTATTTCACAGTTAAATAACGGGAGTAAAATGTGACCTGTGATTCGATATTAATCATCAACCAAAAATATGGTCAAAAGCTAGCAATAGTTATCAACTGGCCCTAGGAGTGAACCCTGCTATTATTTCTGATCATAGTTTGCAACATTTCAGAGGTTGCATCACATGGTACCAGCTTGCCGTAATGTCCCCTGCTGTCAAAAAAGCCTGCCAACAGTGACTGTCTGGGCCAACATAAAGAATAGACATATGGGCGAGGTCCTGAATACAGCCAAACAGCACGTGACACTTTACCCCAGTGAGAGCTTTCAGGAGAGGAGAAAATTGGAAAAGGGAGGGGGCGAGAGAGAGAGAGAGAGAAAGAAATCATTTCCCACCAGAAAAAAATGTCTGGAGAAAGTGAGCTTGCCTCAACTGCCAATACAACTGTTGTTAAGTCCACCTCAAGATTTACCCCTATGGACACTACTTTTGGTCATCTTTCCCAAAGGTCAAAGAGCTTAAAGATCATAATGATTTAAGATTATTAGAACTTAAGGCAAAGGTCCATAAATGAGAATCTTGAAAACTATTTTCTACCTGTTCTCAACCCTTTAAAAGGCAGTGTGCGAGATGCATTTACAAAAGCTTGGCACAATAGTCACTGTACTTTCACAAGCCATATGTTCAGGAGGTGATTGGAAACGTGACTATAAAACAGTTCTAAGGTACGTTTCCCTTGTGCATTATAATTCTGGTTCGGTAACATTGTTCACAGTGGTCTTTACATTGGTCTCTAATGCTTCCCTCAACATAATGACAATAACATTAGTTTTGACAACACTAAAAACTTACTTTTCCCTTTTCCCATCAAAAATAAGAGTAAGTTATTTGCTGTGTCTTCTTTCAAGCAAGTCTAAAGAAAAGTGACAAGTGAGAAATGTGCAATGGGGTTGAAAATACAATATTCCAAAATAGAAGTCCTGACCTTCACCAGTGTTTTGCTTCAGAACTGTTTCTCAGTGAAGAAAAGACTTGAATACTTAGACAAAAAAGTTGGAAAGAAAAAGAAACACAGGACGCAAAATGGATATAGCAGGCTTTCAGAATCAGATTTTTTCCAATTTTTTTTATAGCAAATTTCATAGCGATTAACACATAGCTAATCCTGCAATTTAATTTACAAGCTGTTAGTGCAGTGCCTGCCAAATTGTAAAGATCATATTTTCATCCCCAATGGGAATGCGAATCCTCTTTTCATTAAGACAGAGGGGAGTAAATCTTGAGAACGTCAAAAGGAGTTTGTGAATCCTGAACAACTTGAACTTCACTTGGACTCTAAAGTTGGAACTGAGATTGATATCTAAACGGAGGTCCTGAGGGTTGGAATGATATATTGGGGAATTGATAATTATGAATTTTCTGCAATTTATGCACTTATAAAAATTGACCATGAGAATGTCACTACATCTAGCAGGAAATTAGCACTAATTCCCTGACCTAAATCAAAGGAATCGAGCTTCAAAAAAAAGACATTTATACCTTGCAGCCATTGTATTTCTGTCTAATTCAAGACAAAATATATATTGGTGGTAGTGTCAAATCCACTGGCATATTATAATAAAAATAATAATCCTTGCATTTGATATAGCGCCTTATCACATCTTCGAGACGTCTCAAAGCGCTTCACAGAATGTATGTTCAAGTGAATTGACTATATATTTGTGGGCGAAACGCAGCAACCAATTGTGCACAGCAGTGTCCCACAAACAGTCGTGAATTGAATGACCACATTTTTTAAATATATATATATGATCTTGTGGGGTACAAACAAAAATGGTCATAAGTCATCAAAGGGCAACATGCTCAAGTTAATGTGTTGGATTTGGTGTACTGATGCCAGGAAAAACTACATGTTTACACTAAATCCCACACCAAATGTGCCAGCACTGGAGAAATGGAAGAGTGCCCTAGATATGATACTCTTCAAAATACTTAATCATATAAAATGAATCAATGTCTAAACTCCTCTTTGTTCCTAATCACATTATTTTTGACATCAGTAACAGTAGCTCCATTAGCAGTGCTATAAGGCTGCGTCACTGCTCATCTAGCATTTGTAAATTAACTTAAATTCTCTTTCCAAATCACGCATGACTGCCTAAATAAATCAAGCTTATTTAATAAATGGGGCAACAAGCTTTTTGGTTCCAAACAAAGTGCAGTATTACAATTGTATTAGTGCAATTTAGTTCTGTTAATGAATCACAAGTTTAAAGAAGGCTGAGATAATTCATTCTGTTTTGAGCAAGGATGTGTTATTTTACTCAAATGGATTTAATAGTCTCTCTTTATACCACAGGAGAATTTCAAAGTAAAATTACCAAAGATTCTCAGCTACTACAACACTTTTGTCATTTAAACCAAACAGCTTGAACTATGCAGTATCCAACCACCTAGCCACACCTCCCCTCCTCTCAGCTAAGCTCCCAATCAGTCTTTGTAAAGTAGTTTGAGATGTTCCTTCATGTAAGCTAACGCTCAGAATGGTTTACAATGATCAGACACCAAGCGAGGCATAACTGAGAGAAGGAAGAAGAAAGGTGGGGGTGACCAGAGAGGCATGGTCAATGAAGTAGTTCATTTAGGCAGGATTTAAAGAAAGAAAGGAGCAAGACAAAAGGGCAGAAGGAGCGAGTTCCAGGGGTTTCAGGACCTCATAGCTAACTAAAGGCAAAGTCACATCAGGAAGATGTTTCAAAGTGTTTTACACAGCTACTGGGCAACCAAGCAAGGGAGATGGGATCCGTGTGGGGTTGGGGGAGGAGGGAGATGACCAAAAGCACAGTCAGAGAGGTAGGTCTTGAGGCAGGCTTTCAAAGGATGGAGGGAGTGAGGCGAGCCAAAGGGATTCCGGGATGGAGTTCCAGACTTACAATGAACTGCTCTGGGGGTTATTCTGCTCTGTGAGCACCAAATAGCGAAGGCCAGGATGCAGCAGCGCTGAAAGACTGAGCTCCGCGGGCAGCAACAATGGTGACTGCCAACCTTTGAGACCAGCTTCAGGTCAAACCATTGTACTGAAATCATAGGCGATAATTGTTGCCAGTAAAACTTAGCGCATCACCTACTGCACTTTGCACCTCACAATATGAAAGAGGCTTTCTTCATTTAAAGTAGTGTTGGTGAATTAAAAACTAAAAATATTATCTCAGTAAAAGTTTAGGCTTTGGTCAGTGCTAAAAAGGCAAAGTGTGTATTTATTTGATGTTGTTTCATTTATCATTGTTTTTTGAAAAAGAAACAAAGCCCTTTTCTCACGAAAGTTCTATTTCATTGTACTTTCATCAGATTACTTATTTCATTTCTTGAATGTAAATCACCCTCAAACAAAGCACTACAATTCCTGATCAATTATTTACAAAGCACAAAGCTGACTTACTAAAATAGTTGTTGAAAATGACCTACACAATGACAAGAGAAACATGAAAGAACCTGTAAGTTAAACGGACAAATTCAATCTGAATGATTTGCTTATCTTGAAACTCTACAGTTAAAATCTAATTTATGTATAAAACCAAGTTCGCTTAATGTAATAGAAACTTTAGGATTAAAAAAATGCACTTCATCATGTAGAAACATCGCAAAGTGCTTCACACAGTGAGTTACTTTGAAGTGTAGTGACTATGTCAACAGAATAAGTGCAGTCATAGGTTAATTACCAAAATAAGCAGATTGTGTACCATTTTAAGAATATAATGCATGTACCCACCTCAACAGGAAAGCATTCACCCTCCAAGTTGCCTGAGAAAGAGACTGTTTTCTATTATTTATGCAATTGTGCCAGCATTAGAGAAATGGAAAAATGCCAGCCAAGATGTATATGTGCATCCAACCCAATGTAGTCCAGATTTTAGTGTTGTACTTAAAATAAATCAAGCCAGTGAGTTGCATAATCATTGTAGTATATCACTATAATAGTTTAGCTACAGGGTAATTTACCATTTATGCAATGAAAGTGCTGAGAAACGTCAGCTAATACTTCAAGAGATCACAAGAGAGATTCAGATAAAGGTCCATTTGATCTCATCTTTCCAGAATACCCACCTTACCGTCGTCCCTTCTGACATGCTCCCGACATGAAAGGCGCTATATAAATGTAATTTTGTTTTTGTTGTTGCTGTCCCATTATAGCAGCAAGCAGTTTTTATAAATGACTGTGAAGTCAAGGCCTCTACTTTTCTCCTGTTCTTTTCCAGGTTCCATAAACAAATTTGTCTTGGTGTCTATCCTAAACTTGCCCTTCAGCCTGTCCTGAAACTGTGAACCTGTGAGGCCCCCTTGTCCTGCTATCTTACCATAACCCTCATCCACCATCAGCGGTCGGGCCTTCAGCCTCTCTGTACCCACCCTATGGAACTCCATCCCACAGTCCCTTCTCCTTGCTCCCTCTCTTGCCTCCTTCAAAGCAAGTCTCAAGATCCCCCTCTTCAGCCACAGTTAAGCACAATCTGAAGTTCTATTATTAAGATTTATAATGATGTGGCTCCATTTGTAAGGCTACATCATGCCCAATTTATATGTGACATGATTTCCAGCAATGAAGAGACTCAGAAAAGGCAACAGTCTCTTTAATAATATGAAGTTCAGTCTGTTCTTGAGCTATCAATTGAATCAAACAAGAGCCTTTAAGGGGCCCTTTTCAGCAGAAATGAACCGATTTGCACAGACTGCATTTACACTGCAGGGGTGTGAATCAATGTGCTGCCAAAACTAGCTCCTCAAAATGGTCTTGGCAGCCAGTCTCCAGCCCAATGCTTTATGATCACATGTTTCAAAGTAGATTTATACTGGGGTTTTGTGGCAAATTGATGCAGGATAAAGAAGTCATTAGGTATAGAAAGCTAAATGGGAAAAATCCACCTAAATGACTTCCCTGTATAAAAACTCCTTGATAAGGGCTGCAGTTCAAGCTTGGCCAGAGCTCCAACTCTGAACCGTAACTGAATGTGGTTCTTATTAGAATTAGAAACTACAAATATAATACAGTGTTTTTGCACAGTGGATAATCAACAGAACATGTGTTGCTATTCTAAAACAAACATCATTACAATCCTTGTATGGAACTGATGTCGGCCAGGATACTGGGATAAACTTTCTTTTTTTGTCAAACAGTGCCATGAACATGCCTAAAAGACAAGATGGGACCTTCATTTAGCATCTCATCGAAGGATACCACCTTTAACAATGCAGCAATTAAAACAAAGTATTATTACAGGAGAACACTGTGTAAATATAAGAAAGGGTAATAATAAATAATAATAATAATCCTTGCATTTGAAATAGAGCCTCGTCATGTTGTCGAGGAGTCTCAAAGTGCTTTGGATAATATCAGAATAGTAAAACCAGAAGTCACGGCCTGCGATTGAAAGGAGGTAAATTCAAGACAAATCTATGGAAACATTATTTTAGTGAGCAAATAGTAAATCTGTGGAACAGGCTCCCTGGGGAGACGGTTTAGCAGGAAATGTTGATTCCTTCTTTTGGGAAATAACATTATGGGATATAGTACATAGGTAGTTTGGAACATATGTGAATGTGACCACCAGAAAGGTGAAAGGCAAACTAGATGGACCTTGGTTTTTTTTTTCATCTACTAGTTCTTATGTTCTTATAATAATATAATGGATAAAAGGATAATAATATGTTTCAATATTTGGTAGGTATTACTTTGAATCCACACTATTCTCTAGATATAGGTCAATATATGGTCAAATGTGAAAGCAATTGTAATGTATTAGAATAATTATACTGCAAAGTATATCCAAAAATCTGGGCCTCTTCAAAATGATGATACATTTTTTGATTCAAACATGTATTTAAAGAACAAGACATGAACAAAAGGTGCTCAAAGACATAAACAAAAGCAATTCAGTGCCCTCCATGTAGGATAATACAAAAACAATTACATTTGTATAGCGCCTTTCACGTCGGAAGGACATCCCAAGGCGCTGGGAGCTCCCAACTGCTCAATAGTTTGGAATCAGCACGGGAGGAGTGGGAAGGAGAGAGGTGACCATAGGTGCAGCCGAAGAGCTAGGTTTTTAGGTAAGAGTTAAAGACAGATACAGAGAACGGACAAGATGGTTGAGGGAGGGAGTTCCAAAAGTCAGGGGCATAGATAAATATGTTTTACGAACATGAAACAAATTCAAAATGACATTTTTCTACCTAGTATCATTCCATCCAGCAATGTCCTTGGGCAATGTAATGCCCATCAGCCCTGTGTGGACATATTACTGATCTATTATGCTAATTTTGTTCATAAAAGAGGACATATGAAGATTTTTTGATAGTACACAAATAATTGAAATTATTTCATTTTTTTAAAAACCTCAGCTGAAGTTTTTATTAGACTGTCTGTAAACAAATTAAATTACTGACTGAGGACTGTGGTAAATCACATAATTTCATGTTCTATTAATACATGTTGCTGCATGAAGTTCTGCAACCCTTCAGTGTTTCATTTTCGACACTGCATGAAGGAAGGAACAGAGCACTAATAAAGTACTATTTGAGGGTGTTTGGAAGGGGAAATTCCCTGTCACAAACCAATATTGAGACAGAGTTCATTTAAGAAAAAGGACTTTGTTGTTTGAGAAGAGGAATATTAAAGGGTATGAGGAACACTCAGGAAAGTGGAATTAGATTAGGTGGCTCATGTACAGAAACACATCAGTGCAGATTTATTGAATGGTAGGATTCTGTGTTGTGATATTCTGATACTATAGAACAACAACTTGTATTTACATAGCATGTACACATACATGTTTCACACATCTTCAGTTTTGAGAGAAACAATACACAATGACTGGAAGTTGCTTTGGATGGCTGATCAAAGTCAGAAATCACACTATCGCAGGAATCATACAACACTCTGCAAACAGAGTGAAGGTCAGATATAAATTTCATGGCAGAAATCAAACTGTTTCTAGAATCAGAGATGAATTACGATTGCCTCTGTCATCCTTATCGTGTTACTGAAGTTGGAAGTATTTCTAGAACATAAAGATGTACAGGTTGAGCATTCTATTTCCCACATACAATGCTGGTATTGATGACTAATATAAGCCACCCTGCAATCCCCCAAATAGCACTGTGACTCCTTCTCCAATCATTCTGTATGTACACAGAATAGTTTTAAAACTGCATCTCCCTAAATGGCACCTGACAGATGGTATGAAGTGCTGGAATAATATTTTATATGAAATAACATGCAAACTAATATGTATAATAACCGAGTCCAAGCTGAAGTTTGCCAAATAAGTATTTATCGATAACCCAGAGAGATGTAAGGAAAAGTAGTTGCTTCTAAGGTAATTACTGTTTAAAACCCTTATTCTCATTTCTCTAGATTATGCTTCTTTCACACCACATATGCTTCCAGATGTGCACGGATTTGTCAGTCATCATCTGAAATCAACAAAAAGGGGCAGGGAAAAAACCCAGCAAAATGGATTATGTAAATGTTAAAAAAAAATCAGAGTCTAGACATGAGCTTCATCTTGTGCACTAGAATTACTGAAGATCTCACATCAAGTTGTGTTCCACACGATAATAAGCCTGTGAGTGATGTTATTTTTCTTCAAACAGAAATAGCTTGGAATTCTGCCACGAGCTGAGAACATACAGTTCACGGCAGTGAGAAACTTGGAGTACCCAGCTGGACTGCTGATTTCACTCACAGAATGACAAAGAATGTCCTAACCTCTTAGGCTCACTGAAAGATTCACAATTTAATAGCAACTAAAACAATATGCAGTTTGAGGCCCAATATTTCTATTGGTCTTAACCTCAAGAACACTACCTTAAAAATTAAGATGATGCAGAACCTTGGAATGTTCATAAACTTAGTCATACTTTGGAAGCCAATTTCATTGTTATTTAAGATTGCCCCAAACCTAAAAAGTGTTTGTAGCTGTCACATTGGATTCCCACTTAATGGTGAGCATGTTCAAGTACTGCAATTAAAGTATCCTTTAATTTGCAAAATAAGTTAAAGTATACTGGTCCTAACTCAATATCTTTTGAATAGTATTTTGACAGGACATCAGGTTAACATCTCACCTGAAAGATAGGACCTCCAGTAGTGAAGCCCTCTCCCAGTAGTGCACTGAATTCCCCTCAGTAATGCACTGAATGCCAGCCTAGACAACAAGCTGAAGACCAAATGTGGTTCTTAACTACTTAAATACCGCAACCTTCTGACTCAGAGGCTTGAGAGCTATGAGCTGAGCCAAACTTGCACACTGTTGTTATTGTTAGACTATTATTCTAAAGAATCCTTGATAATAATCTTTGTATTAACACCTTTTTGCGTCATCAAAATATCTCCAAAGTACTTCACAGAATTTTACTGTAAAGTGTAGTGACTTTGTTTGTAGGCAACATTCATTATATGTAATGAATCAATAAAATACATTGCAGCATAAATCTTACAGTGTGTTGCAGTCTTCTCTATATTCCTCTAAAAAGGTATAATATTAAAAGTTTTACATGCCCATTGCCTGAGAGGAAAAATTCAATGGAACACCAATTATGTAGAGGAGATAATCGTACAGTCAGATCCCGAACTGCACTCATTTAGCTGATTTTAACATGGACAACAGTAATACTGAATGACATGTGAACACATTTCCTCTACCTCGAATGTGATTTTGAATGTACAGTATTGTTCAAATAAGATAATGTATGATGTGAAAGGTACATTAACCACATATGACCATAAGACATTCAGGTTGAGAAGGTGTTTCACCCATTTGATTTTATTCTTCCAAAACACCAAGTCTACTAGCTTCCCATTATAGCATTGTTGTTTGTAAATGAGTCTAGTGTCCTGGCCTCAACTATCCTTTCTAGCAACCTGATTTAACAATATAATCTAGCATCCAGTTTGCCTCGTTTATTGCTGCCTCGCACTATTGTGACCCAGTGAGCAATGAGTCAACTAACACACCTAGATCTCTTTCAGCTTTTCCCATGGCAAGTTCTAACCCATTCATGGAGTTCATGTGTTTCCTATTGTTTGTTTTCTCCCCAGGTACGTAATGTCATACTTATTCAATTATCTTATATTGTGCTTCAGACTATGGATAACTTGTGTTGCATTTGATATTTATTAACAGTTCTTTGGTGTTATACAGTATGCTGTCACGGTACTACTTTAAATGAGTTGTCCATGCTCCTAATCATTTCCCCTGGAGGTACAAAAACACAGAATAGCTCTCAGAGCATTTCTCACAGCAGCGTAGAAAGAACTAATAAATGTGACACATACAAAAAACAAACACTTGCATTTCTATAGTGCCTTTCATGCAGAGTAATGTCTCGGAACACTTCATAGAGATGGTACCAGACATTGAGCAGATGACAAAATCACAAGATCACTCTGAAGTCAGAAGCCCTTCAGCCCGTCTGATCTCATCCTTCCAGAACACACACCCTACTGTCCCCCATCACAACATCACACTGCTTTTTTAACGAATCCAGTGTCCTGACCTCAACCACTTTTCCTGGCAGCCTGTTTCAGTCGTTGATTACCCTCTGAGTAAAGAAAAACATCCTGGTATCTCTCCTGAAATTGCATTTGCAATTCTAAAGCTAGAATTGTCCTCTTGATCTACAGTTCTTGTTGCATCCTAAAGTAACAATCTGGATTTACTTTTTCAATCCTATTCGAAATGTTACACACCATAGGCACAGTCGAAAAGGTTAGGATTTTCTTTAATATCCACCTAAACAGACAGATTGGGCCTCGGTTTAATGTATCATCTGAAAAATGACACCGCCAACAATTGCAGCACACCCTAAGCACTGCATTGGAATGTCAGCTTAGAGTATGTGAGTTCCAAGTACACAAAAACCTCATGTAAATGACTGTGAGCGCCAGTATGTTGTTTCCTTCTGGGGGCGTCTGGAGCTATAGTGATAGGGAGGTCTTCTTGTAATACAATGATTGCATCAGAAGCCTTATTATTAATAATAAAAATAATAATGATCCTTGCAACGGGCATTGAACCTGAACAGGTAGATGGGAGATCTGAAGTAAAATACCTCCACCATTGCAGTGCACCCCCAGCATCTGCTCAGAGATTTATGTCAGAATAACGAAATTGAAACGCAGCTGTTTCTGTAGTAACATTACCTCCTAAAACAGACCACTTCATGTTATTATGTTACTAAATATATTACCATTGTCTGCATACGATTGATTTAATTTCGTGTTTTAGAGTTAAAGGATATACGATCCATTTTTTACTGGTGATGAATTAACCTTGATGGGGTAAACATTTTATCAGAGCCTCTACACGGTGTCAGTGATGCAGTCAGTTAGGCAATTGCTCTGGAATGCTGATAGGATTCAAGTAGTTCTGTCTGCGCCCAAGACCTTGTCCTCTTTAACAGATACCAGAGTCATTTTCATGGTATAATTTAAATGATTATCTAGTTAACTGAACTAGTACTGCGTGTACTGAACTCAAACTTGGACTGATATCAATATTCAGCAGAAAACTTGCCAATTCAATTAACACACACTTGTCTCTTTTATACACACACATACGCAAACACTCAGTCCAGCTCTTCAAGCATTTCCCTCGTGAAGTGCATTCATGATGTGCCTCAGTGCTGCACAAATCTGCCTTAGTAACCTGGGGGTTGACTTCATCCATCCCCAGGTAATAGATGAAGTAATGTTGGTTCATTACAGATAATCGTTTAACCAACGTTTTCTCTGGGGGGAGGTGGGAGAGATAAGCAGGCAGGGATTCATAGAGGCTGAACTGTCTCTAAGGTGATGAGTTTGGAAGCCAAATATTGGAATTGAGTTAACCCTCTGTGACTGTCTCAGTAGCCCTGTTTCTGAGACAGGCTAGTCCGCAGTACTCCAAGGGACTGCTGATGACAGACCTGCCACCCGGTTCATCATCAGAACTTGGAAGGGCAGATACAGTCACTGAAGGCAGAGATTCTTCCTGCTCAGCTCCTGTTAACTCTGCAAGCCAAAGCCCCAATAGGTAGGGTATCACAAATCTCAATTCAGCACAAGTATGCAAGTTTCATTCAGGGGGACTAGGCAAGGAATGTGTGGGAAGTGAAAAAAATCAATATAGGAGGTTGGAATAATTGTTGGGGCAGAAAAAAAGGAGTTTTATTTTTCCCGTGAAGATGTATTGTGACTAGGGCTTCCTCTGCCTCCTCGTTCTCCTGGACTTCTCCACCGGGGTTTGACACAGTCAATCACGCCATCCTCCTTCACCACCTCTACTTCCTCACCTACTTTAGTGCAACCGCACTCGCATGTTTCTAGTCCAACTTAACAAACTGCCAACAATACATCTCGGCAAATGGTTTTCATCCAATGCCCTCCTCGCTGGTCTCCCCAGCTCCACCCTACACAAAATTCAACTAATTCAAAACTCCGCCACCCGGATACTCACCCGCACAAAACTCCATACCCCCATCAAACCAGTCCTTACCAGGCTCCACTGGCTCCCGATTACTGAACGGATTGATTTCAAGATCCTCTCACTCGTTTTCAAATCCCTTCATGTCCTCGCACCTCCCTACCTATCCGACCTGCTTACCGCCCACTCCACCACCCGATGCCTCCAGTCGCCTGTTGGTCCCTCGTTCTCTCCGCTCTACCATCTGTGGCCGTGTCTTCAGTCACCACACCCCGAAACTCTGGAACTCTCTCCCTTAATACCTACACCTCACCCCTCCCTCTCCCCCGGCTCGTTGTCAGACTCCGCCACTGTCAAGCGATCCAGGACGCTACCCCACGTGAAGGGCGCCTGTATAAATGCAAGTTGTTGTATTATTCTCATGACATCTTTCACGGACACAAACACGTATAAAATAATATTAATTTTAGGAGTAAAAACGCAAAACAGGCTTTACATTGGACAGTTTGCTGAATTCCAAATGCTCTGAAGTGCTCCATAAATAGAATAAATCTAGACCCAAATGTAATTTCTCCGTACAGGACTGTATGTCAGATTCTTTCAAAGTCTACTTTTTCTTCCATCAGCTTATGTGTGTGTATTGTTGATTTCTAGATTTGTACAATTTAAATTCATCTCTATAAAAACAACAATTATATTTGGTTCAATTAGCTACGCCCTGTAGTGTTAAACTGGCTGAAGTGTAACAAGAACAATACTACTATACCAACAGAGATTAGGAATACAAAGACTATGTAATAGTGTATTAAATATCGAGGATCATACTGTTAGATCCTATTAAATGCCTCCCTACATGGAAAGTTGTCACATCAAAGAGAGTCCAGTTCAAGTTTATAAGAGTCACAGTCTACTTAGATGAATTGTTGGCATAACTTCTATGAAGAATCTAATAGCCTTTTAACTTATTACCAATGTCCAATGTGATCTGCGGGAATGTAGTGATGTGATGCTGAGCGGTGTGTAATTTTGATTGCCGGTTGACAACAATTTCCTGAACCATGTGGAGTTGAGTTTCCAGCAGAGAAACTGACTGTGTTGTGGCAGTGGACCTTGGACTCAATGAACCAGCCTTGAAGCAGAACAAATGTGAGGAAACAGTGGCTTTGAGTGTATATTAATAGTTTTTTTCTGTCATTTTGGTACACATTCGTTTTTATTAGGCGCTGGTTTTGTGTTGTGGTTGAGTTCAGGCAGAGTTTCCAAAGTTAGTTCTGGTCTGTAGAACAGCATGAGTAATCCAGTAATGGTAATGCACTGTACCTGTAGAAGTTGTTTAATGATTAATGAGAAATAGCTCAGTGAAAATATCTTAGCACATTGTTCCTGCAGACCAGAACCATCATATAAACTCTACTATTAAACAATTACAAGTTAATGTTACCACGTGGTTCTGCATGATAAAATTATAGAGAATGTAGATGGGATGCAAAAGGGGATGAGTAGAATTGACTTGTAAGGCACAAAAGTCCCTTGAAGGATTGAATAAACGTGGTTGTTATTCACGTTTATTCCTTCATTACATCGAGGCTCAACTATGCGAACCCACTGCTTGTCGGCCTCCCCAACTCCTCCCTACACAGGCTGCAGATCAAGATCCTGGTCCTCACCTTCAAAGCCCTCCACGGTCTTGCTCCCCACTACCTCTCTGACCTCCTAACCCCCTACCACCCTGTTCGCTCCCTTCGCTAAGCGGGCTCTGGCCTGCTTCACGTCCCCCGCTTGCTCGCCCCACTATCGACGGGCGGGCCTTCCGCACTCTGCACTCACCCTCTGGAACTCCATCCCGCAGTCCCTCCATCTCGCCCCCTCCCTCGCCACCTTCAAGACCCACCTCAAGATCCTCCTCTTCGACCGTGCTTTCGATGTCCCTGCTTCCTCCCCCCACCCCAATTCTCAGCTCGGGTCCGTAACTCTGTGTGTCCAGCGCCTTGGGACGTTCTCCCGACATGAAAGGCGCTATACAAATGTAATTTTGTTGTTGTTGTTGCCAATGAAAATGCGGTAAAACTGGAGTTGAAATGTATGGGTACAAGTGGGGCCAGTATTGCACCTATCGTTAAATAATCATTGCGCATTTCCACACTCAAAATGCAATGAAAATTAAGAGGTATAGTAAATTATGAAGAATGCTGGAAACATCAAGAGTGCAGAGCAAACTGGGCAGACAGATAGCAGATGCAGTTTACCATTGAGAAACATAGCATAGTACATTCAGGGAAATGTGCAAAGCAAGGAGGTATACCCTTAATGACGTTGAAAAATGGTGAGATCTAAGGGTGCATATCCCATTCTATAATTGCTATGACGTTAAGATTCCATGAGAAAGAATAAATATTCTCACTCTAATATAAGATAGGTTATGTCAAGGCCTTGTATCAGGCCACTATAATCTCCAGGTGAGACCTGAAATGAGATGCCTCAATCTGTAAAAGCAAGCAAAAATGTGTTCACATGCACCAAAAACTATGCTTTCAATGCCCCCAAATTACACCTCATACCATCCTGTGAAACTATTTCTTCTTAAAATTTAAAATTGCGCAGATTTGTGAAACACTCTTAAATTCAGTCTTAATTAGAGAATTAATTATTTTGAAGAATTGCAAAAAAAATGGCTTTAGGATAGCGTATCTTACATATTAAGATAATATGGTCTTTCAGGCTAACACGAGGTTGAAATTTGGGTAATAAATATTCCACTCCATATCAACCTTCATTGAGTAAAGTTAAGATGGCACATTTGATGCAGTAAATTGTCTAGTGCAAGAACTGGACCAATGCTTCCGAAGTATGTAAGCAACTGAACAAATGAATCCTTTTAAATTATGCAATGTACCATTTTAAATTATGCAATAGCTTTTTGTCTACCTACACAATCTACTGGAACAGAGCACTTACTGATAGACTCCTGTCTCTGTAGGTTGACCAGTGATGTAAATTTACAGTTCACCATTGTGATACTGAAAGCAATACTGACAATAATAAGGAAACTCAAACTTCATTACATCTACCAGTAACACTCAGTTCAGTTGCATTAACACCAACCAATAAAGTAGATACAAACGCACAAATGTAGCTAAATATAAAGCATTTTGAAAATAACTTGTACTCCTTCATCACTTTTTCCATTTTATTTTCTCTTTTTCTTAAGTATCCTGCCATACCTTATTTTATCTCTATTTGTATTATTTTCTTCTTACTTTCCCCCGTCTATTTTATTTACTTTAAAATGGATTTATTACCTTTTCCCTTTTATTATTTTCAAGTCTGACCTATTCATTTATTTGTAAAAAAAAATTTTGTTTAGCTAAAATAAGGTAACTAAAATCAAAGATTGGGAAAACTCCATCACAGATATGACTTTCTCAATCTTTGATGGGATTTGTATATATTAAAGGCTGGACAGACAATGAAGAGAGGCATCTTGCCACAGTTAGTAGCAATCTTGTCTTTGAACAAGCAGGTTATGGGTTCCCATTTTACTGGGTCTTAAGCTCATATTCCAGGCTGACACTAGAGTACAATATCCCAAATGATACTCCAATGGTAATACTGAGGATGAGTGGTTTGGCCTTTGAGCACAAACTGGAGGAACTGGGGCTTTTTTCCGCTGGAGCAAAGAAGGTTGAGAAATGACTTGGCAGAGGTCTTTAGAATTATGAGTTTTGATAGATTCAATAGGGAGGAATTATTTCCACTGATCAGTGAGTCAGTATGCACATGGGTTTATCAATGGATAGATTTATCAATTAAGTGACACCACAGGGTCAAATAGATTACATAAAAGAAGGTGCAGGTTCAGTTTTGAGAAGATCAATCTTAGGACTAACTCTAAGAAGTATTTTTTTACACAGGCAGTAATTAACAACTGGTACGGGTTGCCAGGAATAATGGTTGAGGCTGGGACATTAGACTCATTTAAGAAACTGTTTGTTACTGTTGTAGAAAGGAAGAAGGTGATATTCTGGAAGGGTGATAACAAATGGACTGAAGGGTGTTCTTCATCTGAACCTCTCTCTAACCTTTATATGTCTGCAGTGCTCTAAGGGTTAAATTTATGATTGCAAGTTACGATCTTTTTTATTTGATATAAATCAGTTATTCTGAATTAATCAACTTTTAACAACTTTACTGACTCATGACTACTTTTGGAAAGATATTAAATGTTGCGTTACATTGGTTGCTGGTAACATCATCAGAGCTGGAGCTAAACAGTTAGTAGGACTAAGTGGGTAAAGGAACTGAATCAATTTAAGAACTGAGTTGGCTCACTCACTGAGGTGCCCCAGTTTTACATTTATATTCACTGATGTTTATTTTGTTTGGCTAACACAATCGGCTCAGTTTTTGTTCCAAACTCTGATGATTCTGTAATACTTTGCTCAGTGGACAAAACGATACATTATGATGTTGGCATGAATTTGCGTATTGTAATTTTTAGATGTGAGAGGGGCTCTGGCTGTAATGTTCACTCTATGGCTTCTGACCAAAATCTATCGGACCATCCTCTCATTTCTACCTTCCTGTGCTGTCCAGCTGAATGAAAGCCAAATCAACATGAGTTTGACAGCAAAGTGGATCAGCTGCAGAAATCAAGGCAGAATGAAATGGAACGTAAACCGGTGAAACTGACACCAGCGCAGCAAAGTTGAAAAATAAAAAGCAATAAGAGGGCAGTTAGAAAGCAAAAGAGGAGGAGAGTTTGACATTTAAAACAATGCACTTTTTTTTGGCTCAGAAATACTATAGGCACTGTATCAAAACGGTACTTATAGCAGAATGTTGTGGGCTGGCAGAATGAAGTCACACTGCCAGCTCTGCAGCATGCTCTCCTCCAACAAAGAACATCACTCCAGTGGATCGCCTCCAAACCTTTTAAACCTTCAATTTAAAGTTGGAAGAACTCTATGTTACTGTCTGGTTTGAGTTCTGAGACAGAATCCTCCCTCTTTGAATTCATAATAAATTAGTAATCGCCCCACACTAACATTTACACACTAGGCACTTTCAGGTTTATAACCGAAGGGTGAAAAACAGACGATGATGGGATAATTAGCACTGTTGCTATTTGTCACTGGCCATGTCATCAACACGTCACAAATACTGCCCCAATATGTATCAGTCAATGTCTGAGATTGGGACAATAGTCTTGTCTCTGCTCATGGTGACAATTTCAATGGCTGCCATGAGCTAGCTTGTGGAACAATCCTTATGGTTAAGTTGGGATAAGGGAGGAAGGCAGGTAGGGAGGGAGGATTCATCTGTGGTCAGACAGAGGTGGAGTTTTAATGGTGTGATAAATATATCCTATTTTCCAACCTTGTGTGTTTCACTAAATACTTTAAAAACACAGTGATAGATTTTGTAAAAAAAATCTATGTGCCTTTGATCGTGTGTGAACAAAATAGTCAAAAAGGGCAATGGAACGATTTGATTTTTTGAAGCCTCCTATTAATTCACATTTTGGGATTAAAAACAGCAGAGATTACAGAATGCCAGTGCTGACCTCATTGTGTTGAACAGCATTACAAAAATCTCTTGCTGATTTAGTCCATTTTATTATATCCTGGTACTGCCATGCCAAGTTCAACATAGTTTTGGTGTGACTCAAACAAATTTTTGTCCATTTAAAAACCTTTCAAAGACGAGAAACAATTTTAAAAAATTTGCACTATTATAAATGTTTCATAACTAAGTTTTGTAGAAACTTTTGCTTGAGATTTTGATAGATCCAGATAGTATTTCTGATCAATGATTAAATATATTTATATAATAATAAAATAACAGTAATCCTTGCATTTTATACAGTGATTTTCATGTCAAGATGACATTTCAATGTGCTTAAAGAGATTTACTATAAAGTGTAGTGAAGTGTATTTTGTAGATGAATGCCATAGCCAAAGTGCGCACAACAATGTTCCACAAACAACCATAAAGTGAATGATCAATAAGCATTCCTTTTTGACACTATCCAAAACAGTTTACAACTTTTAAGATTAAAAAAGCTCTTTGTTCTGAGCAGTGACGATTAGACATAGAAAACGTTTGTTCGCAAAAAATGGTTTACTTGTTAGCTGGAAAAATCCTCATGACATAGGGCTGGGCAGAACGTTCAAAATAATATAGATACTACAGTATTCAACTCATTGACCCTAAAATGGTACGAGCTCATGCTGGAGCTCACTACTCTAATCCCAATCTCCCTCCCTTCTCTGTACCCGTTTGTATTATCCCTTTTCATCTGTTTATTCAATTTATTTCTAAGTGTTGTTATTGCCTCAGCATCTGCTGACAAGTGTGGCAAAGCATTCTATATTCTAATAATTTTATGGGTGAAGGTGTATCAGCTAGGATTATTATTACAGTAAAATCCACATAAGTCATTTCAGCCAGGACCATAACATTTAATATGACTTATGCAAAGTCCGATTTGCAGGTAAATTTGTATAAGTTGCGAAAAATCCGATTTAATCAAAAAGCTACACTGCGCATTTGTAATTCAATGCAGGCAGTAAGTGCGCGTCCAGTAGTTTGGCACTGCAGTCAGTAACTATGCTAATGCCGACGAGTCAAGACTACCTTTCCTGCGATTCAAAGCATCTTGACCATTTATTGGCAAGCGTTTAGAATCGCATTGAATTGCGGGAAACGAAGTTCTTCTACTCATGCAGCGACAGATCAAGACTATGCTTCCGGTAATCAATGCAGTTGGCAGGTAAGTGTGTCGACGGGTCAGGATGTCACTTCCCGCGATTCAATGCAGCTGGTGACTGCTGAAGTAATGGAGGATAGCGGTGCGGTGCTATGAGTTAGTAGATGATTAATACAACTAATGCAAAGAAATCTAAGTGGTTTTGATGGGAAACTGAATGGGACTTGGTAAATGTACAACTCAGGCAACTATACAATTTATAAAGATAAGACTTATGCGAGTTTTACTGTATTATATTTTATTATAAAAACTTTCTTCTCACCTCCCACTTAATGCTTACACTGACAATCCTGGGTTTGTCGCCTTCTTACCAATTCATCAGGCAGCAGGAATAATCTTTCGCTGTTTATCCCCTTGAAACATTTCAAAATTGTGAATAAAAAATAATAATCCTTGCATTTGATATGGCACCTCATCACGTCTTCGAGACGTCTCAAAGCGCATCACAGAATATACTGTAAAGTGAATTGAAGGTATATTTCACGGGGGAAACACGGCAGCCAATTGCGCACAGCAGTGTCCCACAAACAGTCGTTGATTGAGTGACCAAATTTTTAAAAAAAAATAGGAGGGATTATTCCGCTCAGAAAAGTGATCTGCTTTGTGGCATGTGGAGTAAGGAAACTTGCCCAAGGTTTGGCTCTGGTGGAAATCGAACCCAGTCCTCTCCCTTGCGAGGCAAGTGCTCTAACCACTGAGCTACAGGACTACATGAAGACCGTTATTAGACCTCCTCTTAACCTTAATTATTCCGGTAGGAGAAGACCGAATTTTTCAAGCCCATCGGTATGACTATAAGTAGTTAAATTCACTCATCTGAGAACAGAGTCTTAACGTTGAAAAGTTTCTAGAATTTTCCAAGACACACAGCAGGAGAGACACTGTTACACAGATCTCCACGAGTTTTTTTCTTACTCTTTGACAAGGTAGACATAACACATAGCTTGCACTGTTTTTCAACAGTATTATTGTAAGCTCAAAGTTAATGCTATCTACCAATATGACAGTGGATTTTGAAGTATTATAAATAGCTCTGGTTCCTGGGTTTCCAATAAGTATGAGAATGATGTCTGCTTTCTCAATTGTAGCTTTACTTCACATTTGTGATTTTACACTGGAGTCTAATATATGCAAAATCCTAACATAATTTGTTAATTAACAGGTGCACCAAAGTATGAAGAACAAAGGGGCACAGGTTCATGAAATTTCAAAACAGACACCAGAAAGTATTTTGTGACATTGAGCATAATTAACGACTGTAAGAACGACATCAAATGGGCCGAAGGGCCTTCTTCATCCAACCATTCTTGTCATCTTGTGAATTATGGAAGCCAGAAGTACAGCGACTGATGAGTGAATTTAACTACCGCTCTGATCACAATCTACTTTCATAAATTTGTTCATGAAGGTTAGTACGACATGCACGATTCGGTTTCTGGAAACAGTCCCTACTCAGGTTCGCAATTAATTCCTTGATTCAGGAATCCCATTAGAAATCAGCACATCAAATTTTAAGGTTGCACAGAATTTTGAAAAAACAGTCTTTATTTCAGTCTTAATTTGAGAATATTTTTTCTCTGTACCATAACAGAACAGTAGAAAATTAGGTTCCAAAAATTAAAATTGAATATTTTCCAGAATTCTACATAATCTTAAATTATTGTCTTCTACCTAAGAACAGGCGGATTATCAGGCCCCAGAAGAGCCATTGCAAAGTTGGCTTGTTGTTTGCTAATGTAGAATCAGCCGAGTTGGATGTTCTTCAGCATACCAGCAACTAATAAGGACTGGGAATTATTTCAAGAACAAAGCATACACACATTTCTTCTATTCTGTATTCCAAACCTTTAAAAGCAATCCAGGCCTGTGTCCATTCCAGCTGTCACATTAGCAGAATGCTTCCAGCCAGACTGGTGCCGTATAAGCAAGCACCAGTACAGAAATGATTGGACAAAACATGTCTTACAGCATGATCACAGATCACACTTCTATAGCCAATAACGGATGTTGTTTTGTTAATGCATACATATAGAAACATGAAGAATAATACTACGATAATAATAATAATCCTTGCATTTGATATTGAGCCTTATCACGTCTTCGAGACACCTCAAAGCGCTTCACACAATATACTGTAAAGTGAATTGACTATATTTTGTGGGCGAAACCCAGCATACTCAATGATTTCATAAGTAAATTAATGGTAGGAGGCTAGTCAAGGCACAAGTGGGGCTGCTGAGGGCTGAGGAAGGTAATATAATAAAATATCATAATCATCCTTTCATTTAATGTAGCACATTATTGCGTCATCAAGATGTCTCAAAGCGCTTCACAGGATGTTTACTATACCGTATACTTTGATACTCAGTTGGTAAATATTGTGCAATGCAGTAGCTAAACATAAACCAATGGCAGAGATGCTCAATACATATCTTGCTTCAGTGTTTTCAGAGGAGGGGGATGTCGGTAATGTAGAAATACTAGAAGGCAATTTAGAGAAATTGATGTAGATTAAAAAAAATATGGTGAGAAGAGTTAATGGGGCTTAAAAACTCCCTGCTTGTTGGCCTCCCCAACTCCTCCCTCCATAGGCAGCAGATCCTTCAGAACTCTGCAGCCTGTGTCCTCTCCCGCAACAGGCTCCGTGACCCCATCACACCCATCCTCGCCCGATTCCACTGGCTTCCCATCACACAGAGGATACAGTTCAAGATCCTGGTCCTCACCTTCAAAACCCTCCATGACCTTGCTCCTCCCCTACTTCTGCGACCTCCTAAACACCTACCATCCTGCCCACTCCCTCTGCTCAGCGGGCTCCCGCCTGCTTTGTGTCCCCCTCGTCGCCTGCCCCATCATTGGCGGGCGGGCCATCAGCCATTCTATCCCCACCCTCTGGAACTCCATTCCACTGTCCCTCCGCCTCGCCCCCTCCCTTGCCTCTTTCAAGACCCTCTCTTCAAACATGCCTTCAATCACCCTCCTTCTCCCCCTTGCCTTCCACCCTCCCCGATCCCAACCCCCAGCTTGTGTCCAAAACATTGATTGTCCAGGCCTTTGGCATCCTCACAACGTGAAAGGCGCTATACAACTATAATTTTGAGGTTGTTGTTACTGGATATGTGGTAAATATTTATTTGAATTACAGCAAGGTGTTTGAAAAGGTGCTACATAAAAGACTTGTGGTCAAAATTAAATTCATTATTAATATGGACTGGATGGAAAAGTAACAACGCGGATAGAGGAATGGTAAAAGAAGTAGCAGAGAATGGGAATAAAGGGATGATTTTTCGATTGACAAAGAGTAGTTAGTTGTATGCCTCAGTGTTCAGTGTTGTTCTCTTGTTCTCTATCAATGATCGAGATGCAAGAGTTGAGGAAATGATAACTGAATCTGTGGCTGATACTCAGGTAGCTGATACTGTGGAGTCCTGTAGCTCAGTGGTTAGAGCACTCGCTTTGCAAGTGAGAGACCTGAGTTCAATTCCAGGCAGGGCGAAACCTTGGGCAAGTTTCCTTACTCCACACAGAGCCTAATAATAATCCCTCCAAAAACCCAAAACAATAATAAATTGGTCATTTTCAATCCATATGACTGTTTGTGGGACATTGCTGTGCGCAATTGGCTGCCGCGTTCGCCCACAAATATACAGTCAATTCACTTTACAGTGTGTTCTGTGAAGCGCTTTGGGACGTCCTCCCGACGTGAAAAGCGCTATATCAAATGCAAGGATTATTATTATTATTATAGCAGGTGTTCGAAACAGTGTAAGCAGCTACAGAGAGCTACTGACAGGTTAGCAAGAGTGGGTAGAATTGTGGAAAAGAGATTTCAATGTAGAAAAGTGTGAAGTGGCGCATTTTGGGAGATAGAATAGGGACTGGAACTACACCCTGGGTGATAGAGTTCCTCAATAGAGTGAATGAGCAGAGGGATTTCGGGGTAAAATTACATAGCTCATTAAATGTGGAACTGCAGGTAACAAATTCTGTTAAAAGGCAAAAAGGATTCTGGGCTGTGTATAAAGAGCCACTGAATACAAAAGGTTATGAATCGGTTTAAGACATTGGTTAGGCTACAGATAGAATATTGTGTGCCGTTTTGGGAACCATATTAGCAAAGGGATATTATAGCTATGGAGAGGATACAAAATTGATTGGGGAGGATACCAGAGATGAAAGGATTCTTTCGGCTGAAACAAAGAAGGTTGAGAGGAGATATGAGAGCAGTGTTTAAGATAATTTGAGAGAATTAATTGTGATCTCTTTCCACCAGTATGGGATTTTAAAATAATAATGATAATGATAATAATCCTTGCATTTGGTGTAGGACCATTCATGTCTGGAGACATCCCGAAGCACTTCATAGGATTTACTGTTAAGTGGAGTGACTGTTATTTGTAAGCAAACACGGCAGCCCACATTGTGCATGGCACCATCCCACAAACAAGCATGAAGTGAATGGGCAATTTCATTGGGGGGATTTGAATACATTCAAAATTGTGACTAGGAAAGTAAAAGGAGAGGCAGAAGGTGAACTTCTTCTCCCACAGAATTGTGACAGTATGCAATGATTTGCCATGGTGTGGTAACAGAGCAGATTGGGACAAAAATAACGGACAAGCAATAGGAAAGAGCAAGCAATTGTGTTAATAATATATAATAATCCTTGCATTTATCATGTCCTTGACATGCCTCAAAGCACTTCACAGAATATACTGTGAATGGCTGTTTCGCCTCATGTGATTAGCCTTGGTATCATTGCAGTGAATCTTCTCATATCATAAGAGTATTATGACTGTGTATTTTCTGGCCGAAACGTGGCATCCAGTTTGCACACGGCAATGTCTGTCCCAGAAACAGCCATGGAGGGAGTGACCAATGTTATTTGGAGGATTGTCGGCCAGGACAGCGGGATAGTGCCATGGGATCTTTAACATCCACCTGAAAGGCAGACAGGATCTCGGTTTAACATCTCATCCAAAGGACAGCACCTCCGACATCGAGTCTGCACCAGTGATTAGGATAGATGGAGAAGCACAGAAATGAAAAATTGGGTTAAAAGGGATATAGGCATCCATATGCTAATCAACTCTGTCTCTGGATTATACAATCTGTCAAAACCATATAGCAATGACTGTAATTCTTGTTTAATTTAATTTCTGGAGATTTTGTGATATAGGTAAATTGTTAGCAATCCCCAATGTGTTCCTTACAAAATCAATGATACAGTAGCCATAGTGTAGTATTTGTAAGTTTGATAATACAGAGGCTTCATGTTTGCTCTGATCTATTACCATATCAGCAGGCTTCCACAATATCTGTAACAGGCAAGTTTTTTTCCAAAAAAAAGATTTCTAGATTATTCTATATTATTTGATGTGTTGATCTAAAGCTATCCAGGTAGAGGAGGTGTATATTTTCATGATGTAAAACACGCCACGTGCATGTAAAATTGAAAAACAAAAAGACCTCAATGGAAAATTTAATTATTAGCATAGCAAAGCCTAATAGTCATTATTGGAGCACTGACAAAACCATAACATATTCCAACTCTGGTCCTATAAAGATCAGCTTATTCTGAAGTTGGGCCTGCTTTACTGATTTAACAGCTAATTTTCATTTTCAATCTTATATAGTCAGATGTGCTGATAACCATTAGTTTTCACAAAGAAGCTGCTATTCAATTCATTAGCTCATTCTAAATTATTTATCTATCACCGAGGCTAAATTTATATAAAAGTGCAATGTTTCCCACTGTAGTATACATATCCCAAATAATGCTCAGAATTAAAAACATAATAATCTACATTTTTATTACTTCACCTTTAATGCGCACCATCAGACATGTGTAATGCTCTTGAGGCTGACCTTTGTGAGGCTGGTATCAGACAGTTTCAGCATGACGTCCAGCATTTTTCAGTCACCTGCCAAACTGAATAACCACACGTGTACTACATTTATGCGCTCATAAACAACACTTTAGAAGCACACACTTCATTTAATTCCAACTGGTTCAAATCCACATTAAAACTCATTTTGGGGCCTGGATCACCACAGACAAAACTGGAGACTTACTCTTTGCAAGCGCACACAACCTTTCAAGTCAAAATACAGCCAGTCACTTCAACCTGGTACATATTATAACAATGATTTTCATCCAAAACAGATATTGTGGAAGCCTGCTGATATATGTAATAGATCAGAGCAAACATGAAACCGCTATGTTATCAAATTTACAAATACTGTACTATGGTTTACTCTATCATAGATTTTGTAAGGAATAACATTGGGGATTGCTAACAATTTACCTATATCATAATATCACCAGGACCTAAATTAAATAAGGATTACATTTATTGCACTATAGATTTGACAGCCTGTATAATTTGGTGGCAGTCAATTACCCTTTACTCCGCTGAATGAACAAACAATAATTCCATGGGCATCCAGTTACAAAACGGCAAAGACCTTGAATTACTTTGTGTGCGTATGGATGTGCTATCCCCCAATATACCTGTTTCCCTCTTGGTTCTATTTCTTTTACAAAATGTCCAGCTGATCTATGTGATACTCATGCTAAATTGCAGTTGAGATCATTGTAATTCAATTGTGTTCCAGTACGGGGTCAGGATTACATTATATTTTTTAGCATAAGAAAAGGTGCATGGAAGGTATTTTTTTAACATTTTAAACGATGTTCAAACAACTTAATAACACTCCCATGCATTGGTACAGCACAGCGACCACATACTGATCACCAGGAAGAAATAAGCTTCATTTTTTGATAAGAAAAGAACTGGCAGTTTTACAGCATCTTATCATTTTGAATGGTCTCAAAGTGCTTCATGAGCAATTGGTATCAAGCAGAGCGATTGTTTTTTTTTGTAGCAAACTCAAAAAAATTTGCACCAACAAACAACCATGAGATGAATGACAAATCACCTCATAATAATTGAATAATTGTTGGCCAGGACGGCGAGAGAAACTCTTTCTATTTTCAAAAAGTGTCATGAAATCTGCAAAAAACATATAGGACCTTGGTTTATGTTTTAATCAAAGTTACAGCAGCTCCAATAATATAGCGCTCTGCAGATAATACATTGGGGTTTTAGCCTGGACTGTGATCTCATGTCCCAATGTGGGACTTAATCTCACAACTTTCTGTCCTGTTTCTAAGAGTGTTACCATTGAACCCAAACTATTACCATCACAATTGCACTTTATATTTATACAGCGCCTTTCAGTTTAGGGGGACACCTCAAAACACTTCATGCAGCTGTTTTGGTTAAGCAACCATATAATTCAACAAAACAAAATATTAATCCTAGGCTACGTAAATACTAAATGCATAAATACTTAAAGAAAAAACTTATTAAAGGGTGTGGGGAAAGAGTAGGGGAAATGGGATTAAAGTGGATACCAAGAGGAGAGAGGGCACCTATCACACATGATAAATCAAATGGCCTTCTTCTGTGATCCTATGGCCCCAAATTGCAACAAATAACTTTCTTAAATGAAAGCCACCCCTCATATTTATTTGTGAGATATCACGGGCTAGTTATTTTGAATCAAGTAGTCATAGGTGCTCAGAACAAAATGTTTTCCACAGCTCAAAAATTCTATTTCAATGGCAACAAGCAAGATATTTAGTAGCTATATACCAAGATCGAAAGGATTCTCACTGAGCCCATAGAAAGGAAGATTATTACCAAAAGTGTCTTAGTCATTCTTCAACTAAAGTAGAACTAGTGAATTTCCCAATAAATTGAGGTGGACATAATCCAATTGTTTGTAGAGAATGTAAGGCCTCAGTAGTAAAGTACATTATCTTTGGGAAAGGAAATTGTTACAGATGTATCTTAGTTTGCTTTAAGCTTGCATTCCATGGTATGTTATGTTATGTATTGCTAAGAGTCATGCACATCCTTGGATAATCTGAGACCCCAAATTTTTCATAGTCTTAGCCCGAAGTATCAAAATGTAAGATTGGGCAGGATTTTTGAAAATTCTTAAATTCAGTCTACATTTAGAAGTGTAAAATCTCAAAATTGGTGCAACAAGATAATGTACGTATTGCTTCTCCAATTTACCACATCATTCTTCCCAGAGTACACACACTGTAGTTCATGTTTTAGACACTCATACATTTTGACAAGTTACTCTGATGGACATTTATTCTACATGACTTGCCTTGTTCTTTTGGAGGTCAGGATTCCAGGTAACCCGGGAATATACGAAAGAAGCAAAGTAGCAATTTATCAACCTTTCTTTTCAGGTGATCTACATTGGAGATGAAATGCTGGAAGGCCATGGCTTGATTTCATGATTTCAAGCAATGCCAGTATTTGGGCATTTCGCCAGTGGGTCTTTCCAGCCAGCCACAAAAAGAACGACTGGTGAAACAGTAGGGGCAGACACTGGTACAGCCAGTGCTGAGTCTGTCTTTCCTTCCTGATATCTGCTGGGATGTCAGACCAATTCTTCTTCCACTTCAGCAGCCTCTTCTTGTAAAAAATGTCCTTGCGGAGTGTTAGCAGCAAAGTGCCCAACCCCAGTACATCAAACTAACCCTCTGAAATGACTGGGCTCTTTGCCTGAGCAAAGTACAGCCAGCCAGCCAGCACTGTGGGCTGCAGACCATCTAATTCAATCCCATTTACAAAGCTTCGAACAGCCCACAGACCAATTCACGAGGTGGTGGTGGGGTGGGGGGGAAGTAAGCAAAAAAAAAGGCTGGAATTGTTGGCACTGGTTATCACATCTCCAACATCAAACACAATGATACATGAAATAAAAACGCCTGTATTTACTTGACTAAAACTCTAGTCACTGTGTGAGGACGCGGAATTCCTGTCCAGTTCCCTGCACGTCTCCGTTGCCCGGTAGATAATAATACACATGGGAATCTAGTGCAATATCTCCTCCATGATCCATCCATTCACTCCCTCGATTCGCTGTTGGTACTAATAATAATATTAATGATGATAATAATAATATTAAGATAATATTATTAGTACGAACAACGAATCGAGGGAGTGAATGAATAATAATATTATCATTATTATAATATTACTATTATTATAGTCGCACCTTTAATAACTCAGGGAGACTGATTATTTCCTTGCGATCCCCTTTTACTTACACGTCGTCTCGTGGCTGTGTCTTTTAGTTATTTAAAACATCGACTGTGATAAACCGGACCACACTTTACTCCAACCTCTAAAACATCTCTCGTTACTCCCACCCCCCAACCCCCTCCAAACCCCTCCCCACACCCCAACCCCCTCCCCACACCCCAATCCCCCTAACCCCTCCCCACCCCCCAACCCCCTAACCCCTCCCCACCCCCAACCCCCTAACCCTCCCCACCCCCCAACCCCCTAACCCCTCCCCACCCCCCCCCCACCCCCTCCCCACCCCCCAACACCCCTAACCCCTCCCCACCCCCCCCCCACCCCTCCCCCACCCCCCAATACCCCCAACACCCCTAACCCCCTCCCCAACCCCCCAACCCCTCCCCACCCCCAATACCAACACCCCTAACCCCCTCCCCAAGCCCAAACCCCCCCCACCCCTAATACCCCCAACACCCCTAACCCCCTCCCCACCCCCCTAACCCCCTCCCCACACCCCAACCCCCTAACCCCTCCCTAACCCCTCCAGCCCCCTCCCCACACCCCAACCCCTCCCCAACACGCCAACCCCTCCCCACACCCCAACACCCCCACCACCCCTCCATCGCTGTAAATCGGGTGTGCTTCAGCCCAAACTTGTTAAGGAAGCCCCACCGGACGGCAGTGTTGTCCCGGGATGTCCCGGTCCCTGCTGCACGGGGTGTGGATAAACCCGGGACAGTCGGGCGATGGAGCGTTGCATTTTCAAGGGGGAAATTGCCAGGACTGCCGGAGTGGGCAGAGCAACATCCCCGTGGATTTGCAAATATGCCCCATCCCCAACCCCCCCCCAACCCCCCCCTCGCTTTCCTGAACCATTTATTTGCAACTCGCCTTCGCCGAATTAACCCCCTCCTCCCCGTGAAAACCAAACACTTCGCCAAATACATGGCTCAAGGTCTTTCGCAGCCTATGTGCATCCATCCACCTGAAGCAAAGGAACAGACGGGTGATCTTTTTTTTTCCACGTGTCCCCCAGTAGGTCCCCCCCTCCCCACAGAGAGAATAAATATCACAGGAGCCTAATGATACGCAGTGATCGATGAGGGGAGGAGGGCTATAGAGAATGAGAGGGTATATCCCCCCCCCCACACACACACACACACACACGGCTGCTTCGAATATCAACTGCAATAATGCAATCCAAATAAATATTATTTTGTTTCCCTCTCGAGCAGAAAGGGAGGTTAAATCATGCAATTGCCGTGTCCTAAATCGGACCGATCCTACAGTCTCTAATCCTATTTGTGGCGCATCTCCGTTTTAAGACAATTCAGAGCTCCCTCCCTCCCTCCCTCTCCTCCCCTCCCTCCCTCCCTCCCTCTCTCTCTCTCCCTCCCTCCCTCCTCCCTCCCTCTCTCTCCCTCCCTCCCTCTCTCTCTCTCCCTCCTCCCTCCCTCTCTCTCTCTCTCTCCCTCCCTCCCTCCCTCCCTCTCTCTCTCCCTCTCCCTCTCCCTCCCTCCCTCCCTCCCTCTCTCTCTCTCCCTCTCCCTCCCTCTCCTCTCTCCCTCCCTCTCTCCCTCCCTCCCTCCCCTCCCTCCCTCTCTCTCTCCCTCCCTCCCTCTCTCCTCTCTCTCCCTCCCTCCTCTCCTCCCTCCCCTCCCCTCCTCTCCTCTCCCTCCTCTCCT